>NW_027361702.1:20402500-20730000 GCF_039654945.1 Dendrobates tinctorius
CAAACATTTTTGAAAGCAGTAGAGTGTAAGGTACATCCATTAGTTATTTCAGTATCTGTTGTGAGTCAGTGACCAGTGTCATATGGGATGGTCGCTATGTGTCCCCCAGGATGTGCACAGTAGCATATTGAGGCCGCAGGAATGCATTGCAGTCACAGGCATAGCTGTGACTGCAATGCGAAGTAAAAGTGTTGGTCTTGTGCAAGCTATTTGTCCAAGGCAGATTTAAGAAAACCTGCTCTAGGCTTTCATTTTTAAAATGGACTACAGGATGGTAGTGGGACAATCTGTTTCCTTCCCGGCCAGGTTATCCATGTGGCCTACGGCAACAGGTACCTTGTGAAAACCCCTGCAGCAAAGGGTTGGGTGCGTCAGTTTGATTTTGCAAGCATGCAGAGCAGAAGGCTGTGTAGATCTTTACCTGTGTGAGGCGACACAGGCCAAGTGGAGCCAAAAGGCCTTGCACCCCTTAGCGTATACGGTGGAGCAGTCACCCACGGCATCAGGTCTCGGTCATGGACTGTCTTTATTTCCCGGCTGCGGTCCGGAGTATCTTCTTTACTTTCTGTTTCTGAGTACGCTGATCACTATAAGAGACTTTGTTTTGAACTTTCTTGGATCACTGCCTGATCTGTCACACTGCACCAACTCCTCTGCACTACATAGTGTACTGAATAACCCATTCATATCTGATTGTTGCAGTATATCCTCCTTGTCCAGGTTTTCATCTTCTGTAAAGAGGATAACCACCATCTCAAGTTGCAAGGATACTTTTTAGTGCATTTTCCTTCATTCATTAATGGCGATCCTGGGTTAAGTGACCCACTTGGCTGTGAATCATATGTTTCGTAAAAGTTTCAAAAAGTACCGGGTTATTTTCTGGGTTTTGAAGCTCAGCCTAAATAATGCTGTCAATTTCATCAGGGCGCATCTTGTTCTTTAGCCATATCAGTTTGTGTGCATGCGGAAGATCTCTCTTTTGCCACTTAATTGGATGCAACCAACATTGAGTTTCGCCAAAAATGCGGCACTTTGTAATTACTTCCATGACCTTGATAAGTTTTTGTTTAAAACCTTTGCTGTTAAATCATGTTGATCAGAGGGTCCCTTACCATTCAGAAGCTCTTCCCTTATTTCTTGCCAAGTTGGATTACATTTAACTGTAATAATCAAATTTGGACTGCCATATATCTAAACATATGCCATGGAGTCCTGAACATACTTGAGCATATGTGTGGGGCTTCCTGTAAATGTAGCCGGTATAATAACCATAAGCCCATTGTTCGCCATGTTGCCATCATTAGCGAAAGCATCTCTTAAGTCAGGAGTGGGAAATCTATTTTCTGCCAAGGGCCATTTGGATATTTATACTATATTCGGGGTCGCACAAATTGCACTAACACTGGTGTCAGGACGTAATCCATTGCAGGCTCCTCAGTGTTCAGTAGTTAACACTACATACACATTGTTAGGGTTGGCGGATTGCACTAAATAAAACACTAAATAAAAATAAAAAATAAAGTGCAATCACAGCTCGGAGCCAACAGTGCAGAGATGTATAACTGCTGTTAGTGTGAACAATGGCAGAATGAAGAGTGTTCACCTTAATCAGACGGCGTTAACTCCATACAGTATGAACAGAATGCAGAATACCCAGCTCTATTAACTTCACAGAGAGGTAGTACAAAAGTGTTGAGCTTGCTCTGTAACTGAACTGTGCTAATGGTACACTAGAATGAAACAGATGCTACTGTAAGTCAAGATAAATAACTCAAATGACACTAGGTACAAAACTCTGTTGACTTCACAGAGAAGTACAACACATAGGTTGGGCTTGCTCTGTAACTGAACTGGGCTAACTGCACACATGAACCAGACAGATGCTAAGCCAAGCTGAATAAACCATAATAAGCTCAGACTCAGAAGGTAGACAAATACACACATCCCAAACACTCATGCCCAATCCGGAGCTGCTACATCACCAGAGCAGCTAACGTCCGACCACCTATAAGACAACACCACATCACGGACATGCTCAGTAAGGTGATCTCTGGACTTAGACTCCAGAGAAAAAGGCTGCCCCTGTATATCACTGGTTACCATAGACTTGGCTGGAGAGCCAGCAGTAACCAAGCGTATACCACGAGCCTGAGCAAGACGCTGGGACCAGCGTCCGTCCTGAGCAGCAACCACAGCAGCCGCACCTGAACGGGAGACCACAGCACTAGGCAATGAATGGGATCCATCCCACGCAGCGAGAGAATCCCTGTGCCTAACACACATGCTCACAGAGCGAGAAGAAAGTAATGGACTGGTGGCCATCAACATACAGCTGCCAGCCCAAACATAGCGGCCCCTGGGATCTTCCCGGGGACCGAATAAAAGTTCACAGAGTGTCATAAATGGCCTTTGTGCCAGAGGTTCCCCGCCCCTGTCTTAAATGTATGTATTTATCCACTCAAAGTTTTTGTTGGTTCAGTCGTATATGCAAAAGAAGCTTGCTTTCCACCTTGGCATAAATATCACCTATAAACTGATGAAACAGTTGCCTACATTGTAAAATGTGGTTTGATGAACCATGTGTGATCATTATTTGGTAGGTGTAGAAGTTCATAGCTGATATTTTTTTGTTGGTTTGCCTAGCAGTGTTGGGGTCAGTCTGCGTTAGATGAAAGTGATAGCCATCTTGGCTATTCCAAAATATTATGGGACATTGCAGAGCATCATATGATCTACTGTATGTGTTCTGCAATACATTGAAGATTTTCTCTTTGTCACTGAATAATTGTATCTCGGCTTAGAAAGTCTGGTCCAACCATTACAATAGCTAATTCGTTAACACTGGGAGAATTTTTTGTGCTTACCAACCAGAGTCTTTTCTGCTCTTATTATGATCTGATATTGTCACTGGGTATTATTTCTAAGGTTGTTTTAAAAAGGTTTTCTAAATAATTGTGTTGATGAAAAAATCTTTCAAAATTCTAAACAATGTATTTTTTTGTCACAGGTATAGTTTCACAACGTTGATGAGCTGGCATCTGTTCGTCTCCCAAAAAGCAAATTTGACAAAATGTTGGGTTTTCATTTGCTACAGGAAGCATCAAACCTTTTATTTGATACTGAACTTTAAAAAATGTCATAAATCCTACTTCCAGAAGTCCAGCTGTCGTACCAAAGAATGTCAAATGGAAAGATGAATTGTATCTCTTAATACTTTGCAGAAAATGCTTGGACTCAGGAGTTGTTCCTGACAAGAATAAAAGAAGTGGTTCAGGAGATAGACTTTAAGGTGGCAAACTCACTATGCCATTTGAGCAGCACATACCATGTGATTCCAAGTTAAACTTTTTTGCTTGACAATGTTCTAATATTATGTCCATTTTGCCTTTTATGACATTCAGAAGTGACCTATAGTCCTGAATTAGGTCATAGTGAAACGCTTCCTAACTCATATCAGCCTACTTCTATGCATAAATATCATATGCTGTATGTGGTCATTTTGACAACGTTCATCCTTTTGTTCAGATGTTTCCACATCTCTTGATTGAGCCTGTTTTGTCTGATTCTCCTGAAGACAACGTTCCCATTGTTCAGATGATTCAGCTGTCTTTGCCTTTCAGTCTGTCTCATCTGTTTTCTTTGAATCCAGGACTTGTGTTATTCACTTGTCTCAGCTTTTTGAGACAGTTTTGCTTTGTTACTAGTGATGAGCGAGCACATTTGTCACTACTCAGTGCTCGCTTTAGCATCGCAGTGCTTGTGATGTTCAGAGCTCGCCGAGTATTTCCAGGGATGATCGGCAGGAGCTTGGGTCTCCGCCCTGCATGTTTGGCGCTCTTTACAGAGCCAATTAACATGCAGGGATTGTCTGCCACACACTGTAATACCGTAGCCATGTTGGTTGTGGCATTACAGTGATTGGCTGGCCGCACGGTGTCATCAGGTCTATATCAGATCTGGTGCTGCCCTCCTCATCACAGTTAGCTCTGGAATCAGGAAGAGTAGGGAGAGTTGCTCCTGAGCTAGGGAGAGATTTGTTTGCTTCATAGTTAATATGTGTATACCACATATAACACACATATCCATCTCAACTAACAGTCCTTCTGAGGACTAATAGCTGCATAGATATCAGTGCTACGTAGTGTATGTGGAGACTTCTGTGCATATAGCAATAGGATACATTCCAGTTCTGTCTGCTGCTGCCTATCACAGATATTTATAGACATAGCCCCAGGTATCAGAGGCCTGGAATATTTTTTTTTTTAATCTTAATCCTGATTATTTGCTTTAAAAGCAATCCAGAGAACACCGTTTTTCTGCTCCATTTGTTTGTTGTCACTGCAGAAAACATCCAAATTCTTTTCATATTACATTGGTAAAAAGACAGCTATTTTAAAATGGAGTTTGTCCGCCACACGGATCACATATCAGTGTGGTCAAAATTGAGCCATTTCAGGCCTCAAGTTAAATTTTGTTGCATTGTCTTAGGCAAGTTATTGACACCAGTTTGCTGAAAAAAATAGCTACCTACAGGCCAGATATTTTGAACTGGGGTTTGGCCATTTCAGGCCTCAAGTTAAATTTGGTTTCAGTTTGCTGAAAAAAAAAACTACGGATCACATATAAGTTCACTCCAAATTCAGCCATTTATAGTGAATGTTGAAAATATTGTACCCCATTTAAAATGGGCAAGGAGTATGGCAAGGGTTGGGGAACACTGCAATTCTCCAGCGCAGGTTCATCAGGCTCAACATTGCAATTCTCCAGTGCAGGTTCATCAGGCTCAACATTGCAATTTTCCAATGCAGGTTCTTCAGGGTCAACACTGCAATTTTCCAATGCAGGTTCTTCAGCCTCTACACTGCTATTCTCCACTGCAGGTTCTTCAGGCTCAACATTGCAATTCTACAATGCAGGTTCTTCAGCCTCAACACTGCAATTCTCCACTGCTGGGTCTGCAGCCTCAACACTGCAAATCACTGCTTAGGCAAACAGAATGGGAGGACCAGCTTCCCAATAATGGGAACATTTCTTTCTGGTGGCCCTCCTATACGGCTCTTCAAAGGGGTATTGGGGTGCGTCTAAATTTGGTGCAGGACAGGCCTTGCATTCAATGCCTATGCAAACATTATGGGAGTACCAACTTCCTAATAATGGGAACATTGCTTTCAGGTGGCCTTCCTGTACGTCTTTTCAAAGGGTTATTAGGGTTCATCCAAATTTGGTGCAGGGCAGGCCTTGCATTCACTTCATAGGCAAACAGTATGGGAGTACCAACTTCCTAATAATGAGAACATTGCTTTCAGGTGGCCCTCCTGTATGTCTTTTCAAAGGAGTATTGGAGTGCATCTATATTTGGTGCAGGGCAGGTCTTGCATTCAATGCATAGGCAAGCAGTATGGGAGTACCAACTTCCTAATAATGGGAACATTGCTTTCTGGTGGCCCTCCTGTACGTCTTTTCAAAGGGTTATTGGGGTTCATCCAAATTTGGGGCAGGCCTTGCATTCACTTCATAGGCAAACAGTATGGGAGTACCAACTTCCTAATAATGGGAACACTGCTTTCAGGTGGCCCTCTTGTACAGCTCTTCAAAAGGGGTATTGGGGTGCGTCTAAATTTGGTGCAGGGCAGGCCTTGCATTCAATGCATAGGCAAACAGCATGGGAGTACCAACTTCCTAAAAATGGGAACATTGCTTTCAGGTGGCCCTCCTATACAGCTCTTCAAAGAGGTATTGGGGTGCATCTAAATTTGGTGCAGGGCAGGCCTTACAATCAATGCATAGGCAAACAGTATGGGAGTACCAACTTCCTAATAATGGGAACATTGCTTTCAGGTGGCCCTCCAATACGGCTCTTTAAAGAGGTATTGGGGTGCCTCTAAATTTGGTGCAGGGCAGTCCTTGCAACGAGCACCCGAGCATTTTAGTGCTCGCTAGAGTTGAGCGACTTTTGGTTTTTTAGGGTCGCGTTTCGTTTCGTGAAACCCGACTTTTCCAAAAGTCGGGTCGAGCAAGATCGTCCGATTATAGGGAAAAGTCGGGGTCATCCCGAAACACGAAACCCAATGTAAGTCAATGGGGAATAAAAGTCGGCAGTGAGAGGAGGACAGGAAACACACCTACAGTGCCCATTTGAATGCCAAAAGCATCAATTCTTCTTACTTAAGCTTGTCAACCTTAATTAACTTCATAATACAAGTTACGCACTGAAAAATGGGGGTTATTTGGCTAAATTTGTGGGGGGGGAGGGCTGGCTGCAGGTTTTCATGTGCCCTGGGCGAAAGAGCACCCCTTTAACACATACCACAACTCATCATGCTCCGATACGGCAGAGAAATAGCGGTATAGTACAATGAAAAATACCTCACTTTTTACATCTCATGACGAGGCCCATCTATTTCTCCATACAAAATCATTGGTCCCATATAATGTTTGAAACAGTATATGATGAGCTCCACATAATGCTACAGTATATGTTGGTCCCCATGGATGAAGCTCCACTGTCTTATGGGCCCAAATAATGCTCCAAACATAATGGGCCCCATTTCTAATGCTCTAGTGTATAATGGGCCCTGTAAATGCTGCTCCAGTGTCTGATGTCCACCTTTGGAATGTTCCAGTGTATGGTGGGCCCCATCTATCATTCTCCAGAGTATAGTGCTCCCCAAAAATTGCTGTCCCAACATAGAAAACAATCAAATAAGTCTCCTCGCTAGGGAATCCCTGTACTTGTCTGGACAGGTGCTGTAGCTTGCTTAACAGCTCGCCAGCCGTTCTCACGCCCAGTATGGATTGCACGTGATTGCACAAAGGTTAGAAAGGGTACCGTATCCCTGGATAACATGTATGGATAGCGTACACATTCAAAATATATGTCTATACAGCATGAGGCAGGCTCAGACGGTGTTAGGCCCAGTATGGATTGCACGTCATTGCACAAAGGTTAGAAAGGGTACCGTATCCCCGGATAACATGTATGGATAGCGTACACATTCAAAATATATGTCTATACAGCATGAGGCAGGCTCAGATGGTGTTAGGCCCAGTATGGATTGCACGTCATTGCACAAAGGTTAGAAAGGGTACCGTATCCCCGGATAACATGTATGGATAGCGTACACATTCAAAATATATGTCTATACAGCATGAGGCAGGCTCAGACGGTGTTAGGCCCAGTATGGATTGCACGTCATTGCACAAAGGTTAGAAGGGGTACCGTATCCCCGGATAACATGTATGGATAGCGTACACATTCAAAATATATGTCTATACAGCATGAGGCAGGCTCAGACGGTGTTAGGCCCAGTATGGATTGCACGTCATTGCACAAAGGTTAGAAAGGGTACCGTATCCCTGGATAACATGTATGGATAGCGTACACATTCAAAATATATGTCTATACAGCATGAGGCAGGCTCAGACGGTGTTAGGCCCAGTTTGGATTGCACGTCATTGCACAAAGGTTAGAAGGGGTACCGTATCCCCGGATAACATGTATGGATAGCGTACACATTCAAAATATATGTCTATACAGCATGAGGCAGGCTCAGACGGTGTTAGGCCCAGTATGGATTGCACGTCATTGCACAAAGGTTAGAAAGGGTACCGTATCCCCGGATAACATGTATGGATAGCGTACACATTCAAAATATATGTCTATACAGCATGAGGCAGGCTCAGACGGTGTTAGGCCCAGTATGGATTGCACGTCATTGCACAAAGGTTAGAAAGGGTACCGTATCCCCGGATAACATGTATGGATAGCGTACACATTCAAAATATATGTCTATACAGCATGAGGCAGGCTCAGACGGTGTTAGGCCCAGTATGGATTGCACGTCATTGCACAAAGGTTAGAAGGGGTACCGTATCCCTGGATAACATGTATGGATAGCGTACACATTCAAAATATATGTCTCAGGAGGCAGGCTCAGACGGTGTCAGGCACAGTATGGATTTGACGGCCCAGATTACACAGCGGAGGAGCAGGGAGAGGTAAAGATTGCAAATGCTGGGGCCCTGGCCAAGCAAGGAGGGCCCACTCGTGGGTGTTGGTACTGGCACTGGGCCCCTCATAGTACAGCGGTGTGTCTGACGGCGGGTGTGCACCACCACCGTCAGAGACACTTGATTGCACTATGAGGGACCCTGTGCCAGTGCCCGCGCCCAAGAGTCGGCCTACCCACCTGTCCAGGGCAACGGCACTCGCACGGTGTCGTGCGCTAGGTGGTGACCCCGGCCATGGGGGGGGAGGCAGCACAGTTAGGGAGTTTTAGAAAGTGGCATATGTTGATGTTGGACATTCAGCTGATGCAAAAGACGAAATAGGTGAAGTACCAGGAAGAGGTGGACCAAAGCAAGCCATTTTTCTGTCACCCTATGTGTCATCAGGGGAAGGTGGGACAAAATCCTTGGAAACCCATGCGTGGTTCATTTTAATGAAGGTTAGATCATCCACATTTTGGGTTGACAGACGGGTCCTTTTTTCTGTCAGGATTGATCCAGCTGCACTGAAGACTCTTTCCGATAGCACACTTGCAGCTGGGCAAGCGAGCTCCTGTAAGGCATATTGGGCCAATTCAGGCCAGGTGTCCAGTTTAGCGGCCCAATAGTCAAAGGGGAATGACCTGTGTGGGAGAACATCGATATGGGAGGAAAAGTAGTTTGTAACCATAGTTGACAACTGCTGTCTCCTGTCACTTTCCATCGATGCAGTATTACCAGTTGTGTGAGCGGTATTTGAAAAATCAGTCCACAACATTGTCATGAAACCCCTGTCTCCAACGCCACTTCTGCTGTGTGCACCACGAACACCTCTGCCAAGCTGCCCCCGGCCCGTACGGCTCGTGTGAGAACCATCACCGCTGCTGTGTGCTGGGAATGCCTCAAGCAACCGATTTACCAGAGTTGCTTGTTTATTAGCCAATATTAGGTCAAGGTTCTCCTGTGGCATGATGTTTTGTAATTTGCCTTTATAGCGTGGATCCAGGATGCTGGCCAACCAGTAGTCGTCATCGTTCATCATTTTGGCAATGCGGGGGTCCCTTTTTAGGATCCGCAAGGCATAATCTGACATGTGGGCCAATGTTCCCGGTGTCAATGATGCACTGCGAGTGCTGGGTGGAGGAGCACTTTCTGGCAAATCCACATCCCTCCAGTCACGCACAAACCCTGTACCAGACCTTGCCACGCCAACATTTTCACTTGCCCCACGAGATGCATCCTCCTCCCCTAAGTAATCATCCCCATCATCCTCCTCCTCCTCCTCTTCTTCCTCCACCTCGTCCAGGAGAGGTCCCTGAGCAGACAATGGCTGAATGTCATCAAGGATTCCCTCCTCCTCTTCCTCCTCATCAACATTGGCTGCAGACGCCTGCTCCTTAAGGTGCGTCAAAGTTTGCATGAGAAGACGCATAAGTGGGATGCTCATGCTTAGGATGGCGTCGTCTGCGCTTACCAGCCGTGTGCATTCCTCAAAACACTGAAGGACTTTACAAAGGTCTTTCAGCTTCGACCACTGCACGCCTGTCAACTCCATGTCTGCTCTCAAAGTGCCTGGCCGTGTATCCTCCCACAAATGCATTATGGCCTGCCTCTGCTCGCACAGCCGCTCCACCATGTGCAGGGTGGAGTTCCACCTTGTTGCAATGTCGATAATGAGGCGGTGGTTGGGAAGGTGGAGCAATCGCTGCAGCTTCTGCATACGAACGGAGTGTACAGGCGACCGGCGGATGTGCGCGCACAGTCTTCGCACCTTCTGGAGCAGGGCTGTTAACTCCGGATAATTTTTGAGGAAGCACTGCACCACCAGGTTCAAGGTGTGAGCCAAGCAAGGTATGTGGCTGAGTTTTGAAAGGGCTATGGCTGCCACAAAATTACGGCCGTTATCACTAACTACCTTGCCTGCCTCAAGATGTACACTGCCCAGCCATGACTCAGTTTGTCGCTTCAAGTACTTGGCCAGCACCTCGGCGGTGTGTCTGTCGCCCAAACACATCATCTGCAACACAGCCTGCTGACGCTTTCCACTAGCTGCTCGATAGGGGGACACATCGTGTGCAACAGTGGCAGCTGCAGATGGAGTGCTCGTACGACTGCGCTCTGTGGACGAGCTGTCGCTTCTGGAGGAGGAGGAGGAGGGTCGAACGCCTACAGCCAACTGTTTCCTATACCGTGGGCTAGGCAGCACTGTCCCACCACCGCTGTCCCCTGTGGACCCTGCATCCACCACATTAACCCAGTGCGCAGTGATGGACACGTAATGGCCCTGGCCATGCCGACTGGACCATGCATCAGTTGTGAGGTGCACCTTTCCGCTCACTGACTGCTTGAGTGCATGGACAATGCGGTCTTTCACATGATGGTGGAGGGCTGGGATGGCTTTGCGAGAGAAGAAGTGGCGACTGGGTAGGTCATAGCGTGGTACTGCATAGGCCATGAGTTCGCGGAAAGCTGTGCTTTCCACCAACCGAAAGGGCATCATCTCAAACGAGATTAGTTTGGCAATGTGGGCGTTCAAACCCAGTGTACGCGGATGAGAGACTGAGTACTTTCTTGACCTACTCATAGTGTCTGGGAGGGTGAGCTGGACTTGAGAGCTGCATATGGTGGAAGTAGCGGTGGACAGGGCGGACTGAGAGAGGGTTGATGATGGTGATGGAGTTGGTGTTCTTTCTGATGGCCTAGAATCAGTCTTTCGTTGATATAACAGTGGGATTCCCTGACTGCTGTGGCCTTGCAACGACACCTCAACATTTGCTGCTGTGCTAACCGGTGGGCTTACAGTGGGGGAAACAATGTAGCGTTGCTGACTACCTTCGTTGTGATCAGTTGCACATGTGGCACTTGAGGTTTGGTGTTGTGTCCACGCTTGCAAGTGCATGCTGGTTAAATGTCTAAGCATGCAACTGGTATTCAAATTTTTCAGATTTTTCCCTCGGCTAAAGGTCTTTGCGCACTTCTTACAGATAACCTTGGCCTGATCATGAGGATTTTGTTCAAAAAACTGCCACACTGCACTCTTCCTACTTTGGCAGACATTTTGCGGCCTAGCACGCTGTGATCTTTTGACCCTCTGGACAAGCTGTCCAGCAACTCTTTTGATGTTTGGAACCTGTCTTTGGAGTGCTCCGGGCCTGCCAGATAACAGCTGTTGCGATGTCGATGTCTGCTGTGGATGCTCCTCATCTGAGCTATTGGAAGCAGCACCCTCTTCCCCCAATGGATGCCAATCTGGGTCAACAACTGGGTCATCCATCACCTCCTCTTCTATGTCATGTGCACCTTTCTCTGTGTCACCGTGTATGGTGGTATAGTGTGCGGGAAGGGGCACCTGAGTCTCATCAGGGTCAAAATCTGGCTCTGTACACTGCGAGGACAATGTAGTGCTCGGAGTGAATGTACCAGCAGAATCATCCATCAGCGGCTGTGCATCAGTGCACTCCATGTCAGATTCATCTTGGCCTGGGTAATTCACCATTTGACTTGATAATCCAGGCATGGTATGTGAAAACAGCTCCATGGAGTAATCAGTAGTATGGCCTGCGTCATCCTTCAATCTTGGTTGGGGTGAAGGACACAAGGAAAGGTGTGGTTCATGAACATGAGCCTCCAATGACGACTCAGTGCTTTTACTTTTTACAACTGAAGAAGAGGAGGCGATAGAGCTGGAGGCTGAGTCAGCAATGTAAGACAAAACTTTTTCCTGATGCTCTGCCTTTAAAAGCGGTTTGCCAACTCCTAGAAAACTAAGCGTTCGAGGCCTTATGTAGCCAGACGATGACGCAGGGTCAGCACCTCCTGCATTCGGTCCTATTTTGCTCTTGCCACTACCATCAGATCCACCACCAACACCATCATTACCAGCTGCCAACCCCCGCCCAATTCCACGGCCTCTTCCACCAGCCTTCCTCATTTTTGGTAGAAATGTAGACAAAATCCAACAAACTATATAGTAATGTAAAACAAGGTACAAGGTGTCTATAGGACAGGGGAGTTTTAGAATTTCTGCACACACTTGTGGACAGTGGACACTTGTGGATTATGTGCGGCCCACTGATATCTGAGCGCTATGTGACACGCTCGATGGCACAGCTGCCTGTGACCAAAGTGACGAGAGGATAATGGAGATTTTGAATCTCTGCGTACACTTGTGGACAGTGGACACTTGTGGATTGTGTGCGGCCCACTGATATCTGAGCGCTATGTGACACGCTCGATGGCACAGCTGCCTGTGACCAAAGTGACGAGAGGATAATGGAGATTTTGAATCTCTGCGTACACTTGTGGACAGTGGACACTTGTGGATTGTGTGCGGCCCACTGATATCTGAGCGCTATGTGACACGCTCGATGGCACAGCTGCCTGTGACCAAAGTGATGAGAGGATAATGGAGATTTTGAATCTCTGCGTACACTTTTAGACAGTGGACACTTGTGGATTGTGTGCGGCCCACTGATATCTGAGCGCTATGTAACACGCTCGATGGCACAGCTGCCTGTGACCAAAGTGACGAGAGGATAATGGAGATTTTGAATCTCTGCGTACACTTTTGGACAGTGGACACTTGTGGATTGTTTGCGGCCCACTGATATCTGAGTGCTATGTGACACGCTCGATGGCACAGCTGCCTGTGACCAAAGTGACGAGAGGATAATGGAGATTTTGAATCTCTGCGTACACTTTTGGACAGTGGACACTTGTGGATTGTGTGCGGCCCACTGATATCTGAGCGCTATGTGACACGCTCGATGGCACAGCTGCCTGTGACCAAAGTGACGAGAGGATAATGGAGATTTTGAATCTCTGCGTACACTTTTGGACAGTGGACACTTGTGGATTGTGTGCGGCCCACTGATATCTGAGCGCTATGTGACACGCTCGATGGCACAGCTGCCTGTGACCAAAGTGACGAGAGGATAATGGAGATTTTGAATCTCTGCGTACACTTTTGGACAGTGGACACTTGTGGATTGTGTGCGGCCCACTGATATCTGAGCGCTATGTGACACGCTCGATGGCACAGCTGCCTGTGACCAAAGTGACGAGAGGATAATGGAGATTTTGAATCTCTGCGTACACTTTTGGACAGTGGACACTTGTGGATTGTGTGCGGCCCACTGATATCTGAGCGCTATGTGACACGCTCGATGGCACAGCTGCCTGTGACCAAAGTGACGAGAGGATAATGGAGATTTTGAATCTCTGCGTACACTTTTGGACAGTGGACACTTGTGGATTGTGTGCGGCCCACTGATATCTGAGCGCTATGTGACACGCTCGATGGCACAGCTGCCTGTGACCAAAGTGACGAAAGGATAATGGAGATTTTGAATCTCTGCGTACACTTTTGGACAGTGGACACTTGTGGATTGTGTGCGGCCCACTGATATCTGAGCGCTATGTGACACGCTCGATGGCACAGCTGCCTGTGACCAAAGTGACGAGAGGATAATGGAGATTTTGAATCTCTGCGTACACTTGTGGACAGTGGACACTTGTGGATTGTGTGCGGCCCACTGATATCTGAGCGCTATGTGCCTTGCTCGATGGCACAGCTGCCTGTGACCAAAGTGACGAGAGGATAATGGAGATTTTGAATCTCTGCGTACACTTTTGAACAGTGGACACTTGTGGATTGTGTGCGGCCCACTGATATCTGAGCGCTATGTGACACGCTCGATGGCACAGCGGCCTGTGACCAAAGTGACGAGAGGATAATGGAGATTTTGAATCTCTGCGTACACTTGTGGACAGTGGACACTTGTGGATTGTGTGCGGCCCACTGATATCTGAGCGCTATGTGACACGCTCGATGGCACAGCTGCCTGTGACCAAAGTGACGAGAGGATAATGGAGATTTTGAATCTCTGCGTACACTTTTGGACAGTGGACACTTGTGGATTGTGTGCGGCCCACTGATATCTGAGCGCTATGTGACACGCTCGATGGCACAGCTGCCTGTGACCAAAGTGACGAGAGGATAATGGAGATTTTGAATCTCTGCGTACACTTTTGGACACTGGACACTTGTGGATTGTGTGCGGCCCACTGATATCTGAGCGCTATGTGACACGCTCGATGGCACAGCTGCGTGTGACCAAAGTGACGAGAGGATAAGGGAGATTGGATTGCTTTTAAAAAAGCAGTTTGCGGAGCAGTGGGTAAACAGCAATGCCAGCGTGTCAGGAAGCCTTAAAAGGCAGCCCAACAACCAACACCACTGATACACCACAATATAGCCTCCCCTTGCACTGCACACACAGTGACTTGTGTGTTGTGCAGGCCAAATCGCTAGCAGCAGAAGCAGTTTTTTTGTCTTCTTCCCTGCCTAACGCTCTCCCTACAGAATCAGCAGCAACCTCTCCCTGTACTAAGATCGGCAGAAGTAAGATGGCGGTCGGCGTGCACGCCCTTTTATACCCCCTGTGACGCCCACCAAAGCAAGCCAATCACTTGCATGCCCTTCTGAAAGATGGTGGTGACCCGTGCCTATGTCATCACGTTGCCCACAGTGTCCGTGGATCCTGATTGGCTGAAAAAGAGCGCAAAACAAACTTTTGAAACGCGACTTTGGCGCGTAAGTCGCCGACCTCGTGGCCGACCTCATCCTAGGGTCGGGTTTCGTTTCATGAAACCCGACTTTGCCAAAAGTCGGCGACTTTTGAATTTTTTCGACCCGTTTCGCTCAACTCTAGTGCTCGCCCATCACTATTTGTTACCTTTTGGATTACCTTGTCCAATAGATGGTCGTTTTTTGCACGTCATTTATAAACAATTCTTAGTAATCACCTCACAATGATCAGAGATCTAATAGGTAAATCTCTATACTGTATATAAAGCAGAAATTGTGTGACTGACTCACAGTCAGACTGTTCTAGCTATCCATAGCAACCAATCAGAGCTCAGGTTTCACTTTATCTCAGCTGCTTCAATGCTGAAATCTGCCCTCTGGTTGCTCATAAATGAAGTCTCAGTTACTTCTGCAGTGGCTGTAAGCAACCAGAATGATCTTACTGTGACACAATTCTCATGAATGAGGCCTCAGTTACTTCTGCAACTGCAGTTGCAATACCTCCAAACTTTTGAAGAAGGGAAAGAAGGGCAAAGTTTGCAGCACATTTTAGGCCACAACCATGACCACACCCATTTCACAACTAGTCACACCAATATCCACGCCTCAAATACACCGATTTAGCATTGCTGATCACACTGCTTCATAAACAATAATAATAAACAGAAAAAAATCAATTTATTTACAAGTAATGAATTAAACTATTAAAGTATTAAAGTAGTAACGCTTGCAGAACACATTAGAATTTGGGAACAAATTAAGTAAATTACACCAGATGAAGAAAAGAAAGGTGACAGTGTAGCTCTGCACAGTAACAGGACCGCCTCCCCCATTTAAAACAGTATCCTCAAAAAATAAAATAAATACATTATTGAGTAATAATATCCCTTAATTAGCCCCTATGGTAATAATATCCCCCATCCTAGCCCCTTTGTGTCTCATTCCTGGCTCCAGTCATTTGTTCTCCCATTCTGCCCTCATGAGTATCCATTCTGCCCCCATGTGATTTCCCATCCTGCCCCATCTGTCCCATAGTCCTGTCCCATCTGTCTCCATCCTGCACCATGTCTCCTTCCTGCACCATATCTCTCATCCTGCCCACATGTCTCCATCTTGCACCCATGTCTCCATCCTGCCTCGGGCAGGATGGAGACACATGGGCCATGTGTTTACATCCTGCCAGTGAAACATATTGTGGATTGCCACTTTCAATAATAAAAAAAAAAAACATTTTTCCTTACCTGGCCACGCTCCTGCGGCGATGAGCCCTCCAGGCGTTTCAAGCACGCACTCGTCGGTGAATAACAATACGGCAATAGAGTAACTGAACCTGCATCTTGGACGCAGGTTCAGTTACTGCACCAACAGAATCCTACCGCTGGGGGCCCAATGGGCTGAATAGATGGGGCCCGATGCGGGCCCCCTCTGCTGATCGAGCCCCATATGCCAGTCAGGGCAGTAATGCCTTGATGGCGGCCCTGGTCACTATCCCCCGCTTTTGGACTCTACAACTGGCCTTTTAAAGATGCTTTCTTGTACTACTGTAGTGGTGCCTCGGCTTTAGGACAGGTCATCAATATCAGACCACTGGTGGGCGGACACTGCCAGCTTCAGCCAGATGTAACGAGTGCACAGCGGACAGCAGAGTGCCGCTCACTATATGGTGGCCATTGCTGGGCAATGCTGTTCAACTCTATTCATGTGCATGGAAGCAAATGGATAGCAGTAGAGTTCTTATAGAGAGACTTTACAGGCACACCTGGAGGACATGCATCATATAGCCGCAGTGTGTGACCCCATACAGTCCGGGCACATGGTGGTCCCGCAGAACTCCAGCTGGCAGTGGCCGGCATACCTTGCTCCAGGCACGGCTTCCCCTTGGGCACCTTATCAGCCACATAAACAATGAAGGTGTTGCTGTCATCGGTCAGATGCAGTGTGGTCGCCCGCTGAGGCCACACCTAGATCACACTGCCCTGCATTCACACCACACTGACCTCCAGCTCCCCACCACCAGGACAATGCTCCAGCCAGAAGGACAGACCCGGCTGCTTCTTACACTGCCTCAGCTAAGCCACCAGCATGTTCACTGGCGGAGAGCTGAACTGTGCTCCCGCCACCTGCATCGCACTCATATCTGCCATGTGTCTCCTCACTGCAGCTCCAAAGCCCCGCACTGTACTGAGCAGGACGCACGGCCGCCAGAACGAGCACCGCACAAGTGTCAGTGTCTAGTGCAGGAAAAGTAAGATTCTGGCCAGGACAGCAGGACAGAGTCTTAAAATCGAGACTATCCTGCTGGATCCGGGACAGTTGGGAAGTATGCCGTTGCTATTATTACAAACTTTAGAGTGACTTATCAGGTTGCCCCATCTTAGTGAGTATATGTTTACTGACTCTTTAAGAGTGACTCTTTGAGAGTTAACGCTTTAATTCTGTGAGACCCTTTGAGCATAAGCACTGGTTTTTCATTCAACACACGACGCCCTTCTGCCCTGCGGGTGATTTCTCTATGGACTTCTAAGACACCAGTCTGATTCCTGCTCCTCTGAAACTAAGTTTTCTGCTTTGCCTGTTAGCATTTATGTTTTGTTTTTGTTTTCCTTGCTTTTCTGGATTCTGCCATTCCCTGCTGGGGTGAGCTGAATCTCCTTTTTCCGGTTGCTCTGTCTTCAGAATATTCCTGAGTACTGACATAGCTTTTTGAAGCCTAGCGTCTTCAGGGCCTTTTTCACTGTCAGTCTGTTGGCTCATATTTTCATAGGGTTTTTCACGGATTGCAGACAGCAGCCTTCCTGTCCTTTCCTATCAAGTTAGCTTGGGCCCCGTCTTTGCTCAGTCTGTCTTTCTGTCTGTGTTGGTGTTTTCATCTTGCTTCACCGTCATATGTTGGGGGCTGCCTATTGCTTTGGGGTCTGCTCTGGGGCAGTTTAGATTTCCCCTTTCTTTCTTTAGGCTATTTAATTCTCCGGCTGTGATCGAGGGGTCTAGGGCATCGTAGGAACCCCCCACGGCTACTGCTAGTTGTGTTGATAGGTTCAGGGGTCTGCAATCCGATAGCTGCCAACTTCTCTGGTTTTCTGGACTTAGCTAGCATTTCTGTTTTTGCCTCCTACGGTGACTCAATCATAACAGAATCACCCGCCATACCGCAGATCCTAGGGTACTCATTAGCAGGAAAGAATTGTGTTTAAAAAAAAAAAAAAAGGGTGTGTATATTCTTTCCTCTATATCTCTGAGGCCGTAGGGGGAATTTTTTTTTTCTCTCAATGGAGATAAAGCAATTGTCTGATCGCGTGGAGCAGCTCGCTGCGGAAGTGCGGGGAATTTCCACCTACCTTGCTCGTTCGCATGCTGTTGAACCAAAGATCCCTACACCTGATGTATTTTTTGGGGATTGATCTAAATTTTTGAGTTTCAAAAATAATTGTAAATTATTTTTTGCCTTGAAGCCTAACTCGTCAGGGAGCTCCGCGCAGCAGGTTAAAATTGTCATCTCTTTGCTGCGTGGCGATCCCCAGGATTGGGCGTTTTCTTTGAAACCAAATGATCCAATTCTGACTAATGTGAACGCATTCTTTCAAGCTTTGGGGTTGTTGTATGACGAACCTAATGCTATTGATCAGGCTGAAAAGACCCTGTTGGCATTGAACCAGGGTCGAGATTCTGCAGAGTTGTACTGTCAAAAGTTCCAAAAGTGGGCGGTCCTTACTACCTGGAATGATAATGCCTTGGCTGCTCTCTTTCGGAAGGGTTTGCCAGAAGCCGTAAAAGATACTATGGTGGGATTTCCTGTTCCCTCTGGTCTGGACGATTCTATGTCATTAGCCATTCAGGTTGATCGGCGTTTATGTGAACGCAGGATTGCACGAGAGGTGTTGCCACCGGTTGAACAGACGTCTGAACCTATGCAATGTGATAGAGTTTTGTCTAAGGCGCAACGTCAGGAGTTCAGAAGGCGTAATAAGCTGTGTTTTTTCTGTGGAGATGCCTCGCATATTATTTCTGTTTGTCCTAAACGAGAGAAACGCTTTGCACACACGTTTTCTGTTGGTGGTGTTCAACCTAAGTTTCTTCTGGCAATTACTCTGATCTGCTCCCTGTCCACATTTTCCGCCAAGGCTTTTGTGGATTCGGGAGCAGCGCTAAACCTAATGGACTTGGATTTTGCTAAACGTTGTGGATTTCCGATGACACTTCTGCAGACGCCTATCCCTTTGAGGGGGATTGATGCTACTCCTTTGGCTAAAAATAAACCTCAGTTTTGGACCCAGGTGGTCATGCGGGTCACCCCAGACCATCAAGAAAACTGCAGATTTTTGGTGTTGCATGGTCTGCATGATGCCGTTGTTCTGGGGTTTCCCTGGCTGCAAATTCATAATCCAGTTTTGGATTGGAAATCTGTGTCTGTGGTGAGTTGGGGTTGTCGGTGTGCCTTTAGTGAGGCTCAGTTTTTTTCCACCTCTCCTCAGTCGCATGATGTTCCTGACTATTTGGCGGACTTTTATGATGTATTTAGTGAGAATGAATCTGCGTCCTTGCCTCCTCATAGGAGTTATGACTGTGCAATTGAACTAAGCCCGGGGTGTAAATTTCCCAAGGGTCGGCTCTTCAATGTATCTGTACCCGAGCACGAGGCTATGCGGTCCTATATTAAGGAGGTGTTGGAGATGGGTCATATTAGACCATCCTCTTCACCCTTAGGTGCCGTTTTTTTTTTTGTGGCCAAAAAGAATGGTTCTTTAAGGCCTTGTATTGATTATCGTGCCCTCAATAAAATTACTTTTAAATATTGGTATCCGTTACCCCTGATTTCGGATCTATTCTCTAGAGTTAGAGGTGCTTGCTGGTTTACCAAGCTTGACCTCAGGGGGGTGTATAATCTTATCCGCATTAAGCAGGGGGATGAATGGAAGATGGCGTTTAATACTCCGGAGGGACATTTTGAGTACCTGGTGATGCCTTTTGGGCTCACTAATGCCCCTTCTGTCTTCCAGTGCTTCATGAACGATATTTTCCGAGACTTTGTCGATAAATTTTTGATTATCTATCTGGATGATATTTTGATTTTCTCCAAGGATTGGGATTCTCATGTGGAACATATTCGGACTGTGTTCTGGATCTTGAGGGAGAATTCCCTGCATGTCAAAGGATCGAAATGCCTTTTTGGAGTACAGAGGATTTCATTTTTGGGATTTATTTTGTCTCCGTCAACTATTGAAATGGACCCGGCCAAGGTACAGGCCATTTATGATTGGGTTCAGCCCACTTCTTTGAAGGCCCTTCAGAAGTTTTTGGGTTTTGCTAATTTTTATCGGAAATTTATAGCAAAATTTTCTAGTATTGCCAAGTCATTGACGAATCTGACTAAGAAGGGTGCTGATGTGTTGAATTGGTCTCCGGGGGCTGTTGCTTCCTTTCAGGAGCTGAAGCGAAGATTTACCTCCGCCCCGGTTTTGCGGCAACCTGATGTCTCACTCCCGTTCCAGGTAGAGGTGGATGCTTCTGAGATTGGTGCAGGAGCTGTTTTGTCCCAAAAGGATCCTGTAACATCTAAAATGAATCCCTGTGCTTTCTTTTCCCGAAAGTTCTCTCCATCTGAACGTAACTATGATATGGGGAATCGGGAACTGTTGGCCATGAAATGGGCATTTGAGGAGTGGAGACATTGGTTGGAGGGAGCTAAACATCAAGTTGTGGTCCTCACTGACCACAAGAATTTGATTTACCTAGAGTCGGCTAAATGCTTGAAACCTAGACAGGCTAGGTGGGCCTTGTTTTTTACACGTTTTGATTTTGTGGTCTCTTTTCTTCCTGGAACTAAGAATGTCAAGGCAGACGCCCTCTCTAGGAGTTTCTTTGCTGATTCTCCTGTGGTGACCAAGCCTGCTACCATCTTAGGCGAAGGGGTAGTTCTTTCTGCCATCTCGCCCGATTTGAGACTTGCTCTGCAAGAGTTCCAGGAGGACAAACCTGAGCGTTGTCCCAGTGGAACGTTGTATGTTCCTGACCAGTGGAAGAAGAGAGTGATGTCTGAAGTTCATTGCTCTGCATTGGCTGGTCATGCAGGTATTTTTTATACTAGAGATCTGGTGAGTCGCTCTTTTTGGTGGCCCACCTTGTCTCATGATGTCAGGAATTTTGTGCAGTCCTGTGGGACTTGCTCCCAGTCTAAATCTTGTTCTCGCTCTAGTGGGTTGTTGATGCCTTTGCCGGTCCCCAGGAGGCCATGGACCCATATTTCAATGGATTTGATCTCTGATATGCCGGTCTCTCAAAGAATGACTGTTATTTGGGTGATTTGTGATAGGTTCTCTAAGATGGTTCATCTTGTACCACTCCCTGTTGCCATCTTCCTCTGAGTTGGTGCCCCTGTTTTCGCAACAGGTGGTTCGCTTACACGGGATTCCTGAGAACATTGTATCTGACAGAGGAGTTCAGTTTGTGTCTAGATTTTGGAGGACTTTCTGTTCCAAGCTGGGAATTCAGTTGTCCTTCTCCTCTGCTTTTCACCCTCAGACCAATGGGCAGACAGAGAGAACAAACCAGACCTTGGAGTCGTATTTGAGATGTTTTATTTCCGCTGATCAGGATGATTGGGTTTCATTTTTGCCCTTGGCCGAATTTGCTTTAAATAATAGAGCTAGTTCTGCCACTTTGATGTCACCTTTTTTTTGTAACTTTGGGTTTTATCCTCGATTTTCTTCAGGGCAGGTGGAGCCTTCTGCCTGCCCAGGTGTTGACACTGTGGTGGAGAGAATGCACCAGATCTGGGACCAAGTGGTGGATAAGTTATCTCTCTCCCAGGAAAAGGCCCAGTGGTTTTCCAATCGACATAGGACCATTGGTCCCCAGTTTAAGATTGGTGATATGGTGTGGTTATCATCAAAAAATATTGCTATGAAGGTGGCTTCTCCTAAGTTTAAGCCTAGATTTATTGGACCTTACAAGATTTTGGAGATTATTAATCCGGTCTCTTTTCGTTTGGCTCTTCCTGTCACATTTAAAATCCGTAATGTGTTCCATAAGTCCTTGTTGAAGAGGTTTGTTGAACCAGTGGTTCCTGGGGTGGCACCTCCAGACCCTGTATTGTTTGAAGGTAACATGGAATATGAGGTAAAGAAAATACTGGATTCCCATCTGGCTAGACGGAGATTCCAGTATTTGGTTAAGTGGAAGGGTTATGGTCAGGAGGATAATTCCTGGGTCTCTGCCTCTGATATTCTTGCCAAAAGATTGGTGCATGCTTTTCATCGGGCTCACCCTGATCGCCCTGGTGGCATGGTTGAGGGTTCGGTGACCCCTCCTCAAGGGGGAGGTACTGTTGTGAGTTCATTTTCCCCTTCGTCACTGAGGTCTGGTGAACTCCCTATTGTGGTAAAGGAAGGTAATGAGCCTGATTATCAGGCACCTGAGCCTAATGAATATGACTGGATGAGTGGAGTCACTGTCTGGATATAAGGCTGCCGACGCCCTTCTGCCCTGCGGGTGATTTCTCTATGGACTTCTAGGACACCAGTCTGATTCCTGCTCCTCTGAAGCTAAGTTTTCTGCTTTGCCTGTTAGCATTTATGTTTTGTTTTTGTTTTCCTTGCTTTTCTGGATTCTGCCATTCCCTGCTGGGGTGAGCTGAATCTCCTTTTTCCGGTTGCTCTGTCTTAAGAATATTCCTGAGTACTGACATAGCTTTTTGAAGCCTAGCGTCTTCAGGGCCTTTTTCACTGTTAGTCTGTTGGCTCTTTTTTTCATAGGGTTTTTCACGGATTGCAGACAGCAGCCTTCCTGTCCTTTCCTATCAAGTTAGCTTGGGCCCCATCTTTGCTCAGTCTGTCTTTCTGTCTGTGTTGGTGTTTTCATCTTGCTTCACCGTCATTATATGTTGGGGGCTGCCTATTGCTTTGGGGTCTGCTCTGGGGCAGTTTAGATTTCCCCTTTCTTTCTTTAGGCTATTTAATTCTCCGGCTGTGATCGAGGGGTCTAGGACATCGTAGGAACCCCCCACGGCTACTGCTAGTTGTGTTGATAGGTTCAGGGGTCTGCAATCCGATAGCTGCCAACTTCTCTGGTTTTCTGGACTTAGCTAGCATTTCTGTTTTTGCCTCCTACGGTGACTCAATCATAACAGAGCTCCATGATTTTTTGTAGATCTGAAGGGGGCACTCAGGGGACTCGACAAAGTTTAGACATCATGGAATGTTTCAGTCTGTAATTGTTGGAGTGATTCACTTGAAACTAAAGTGTCATTGTCTCATTGTGTTATCATTTGGTCACTTTCTTGCAGAAAATCTTAGAACTGAATAAGGATATGTGCACAAGTTCAGTATTTGCAACAGATTTTACTGTACCAAAAACCAGTGCTGGCTGGAAAAGTTGGTCGCCCTCCCAGGCCGGTGGGGTACTCGGTACCGGGTCGGTCTCTCAAAGGGGAATGTCACAGCAGCGGTGACCCAGTCCGTGGCCCTGGGTGCCCATGTAAAAGGGGTTAAGTGATGGAATAAAGTTTATGAGTGAATGATTCGTGACGCCACCTGTGGTGCTCGGCAATGAAGGGATTAAGCCGACGCTGCAAGCAGATCCTCTGGGACAGATGGTATATAGCAGCAAGATGTAATAGCTCACCACAGGCAGAGCTGTAGTCCCAGGGCAGTGAGAATAGGTGTTGAGGAAGAGGGTGCAGTGTTAGGCACAGAGATGTAGCAGTGCTGAAGAGGTTGCAGGAAGAAGGCAAGGACACAACAGGGTGCTGTTTCTTTACCTTTACTTTGCTTGGTAAATGCAGTCCAGGGTCCAGATTACAGATGTCACAGGAGCTGGCTAGCCTGGAAGCATCTTAGGAATCTCTCTATGCAGATGGGTTGTGTAGTCTCCTTCCTAGCGCTTATTTTTAGGTACTTGCAGTACTGTGTTACACTGAAGTTCCACTTGCTTATTCTCTTTAAAACTCCCTTGTATGGCAGACAGCTGTAGCCTTCCTCTTCTGGCTCACACGTCGCTGTTGTGCCTCCGAGTCTTATGTGGGAATAGAGCATTTACACCTTCCTATTCCTCCGGTTTCTGTTACAGGACCATCAGTGTCCGTACAGCCTTGGAGACCGGGCTCCAGATCATGCGCTATAGCTGGGAATGAGCCTGAACTCTCTGCTCAATCTCCCAGCTCTTCTCCTCCACATCCACACACGAACTCCTCTAATTTTCCCTCCTGGCCCCCAGAGAGTAGCTCCTCCCCCAGTTTTGGTTCAGAGCTCCCTCTGCTGACCTGGAATGTAAACTGTGTTGTGTGTGGTGATTAACTGCTAGAGAGATCCTTTATTGCTTCCAAGCATGACATCACACTCCCTAGGAGGAAGGCAATGCCCCTGTGGCGACCATACTCCTGGGGGCGCCACAAAAGCACTGTCTTTGATGTGTTTCTTAATGCATTTTTGAGACTTATTTTTTTCACTGCAGATTTGAAAAGAAAATCCAAAGGCTTTGATGGTTCAAATCTGCAAGGTCAAAATAAGCAGCGTGTGTATGGCTAGAGTTGAGCGAATTTTTCAAAATTTGGTTCTGATTACGATCGGCGGCAAATATGTTTTTGCAATGTTCGCCGAACACAGCCATACGCCATTGGAGTCAATGGGAGTAGAAATTACCTATTTTGTTCGATACTGATCATAAAACATAAATTTGGCATGAATATGGCAATTTCAAATTCGGAGACTGATCCCCAACATATTCGCTAAACTCTACATGGAACTTCATAAATCTCATTAATATTGCTGGTAATGTAAATCTCTGCATCTTTAGTGGAGCAAAAATGGGTGGAAAGACGCTAGGTGTGAGCAAGCCCTTATGAAACATTATAATATTTGAAAATTTGCAAACAGCTTTGTTTGAAAATGTCTCACCTTTTTGCGAACACAGCTCTTGCACCTATCAATGTCCTTTTAAATCCCTTTCCAGCTGTCACACCCATTTCACAAAGATCTGTATCCAACATGTAGACACAAAATAGGAGGATTTAAAATAAGAATAATTGTAAAGTTGCTTCAGTTTATATTTTAGAGGCATTGGATCCACCAAAAAATTGGTGGACCCTCAAGATTCCATTCAAAGATTGTTGGTAGATTTCTGTTTGCAGAATTAAATTTCTTTATGTGCTGAATTTCAAATACTCACATGCAAGTCATCTAAAGATGAAGATGGGTTAAAGAGCAATGCAAGGAAGAAAGTGAAGATGGAATGAAGGATAAGAACTGTTGAAACCTAAAGTTACATAATTAGTGAAGGAAATTTCAAGGGCATGAGGAGAGATTGTTCTCCTACCCTGCATTTCTTTTCAGATGTGCACTCATTAAGTATAAGTAACAGTAGTTTTACTATATAATGAGATGTCAGGGGGAGATTATCAGAGCTCCATCACAAGGTATATCACATCTGACGAGTTGACATGTATGAGATAAGAGTCACAAAGCTGCTAATGAAAGAAATCTCTGTCTGCTCTATAGATTACACTTTTTTATTATTCCCACTGTTCCTTTTAGACATCATGAAACTTTCCAATATCCGTTCATTTTTAGATTTATTTTATTCTAGACCTTTCATTTACAGAAATTGCATTTTCCTTAAATTTTTGTAAGTTAATACTTTGGTTTATTAAAGGGAACTGGTCAGAAGCTTAAAAAGGTTTGCAACCTTATAAGATTGATGAAGATGTCCTTAGAAGAAGTCATCAGTACCATGTATACATGAGGTTTCCGACACCTGGAGCCTGGAGCGTCCACTAGCCAGCTGTTATCAACTCCATGGCAATGATAAGTGGAGCTGAATAGTATAGCATTACTCATTATGTGGCAGCCATCGTTAAATTCTGCAGCTCAGTTCCTACTTCAAGAAGTTGTCCAGGACCAGTAGCATAGCACCCGGGGCGGGGGGGCAGAGGGGGCAGTTACCCCTGGCTCTGCAATCATTGAACATACTGATCCAATTAAGCTCTGCAATAAAGCAGGGAGACATGGTCTTCCTATACTACAGCTCTCCGTTCTGTAGACCGCAGGTCACTTTAAGACAGAGATCTAAAAAATGACCGAGGCTTTGACGTTCGCTTAGGATGTCAAGGTCCCGTTGTGGTGGCTTTGATGTTCTGTGCTTGCATCGGTGCTATCACAGCACGTTACCTTGCCTTTGCTCATCAGGATCCTGGATTTGGTGATTCTATGATTTTTGTTTTAAACTAATTTTTGTCGTGTGATGTGGGGGAATGATAAATAATGGGATACCCTTATACATAGTGTGAGGGACCATGAAACAATGTGTTGGCTTGCATACAATTTAGGGGCCATTGTACAGCTTGGAGTCTTATGCAGGGGCCATTATACAGCTTGGAGACTAATGCAGGGGCCATTATACAGCTTGGGGAGAAATGCAGGGGCCATTATACAATGTGGGAGTTAGCATGGGTGTCCTTATACAGGTTAGGGGCTAATGTGAGGGCCATTATAAAGTTTGGGAGCTAATGTGGGGGCAGTCATTCAGTTAGAGAGCTAACATGGGGGCCATCATTCAGTTAGAGAGCTAAAATGGGGGCAATTATACAGTTTTAAAGCTAAGGTGGGGGCTATAATACAGTTTGGAAGCTAATATGGAGGTCATTATACAGTTTGGGAGCAAATGTGGGGGCAATTATACAGTTTCGGAGCTAATATGGGGGTCACTATACAGTTTGAGGCCTAATTCGATGCCATTATACAGGCTGAGGACTACTGTGAGGGTTATTATACTGCATTTTGGGGAAGCAGTGTGGACATCACACTATGTGTAAGGAAGATGTGGGCCCACCGTACTGTGTATAGCGGAGCTGTGGGTTCATTATACAGTGTAGATAGCAGTTGTGGGAACATTATATTGTGTATAAAGGAGCTATGAATGCATTATAGTGCTTATAGGGGAGCTTTAGGCCCAACATAATGTATATAGAGAAGCTGTACATTGGGGGACTCAGGGGACATTATTAGATGTTATGTGGGCACGAGTGCTGAGTGAGTATGCTTGTTACTCGAGTTTTCCAAGCATGTTTGGGTGTTTTCCGAGTATTTTTCTCGAAGGTTTAGTTTGTGCCACCACAGCTGCATGATTTGTGGCTACTAGACAGCCTGAATACATGTGGGGATTTCCTAACAAACAGGCAATCACCACATGTGTTCAGGTTGTCTAGCAGCCGCAAACCATGTAGCTGCGGCGACACAAACTAAATCTCCGAGCACGCCCAAAATACTTGGAGAACACCCAAGCATGCTCGGAAAACTCGAGTAATGAGCATACTCGCTCATCACAAGTGGGCACTTATGAAGCATTATTGTTACAGGGGCACTCAGTACGGTACCGTGACCATCAAATGTACATAGGGGGCATTATTACTTTCTATACGCAACATGTGTAAATGGTTTTCTAGGGCATTTGCACGGGGCACTAATATTTTCTAGGGGGCAATTTTATCATATAGAAGCACAAATGAGCATTGTTACTGTGTAAGGGGCACAGTGGTGACATTATTACGTGGGGCAGTAAGAAAACCATTATTGCACTACCCAGTAAGTGCAGTAATAGGGACACGAAAGCAGTGGCTCAGTGGTGGTGTATCAGCAGGATGAGGAGTTTGTGCTCGTTGGGAATAGATGAGGACAGTCCTGGAAATGTGAGAAGTCAGATTTGTCTTTGTTGTAATCTCTGCAGCCGAGTCCTGGCTGGAGAAGTTGTCATGTTGGTCTGGGCCAGATGGAAAAAAACGGGAAAAGTATCTGTTACTGTAACTGTACTATAATCACTTATATGTTCTACAGGACTGGTATCTACCACTATATGTCACCATATGGTAGTAACATAGATCTTGGTCTTTCTAAAGATTTTTTTCCAGTATCAGTGCGATCTTCTCCTGAGGTTCCCTGATACCCACAATTAGGCTGTGCCACCATAGTTGTAATCAGGATTATCGGTTAGGAGCCCACTCAGATGTTTAGCATCACGTGTATAATCAGTGCAGTAACCAGAAATCATCCCACCCCAATTTCCAATGTATCCTAATTTATGTAATTATTCAAAACTGATTGGTTTGGCAATGAAAAATACAATTGCTGCCAGGAAGGAGTGTTTAGACTTGACTTTTTCTACTCTACCTAACAATGTGATTTAGTTTGGTGACAATGTCTACTGACGGGGTCAGATAGTTTATTGGGGTTGTCCATGATTTTAGTTCAAGTCTCAAGACACTTTATGTGAATCTTCACAGAGCAAAGATTGCACACTGTCTGAATCTTCTGGTGCTGGGAACAGGCAGCCACATGACCGCAAGTATGGGATTTGCATACATAAAGTCAAGTGTCTAGTAGATGTGCACAGCCTCACTCAGCACAAGTGAATTGACCAAGGGCAAACATGCTAGTCAGAGTGTGTCCAGAAGTATGCAATTCGCATACTTGCAGTTACATGACTGCCCTCTACCGGAGCCAACACAAGAGAATCCGGAGCTAGAGATGAGCGAATTTGTTTGGATTCGTTCCGAATACAATCGGAATTGAATAATGTTTTTGCAATATTTGTCGAACACAGCAAAATGTAATTAGAGTCAATGGGAGTAGAAATTACCGAATATGTTCGGAACCGATCAGAAGACATACATTTGGCACAAATAGTGTTCGAATATGGCCCGAATATGTCAAAATCAGATTCAGGGCCCAAATCTGAACAGATTCGCTCATCTCTAATCCTGTTTCATGGAGTGACTGACCCAGTGTGAAACGACCCAAGTGTTGGTCAGTCACCAAATGGCACAACACACCAGGGAACACCAGGGGAGCAATAACAATGGTGGGCCCTGTTTATAGGGAACGGGGGAATGGGTAACTCCTATACTCACCTGAGGATGTGTCCTGCTCTTACTATTGTCCCTATATGGGTACTTTCACGCCGTCACCGAGCAGGATACTTAATCCCTCATTTGCCTTGCTCATATCCCTAAGTAGGGAGCTGGCAGCTGCACTTGTAGTAGCGCTGGGTGTAGCCATCTGAAGTGTTCGTTTTAATAGATAGTTTAACTAAATTGATAGTCTTGCTTGAGATGATTGATAGGTCTCTCGCTAATTCTACGTGGCCGCAATCATGCAGTCAGACTCTGATTCATGCTACCGACAGTTTGGGCTGAATAAATAAGATGAACAATTCCCTTTAAATGGAGAATACTATAAAATATATCTTACTTTCTATCTTTCTTGTTTTCCAGAATTTTGTACTGTATGCTTCTGATTTTTGATATTCTATCATTCAATATAAGCTGTAGTGCATAACAAGTTATTACATATAACAACATGAATACAATTCCTACTATAACATCCCTAGTTTTTGAGAATCAGTGACCATTGTCAACATGAATTTGCTAAAAAAAAAATTTTGATTATGTGAAAATTGTCAAACTATGTGTAATGTCTGGTAGTTAGGTAAGAATGTCTGAGGGACAGTTTTCTTGGAATGTTTGCAGATTTAGATGCAGTAGGTCAACCATTTCAATCCTTTCACATTAAACATAATTTAAAGAGACTGCAAAGATTCAAGATAAGGAGGAGTTTTCTATACCATCCTGCTTCCAATAACATTAAAAAGTTTTACACGTTTCATTATTAAACCATATGAGGGCTATTGAAATGGATTCCCAGATCTTAAACACTGCACATGGGTAGATTGGTGCTACGGCTCTTGAAACGTTATCAGGACCTTTCTGTGTCACCCCTGAAAATTATTTCATGTGCAACCTGGGAAAGCTGAGATGAAATAGAGCTGCCAGTAGTAAAATGTAGTAGAAAAACCTTGAAAGTGTAAATGTGGTCTTTATTTATCAATGCATTTTGACGCACACATGTTTCTTCACCAGAATAAACCACATTGACTTCTGTGGTATATCCTGTGATGAAGATGGAGATGTGCTTAAAAATGCATTGATAAATAAAAACCACATTTACACTTTCAAGGTTTTTTCTACTACATTTTTACTTTGTCTGAGCTCGACGTCACCGCGAATGACCGCGAGATGTCGCGATCCCGCGAGAACGGACTCCATCGCTGTCATTCTTGCAAAGGACTACTGGGAACGGGAGCGTGGAGAACAGCGGGAAGGCTGTGCGGTACGTCGGAAGGTAAGAATAACAATATTTTTTATTTTAATTCTAAAATTTAATTCTAATTTATTTTAATTCTAATTCTAATTCTACAGTCTCCTCTCCTCCGGACCTTGGGTACCATCCGCAAATGTTCTGCTTACTTTTCGCATGGTGTGCACAGCCACATGTGGAAAGTAAGCAGAACAATGCATTCCTAGGGGTGTGGGATTGCCGCGATTCCGCTAAATTAATGAGCATGCTGCATTTTTTACCGCAAAGCGATTCCGCCGCAGGAAAAAACGCAGCATTAGCATAGCATTGCGGAATCCCATAGGATTGCATTGGATGCTTATTTTTCGCGGCAAAATCGCGCATTTAAAACCGCCATTGAAACGCGAAAAAAAACGCTACATGTGAACTCAGCCTTTATAGTCAAGATATTATACTGACAAATTGGTTAAATTTACAAAAAAATCAATATCTCAGTTGACACCGTATTACCTGGTGAAAAAATTAAATGTCAAAGTTCAACATTAATATGCAGTCACCATTTCAATCTGTCCAGGGAAGGAGGAACGGTGTGAAGTGGTTAAGAAACATAATGAGAATGAGATAAAGAAATCCTCATAATGTAGCATTGTAAACATGGAGTATTATAATAATGAGAAATAAGAGAAAGATGCAAATAGGAAGGTTGCACACAATATGGGAATGTAGTGGAAGGATACAAGGTTATCCTACGGAGGATGCAGGTGAGAGAGTCCAGCCTGTCAATCCACTTGGGAGAGTAACAGGGGCTGTAGAAAATTCTATCTGTCTCGGTGCAGACTCCTTGTGGTTGTCTGGTGTTTTCTAAGTGGCAATAGTATACCTGGAGAAGTAACGTGAGGAATAGACTAATGTAGTCAACCAATCAAATATTCAGCGCATGGTATGCAGGGGAGAAAACAGAATCAATGTAGAAATACATGCAAGAATACATGTGAGGAATGTGTTGCTACCCTTATTCTGATGGAGTGCCTGGTAGGAGCCGTTACCTGAATGCCTATGGAGGAGGAACCCTGGTGATCCAATGCATATGTTTGTGAGCTGCGTCGCGAGGAAGAGCGCTGTGTATTGGAGCCATCTGCCTGTTTTATATGGCGCTCATACCCGTAAGTATGAGTATCACGTGTTGCTGCCGTGTCAGGGGGTCACGTGGATCATCCTCGTCATTGCGTTATGTGACCTTAGGGCCAGCGGCAACCATACGCTGAACTGAGAGTGCGTGGATTGTTATATCGATACTGACGTGCCGGTTGGCGTGGATTAGTCAGATACTGTGCTGGCTGCACTCACAATGTCAGAGACCGGTAGAAAATGCTGCGGAAGGTGGATGTAAAGTTATAATGATGTAAATACGGGGGCATACTGGCAGCAAGTATTTCAACATATGGATTTCACCTGCGCTGCTACGTGCTCTTTGAAATATATATTGAAGTCAATGCAAGGAAGCGGACGGCACCGCTGTTACTGTGCTAAGGTCCGTGGCTGGCAGCAGGCGGAGAGCTCACATCCAGGACTCCCGGGTGCTTGACCTCGTAGCAAGACGAATGTAGTTTCCAAGAGAAAAACTCTGTGGGATAATGATGAATGTTTATTGACACTGAATTACATGTCACGTCAGAGATGTGAAGGAGAGTGTGTCAAATGGCTGACTACGGCCGTTTCACGCTACTCGAGCGCTTCCATTGGACCCGTGGAAGCGCTCGAGTAGCGTGAAACGGCCGTAGTCAGCCATTTGACACACTCTCCTTCACATCTCCGACGTGACATGTAATTCAGTGTCAATAAACATTCATCATTATCTCGCAGAGTGCGACCTTTTTCGCTTGGAAACTGAAATATATATTGGCCACATGGACTGTTCGTAAGATATATTCTAGGACACACATAGAGTATCATACGGTATTGTATCTAAGACTTTAGTCTTTTTCTAATAAAGTTAAAGCAGTATATCAAGGGCATTATGGCATAATGAGCATTCACTGGTTGTCTCTACTTGTGCTGCTGTAGGTCATGTGGGTTAAAGAGAGTACTGTTTTAGCAGGTGATCCGCATTGTTCTTGTTATGTATCATGCCACATAACTTTGGAAATACGTTACAAGCTGCATGTATAGTGATATACTGTACCATAGGTAGCCAGCAGAAGTCAGGTGAAGTGATAAAAAGGATGTCTAACGATTCTAAAAGGGAGGGGAGAAATAGTTAGTCATTTGCTCCATATCATGTGGTATCAAGCATATCAATATTACATATAGTTTACATGAATACGGAATGCAACATTTATTGCACAACAGTTTGATTAAATGCAGATCTTTAACAAAACCTCGCTGTATGATGGTCCCTATTGAGGCCCTTGGGTTCCAGAGTCTGTAATGAGAAGATCCAGAAAGCTTCTCTTTTCTTGAGAATGTTAATCCTGTTTTGTCCTCTTCTGCGTGGTTCGACTTGTTCAAGAACCAGGAACCTCAACTGTGAAACACTATACCCCATTTTATGGAAGTGAAAGGGCAGGGTTGCTGGATCCTATTGCCCCTGATGGTTGACTTATTTTGGGAGGGAGGAGGAAGGAAGATTAGCTGTATGGGTGCAAAGGCAGACAGGCATAAAGAGAGGTGTTACTGTTTTATAGAAACTTTTATTATAGTACTATTGTATAAAATCATTTATTCTCCTTTTGCTTATGATGGTGTTGTACAAAGTAAAAGGGAAGCGGGATCTCCTATTTTCTATGTATGCAGTGTATGGAATGCTTTATGGTAGCAAGTCTCCCCGTACATAATATTTAGAAATTAACTGACCTGATAGTATCAATTTAGAAGGGTTTTCTACTAATTTTGAAAGTGTATAGGGGCAAGGAATGCTCATACAAATAAAGAAAAAGCCATATTAACACAATGTGATACAATGTTAAAGAATCTGCAGTAAGGAGATAAGATTGTCAATGCTTGTCTCACACTGAGTATGTTCCAAGCTATTATGATGGTGTGTTATTCTTTCTTTAGTCTGTTGTTGCTTACGTAGGATTGGTCAGTATCAGAAAAAGGAGGAAGGGAAGTACATGTGTCACGACCCAACAGGGGTCGGTCCAGTGGATGGCATCACACATGCCCAATAGGGAACGAGGGATGGGGCACCTCCTAACACAGCCTGTGCCTATCCCTAAGCTCCCCTAACGCCCTCTGCGGGTCCTTGTCCCCGCTGCCATCACATGCTTAGTCCCCCTAATTGTCACCTCACTAAACCATGGCTAGTGCACTGGCCGGCAAGGACTCTAGCCTCAGCACTGCAGATGGTGTAAACACAGGGGGTAGTGACAAGCATGAGACAGACAAGAGAAAGCGGAACAAGAAACTTAGCTCCAGGCTCCACTGCCAAGCTCCACACCAAACAGGACCACTCCACAGAAGTAGCAAATTCATCGCTGACACCAGAGAGCTGCTAACGCTAAGGCTAGTCTACATAGAATAACTCTATTACCAACAGTAAGCTGATGCATCATGTGACATGTGTAAAGGATAGCGGAAGTGGTTACCACCCACATCAGCTGACCTAGCAACAAAGCAGCTTACAACAAGGAAACTGACAATAACTCTTGCTGGCACGATAGCAAAAAACAACGTTTAAATTAAAGCATTGCAAGAGCTTTTACAAATCCAAAAATGAATCATGACAACATGCCCTGTTGTGAGTTCATTCTCTGGTTCACCAGTTGTGAGTTCTCCTTCCAGACTCCCTCTGGTGGTAACAGGAGGTAGTGAGACTGATTTGATCGGTGGAGATCTGCCACCTGAGAATGCGGATGACGAGTGGACCTCAGGAGTCTCAGATTGGATTTAAGACAGCTGACAACCTATTCAGTTGCTGGTGATTCCTTCTGGCTTGTCAGCTCTTGGTTTTCAGCTCTGTTCCAGTCATCTAAAGCTAAGTTTTTCTGCTAGTGTTCACACTTGATTTTGTTGGTCTATTCATTTTTTTGTGTGGTCAGCCAGCCCCGACTGGGGGCTGTGCTGAATTTCCAGTCTTATTTATCAATATTTTGCCAATTTGCTTTTTGTCCCTCACTAGTTTGGTCTCTTTTTGCTCTGTCTCAGAATATTTCTGAGTGCTGATATAGTGGGAGAAGTCTAGTGACTTCAGGGTTAATTTTGCTATCAGAAGTGTTGGACATTATTTTTGTAGGGTTTTTTGCAGGTTGCAGGCAGTGTCTTTCCTTTCCTTTCCAGTTAGTTTGGGCCCCATCGTTTGCTCAGCCTATTTTCCTGCCTGTGTTTGTGCCTTCATCTTGTTTCACCGTCAATACATGTGTGGGGGCTGTCTATTCCTTTGGGGTCTGCTCTGGGGCAGTTACTTTTCCCCTTTTCATGCTTCATGCTTATTTAGTCCTCCGGCTGTGACGAAGTGTCTAGGAACATCGTAGGTATGCTCCACGGCTGCTGCTAGTTGTGTGGTAGGATCAGGGATCTGCATAGTTACCAACCTCTCTGGTTTTCTGTGACTTAGCTTGTTTTGCTTTTTTCTCCTCGGTGACCCATTCATAACAATGCCCCCAGTGCAATCTCTCTGGTAATGCCCACCTGGATTTAAAAAAGATTAACTGTTTAGGTGCTATAGACTTAATAATGAGAAATGACTGAAAGTACTGAACACATGATGAAAAGAGGTGCAGAAAGCCATGGAAAGTCATGACATCAGCTGAAATCTGTCAGTTACTAGAAAGCAATCCTGCCACTTAGTAAAAATAATATCATCTGGTTCCACTGATGGTCTATAAAAGGGTATCTGATTATCAAGGTACCACGCAAGAAACCTCTCATGATGGGTAAAGCCAGTGAGCTGTCTCAAGACCTTTGGAACCTTATTGTTGCAAAACATACTGACAGCATTGGTGCAGAAGAATTTCTAAACTACAGAAGGCTCCAGTGATCACTGTTGGTGTCACAACTCTGTTGTCGGTGTGCCAGGATCAGGGGCTCCTTCCCTGTCCCTAATGCTAGGAGCACCCTTGCTAGCCCTGTTCCCCGGATTCCCAGACGAAGGACTTGTTACAAAATGCGCATCGGGGTGAGCACACACTTAGACCAGGGATCATGTTCCAGGTAATATTTGCACAAGCACTTTCCAACATTGCATACCAGTCTCTTTGCAACTCTGCCTGGAGCATAATTGGTTCATCATTTTTTCCATCATGTTTGATGCAATTGTTTGAGCTGGTAGTTTTTCTGGAGCACTTTGGGTTTCTCACAGAAATCATTGCAATGCCTTCACTCCAGTGATACCTCTTGAGGTTGGCCACATTTATGATTCATGTATGATAATGCAGAGGCAGGTTACATTTATGATGTATATATGATAACGTTGTATAATGTGGACTAATCCTTCTTGCGTCTTTCCAATATATTGAATGCTCCACTCATACTTTCATGTCATCATAGGCATGAACATACTATTCAGGATATGCATCAATTAACCCTTCACATGACTCCACCCAGTGCATGTTTACATTAGCTATCTTTTGAGCTTATGCAATATTATTTGTCTTGTTAGTACATCATATATTCATATACATCTTACATTTAGACTTGTTGTTACTGGCCACTGTTGCATAACAGGCATTTGTTCCTTTTGTTAAGGTAATTTCCATCACCTGCACCTGGTCCCTCTTTCTGATAACCTTTCATCCTACTACATCTTGATTGCATTATACAGTTTTATATATATATATATATATATATATATATACACACACAGAGAGAGAGAGAGAGTTCTCTTGTATTCAAGTGTGTGCACTCTGTTGCATGTAGTACTTACCATCCATTGCCAACCACTGTTTACTAATGCCCCACTTTCTCTTTTGTGACCACAGATTTGGCATTGTCTCTTTTGGTTTTCAATCTATTACAGGGTTGTGCAGAGTGAGCGGAGGAAGTACAAGTATCCCAGGAGAGGGCAGACCCTCTAACACAGGGTTGGGGAAGGTTTTTCCAGCCCTGGGCCATTTGGAAATTTCTATCATCATTCGGGGGCCACACAAAAGTTATCACTGGTAAAGTTACCCTGGTATATTTAGTCAAACAATTATTTACGGTAACTCATCCTTAATGTGACGGCTGGAGCTGCTTCTCTTTGGTGCAGCTGTGGTGTTAGGTGGTATTGATTATGTTGTTTCTCACAGCTGCTTTTCCAGGTTTGTGTCCGCCAGTAGAGCAGTCAACATTTTGTCATAAGTTTTGTAAATCATATACATCACATAGGAGATGCTGGGACTACTGTCTATACATCACATAGGAGACGCTGAGACAGCAGTATATACACCATATAGGACATGATAGGACTACTATATCAGCATCACATAGGAGACACTGTGACTTCTGTCTATACATGACACAGGAGATGCTGGGGAGGCACAGAGATCACCAGGGATTGGCATGAAGATTGCAGGAAGGCACAAAGATCGCAGGGGAACACAAAGATCACAGGGGGGCACAAAGATCGCAGGGGGGCACAAAGATCGCAGGGGGGCACAAAGATCACAAGGGGGCACAGAGATCACTGGGGGTGGCACAAAGATCATGGGGGGCACAAATCACAGGAGGGCACATAGCTGGAGGGGACAAAGATCACAGGGGGCACAGAGATCACATGAGAGCACAAATATCAAAATAGGGTACATAGCAGGGGGGAACAGGGATCACAGGGGGGGCACATAGATCACAGGAGGGGCACAAAGCTGGGAGCCACAGATCACAGGGGAGCACATAGCTGGGGGGCACAGAGATCACAGGGGAATATAGCTGGAGGGCACAGAAATCACAGGGGAGGCATTTAGCTGGGAGTAGAGAGATCACAGGGGAACAGAGGTCACAGGAGGCACATAGCTGGGGTGCACAGAAATCACAGGGGGCACAGCTGGGGGGGCACAGAGATCACAGGTGGCACATAGCTGGGGCCACAGAGATCACAGTGGGGGCTACAAAGCTGGGGGCACAGAAATCACAGGAGGCACATAGCTGGAGGGCACAGAGATCACAGAGGGTGCACATAGCTGGGGCTACAAGGATCACATGGGGGCACATAGCTAGGAGGCACAGAGATCACATGGGGGCACAAAGCTGGGAGGCACAGAGATCACAGGGGGGCATATAGTTGGGGGGGCACAGAAATCACAGGTGGCACATAATTGGGGCCAAAAAGATCACAGAGGAGGCACAGAGATCACATGGGAGCACATAGCTGGGAGGAACAGAGATCACAGGGGGCATATAGTTGGTGGGGCACAGAGATCACAGGGAGGGACATAGCTAAGGGTCACAAATCATCAGCAGAAAGGCACAGAGCTGTAGGTACATAAATCAACAGCAGACAGGCACAGAGCTGCCGGCACGCACAGAGATCTCTCTGGACACTATGGCAGCAGCTCCTTTTCTGGGACAGGAGGACAGGAGCGCATTGGGCGCTAATCCCGTCCACTCGGATACTAACCCTGCCCACCCTGATGATGTCACCATTCATGTGCAGGCAGGCATACCGTGCACTTGGGAGTTAAAGGGCCGGCAGGTGACAGGATATGGCTCCTGTATGAGGATTGCAGACTCTGGGGATCTGCCCTCGGGACTCATGAAAAATCACTGCGGGCTGAATGCGGCCCGCAGGCCAGAGGTTCCCCACCCCTGCTCTAGCACATAACAGTCAATACCTTCTGAGTGCATGGCCCCTACCTCTAGATGTAACCCTCGGACGACTTGAGTAAAATACCCCTGTCTTAAGAGTGCAGAGTTCAAGGAGATTATGGGTATCAAGTGTCTATCAAGTTAAACCCTGCCCTACTGTCCATAAAGGCAGAAACAAATACCTTATTTTTGCTCAGATGGATTTCAGCAGGCAGAAAAAATTTGTCCTACCCACGGAGTAGATATGTGCACCCAGATTGCTAATCTCCCCGCAGCCCCGGCTCCTTAGTTTTCCGGTGGCTGTTTACAGTGAGATAGGGAAGGACACATGCCCATTAAATGGCCATTTCTACCACAGTAAAAACATACTCCCCTTTGCACGGAACTACAGACTGCTTTCCAGAATGAGTTGCCCCATTCAACCTGCATATTTTCCTCAGGTGACTCAGACCAGGTTTATCTTGGCCCTGGCCCTCCCTTACTTTGGGGTGTCTCGTTAGGTCTCTGGCTAAGATGGTAATCTACCTGGATGGAGATAGACATGGCCACCTCAAGGGAAACTGGAGTCACATACAGGATCCTTCACCCTTACTGTGAGCTCTTCACAGAACTGGCTATGGAGCGCGGGGTCGTTCCACTTCAGAGCAATACTCCTCTGCTGGCTGGTCTCCCTGCTGAAGCTGACGTTACGTGGACTCAGCCAAGGAGATGCGGTCGGGGTTGTCGTATATATGACCCAGTGTCAGAAAAAATTCCTCCACCAACTGGATCGACTGGGAGTCATATGAGAGAGAGAATGTCCATGCTTGGGAGTCACTCTTAAGGAGAGAGATTATTATCCCCACCCATTGCTCCTCGGTTCCTGAGGAACTAGGACGTAACCTGAAGTATAACTGACAGGCCTCCCTGAAAGCAACAAACTTGTCATGTGTTTTGAATGAGTCACCGTAGGAGGGAAAAATCAGAAATACTAGCTAAGTCCAGAAAACCAGAGAAGTTGGCAGCTATCGGATTGCAGACCCCTGAACCTATCAACAACAACTAGCAGTAGCCGTGGGGGGTTCCTACGGTGCCCTAGACCCCTCGATCACAGCCGGAGAACTACATAGCCTAAAGACAGAAAGGGAAATCTAAACTGCCCCAGAGCAGACCCCAAAGCAATAGGCAGCCCCCAACATATAATGACGGTGAAGCAAGATGAAAAAACACTCACACAGATAGAAAGATAGGCTGAGCAAATGATGGGGCCCAAGCTAACTAGATTGGACAGGATAGAAAAGCTGCTGTCTGTAATCCGCCAAAACCCTATCAAAACAACAGCCAACAGCTGATAGGGAAAAAAGCCCTGAAGACGCTAGGCTTCAAAAAGACTATATCAGTACTCAGGTATTTTCTGAAGACAGAGCAAAAAGGAATTCAGCTCACCCCAGCAAGGAATGGCAGAAATCAAGGAAAACAATGCAAAACAAAACCAAAACACAAATGCAAAAAGTAGAGAAGAAAACTTAGCTTTTGAGGAGCAGGAATAAGACTGGTCTCCTAGAATCCCTCAGAGAGATCACCAGCAAGGCAAAGGGGCGTTGGCTGCCTTATATCCAGTCAGTATATCCTGTCACCCAGTCATCATCATCCTGCCCAGGTGCTTGGTAATCAGCCTCACTACCTTCCTTCACCAGAAGAGGGAGTTCATCAGACCTCAATGGTGAAGGGGAAAATGAACTCACAACAGTACCTCCCCCTTGAGGAGGGGTCTCCGAACCCTCATCCACGCCACCAGGGTGATCAGGGTGAGCCTGATGAAAGGCACGCAACAATCTTTTGGCATGAATATCAGAGGCAGAGACCCAGGAATTATCCTCCTGACCATAACCCTTCCACTTAACCAAATACTGGAGTCTCCGTCTAGCCAGACAGGAATCCAGTATCTTCTCTACCTCATATTCCATGTTACCTTCAACCAATACAGGGTCCGGAGGTGCCACCCCAGGAACTACTGGTTCAACAAACCTCTTCAACAAGGACTTATGAAGCACATTATGGATTTTAAATGTGACAGGAAGAGCCAAACGAAAAGAGACCGGATTAATAATCTTCAAAATCTTGTAAGGTCCAATAAATCTAGGCTTAAACTTAGGAGAAGCCACCTTCATAGCAATATTTTTTTATGATAACCAAACCATATCACCAACCTTAAACTGGGGACCAATGGTCCTATGTCGGTTGGAAAACCGCTGGGCCTTTTCCTGGGAGAGAGATAACTTATCCACCACTTGGTCCCAGATCTGGTGCATTCTCTCCATCACCTGGGCCAGCAGAAGGCTCCACCTGCCCTGAAGAAAATCGAGGATGAAACCCAAAGTTACGAAAAAAAGGTGACATCAAAGTGGCAGAACTAGCTCTATTATTTAAAGCAAATTCGGCCAAGGGCAAAAATGAAACCCAATCATCCTGATCAGCAGAAATAAAACATCTCAAATACGACTCCAAGGTCTGGTTTGTTCTCTCCGTCTGCCCATTGGTCTGAGGGTGAAAAGCAGAGGAGAAGGACAACTGAATTCCCAGCTTGGAACAGTAAGTCCTCCAAAATCTAGACACAAACTGAACTCCTCTGTCAGATACAATGTTCTCAGGAATCCCGTGCAAGCGAACCACCTGTTGCAAAAACAGGGGCACCAACTCAGAGGAAGATGGCAACTTAGGGAGTGGTACAAGATGAACCATCTTAGAGAACCTATCACAAATCACCCAAATAACAGTCATTCTCTGAGAGACAGGCATATCAGAGATGAAATCCATTGAAATATGGGTCCATGGCCTCCTGGGAACCGGCAAAGGCATCAACAACCCACTAGAGCGAGAATAAGGTTTAGACCGGGAGCAAGTCCCATAGGACTGTACAAAATTCCTGACATCATGAGATAAGGCGGGCCACCAAAAAGACCGACTCACCAGATCTCTAGTACCAAAAATACCTGGATGACCAGCCATTGCAGAGCAATGAACTTCAGACATCAATCTCTTCTTCCACTGGTCAGGAACATACAACTTTCCACTGGGACAACGCTTAGGTTTGTCCTCCTGGAACTCTTGCAGAGCACGTCTCAAATCGGGCGAGATGGCAGAAAGAACTACCCCTTCGCCTAAGATGGTAGCAGGCTTGGTCACCACAGGAGAGTCAGCAAAGAAGCTCCTAGAGAGAGCGTCAGCCTTGACATTCTTAGTGCCAGGACGAAAAGAGACCACAAAATCAAAACGTGTAAAAAACAAGGCCCACCTAGCCTGTCTAGGGTTCAAGCGTTTGGCCGACTCCAGGTAAATCAAATTCTTGTGGTCAGTGAGGACCACGACTTGTTGTTTAGCTCCCTCCAACCAATGTCTCCACTCATCAAATGCTCATTTCATGGCTAACAGTTCCCGATTCCCCACATCATAGTTACGTTCAGATGGAGAGAACTTTCGGGAAAAGAAAGCACAGGGATTCATTTTAGATGTTACAGGATCCTTTTGGGACAAAACAGCTCCTGCACCAATCTCAGAAGCGTCCACCTCTACCTGGAACGGGAGTGAGACATCAGGTTGCCGCAAAACCGGGGCAGAAGTGAATCTTCGCTTCAGCTCCTGAAAGGAAGAAACAGCCTCCGGAGACCAATTCAACACATCAGCACCCGTCTTAGTCAGATCAGTCAATGGCTTGGCAATACTAGAAAATTTTGCTATAAATTTCCGATAAAAATTAGCAAAACCCAAAAACTTCTGGAGGGCCTTCAAAGAAGTGGGCTGAACCCAATCATAAATGGCCTGTACCTTGGCCGGGTCCATTTCAATAGTTGACAGAGACAAAATAAATCCCAAAAAAGAAATCCTCTGTACTCCAAAAAGGCATTCCGATCCTTTGACATACAGGGAATTCTGCCTCAAGATCCGGAACACAGTCCGAACATGTTCCACATGAGAATCCCAATCCTTGGAGAAGATCAAAATGTCATCCAGATAGATAATCAAAAATTTATCCACAAAGTCTCGGAAAATATCGTTCATGAAGCACTGGAAGACAGAAGGGGCATTAGCGAGCCCAAAAGGCATCACCAGGTACTCAAAATGTCCCTCCAGAGTATTAAACGCCGTCTTCCATTCATCCCCATGCTTAATGTGGATAAGATTATACGCCCCCCTGAGGTCAAGCTTGGTAAACCAGCAAGCACCTTTAACTCTGGAGAATAGATCCGAAATCAGGGGTAACGGATGCTGATATTTAAAAGTAATTTTGTTGAGGGCACGATAATCAATACAAGGCCTTAATGAACCATCCTTTTTGGCCACGAAAAAACCCCCAGCACCTAAGGGTGAAGAGCATGGTCTAATATGACCCTTCTCCAACGCCTCCTTAAAATAGGATCGCATAGCCTCTTGCTCCGGTACAGATAAATTGAAGAGCCGACCCTTGGGAAATTTACACCCCAGGTTCAGTTCAATTGCACAGTCATAACTCCTATGAGGAGGCAAAGACGCAGACTCATTCTCACTAAATACTTCATAAAAATCCGCCAAATAGTCAGGAACATCATGCGACCGAGGAGAGGTGGAAAAAACCGGAGCCTCACTAAGGGCACACCGACAACACCAACTCACCACAGACACAGATCTCCAATCCAAAACTGGATTATGAATTTGCAACCAGGGAAACCCCAGAACAATGGTATCATGCAAATTATGCAACACCAAAAATCTTCAATTTTCTTGATGGTCTGGGGCGACCCGCATTACCACCTGGGTCCAAAACTGAGGTTTATTTTTTGCCAAAGGAGTAGCATCAATCCCCCTCAAAGGGATAGGCGTCCGCAGAGGTGTCATAGGAAATCCACAACGTTTAGCAAAATCCAAGTCCATTAGGTTCAGTGCTGCTCCCGAATCCACAAAAGCCTTGGCGGAAAATGTGGACAGGGAGCAGATCAGAGTAATTGCCAGAAGAAACTTAGGTTGAACACCACCCACAGAAAACGTGTGTGCGAAATGTTTCTCTTGTTTAGGACAGACAGAAATAACATGCGAGGCATCTCCACAAAAAAAAACACAGCTTATTACGCCTTCTGAACTCCTGATGTTGCTCCCTGGACAAAACTCTATCACATTGCATAGGTTCAGACATTTGTTCAACAGGTGGCAACACCTCTCGTGCAGTCCTGCGTTCACGTAAACGCCGATCAACCTGAATGGCTAATGACATAGAATCGTCAAGACCAGAGGGAACAGGAAATCCCACCATAGTATCTTTTACGGCTTCTGACAAACCCTTCCGAAAGAGAGCTGCCAAGGCATTATCATTCCAGGTAGTAAGGACCGCCCACTATCGGAATTTTTGACAGTACAATTCTGCAGAATCTCGACCCTGGCTCAATGCCAATAGGGTCTTTTCAGCCTGATCAATAGCATTAGGTTCGTCTTACAACAACCCCAAGGCTTGAAAAAATGCGTTCACATTAGTCAGAAAAGGATCATCTGGTTTCAAAGAAAACGCCCAATCCTGGGGATCGCCACGCAGCAAAGAGATGACAATTTTAACCTGCTGCGTGGAGCTCCCTGATGAGTTAGGCTTCAAGGCAAAAAATAATTTACAATTATTTTTAAAATTCAAAAATTTAGACCGATCCCCAAAAAACACATCAGGAGTAGGGATCTTTGGTTCAGCAGCATGTGAATGAGCAAGGTAGGCGTAAATTCCCCGCACTTCCGCAGCGAGCTGCGCCACACGATCAGACAATTGCTTTATCTCCATTGAGAGAAAAAAAAATTCCCCCTACGGCCTCAGAGATATAGAGGAAAAAATATACACACTTTTTTTTTTTTCTACAATTCTTACCTGCTATTGAGTACCCTAGGATCTGCGGTATGGCTGGTGATTCTGTTATGAATGAGTCACCGTAGGAGGCAAAAACAGAAATACTAGCTAAGTCCAGAAAACCAGAGAAGTTGGCAGCTATCGGATTGTAGACCCCTGAACCTATCAACAACATAGCAGTAGCCGTGGGGAGTTCCCTCAATCACAGCCAGAGAACTACATAGCCTAAAGACAGAAAGGGAAATCTAAACTGCCCCAGAGCAGACCCCAAAGCAATAGGCAGCCCCCAACATATAATGACGGTGAAGCAGGATGAAAAAACACTCACACAGATAGAAAGATAGGCTGAGCAAATGATGGGGCCCAAGCTAACTAGATAGGACAGGATAGAAAAGCTGCTGTCTGTAATCCGCCAAAACCGTATCAAAACAACAGCCAACAGCTGATAGGGAAAAAAGCCCTGAAGACGCTAGGCTTCAAAAAGACTATATCAGTACTCAGGTATTTTCTGAAGACAGAGCAAAAAGGAATTCAGCTCACCCCAGCAGGGAATGGCAGAAATCAAGGAAAACAATGCAAAACAAAACCAAAACACAAATGCAAAAAGTAGAGCAGAAAACTTAGCTTTTGAGGAGCAGGAATAAGACTGGTCTCCTAGAATCCCTCAGAGAGATCACCAGCAAGGCAAAAGGGCGTCGGCTGCCTTATATCCAGTCAGTAATTCCCATCACCCAGTCATCATCATCCTGCCCAGGTGCTTGGTAATCAGCCTCACTACCTTCCTTCACCAGAAGAGGGAGTTCATCAGACCTCAATGGTGAAGGGGAAAATGAACTCACAACAGTCATGCCTCCCAGAGAACCTGTGAGGCAAAAAGATTTTGGACTCCACTAAGGGTTGCCTGACAGTCACGGTCCCCAAGCCTGATGTGTTAGGGTGCTGTAAAACGACAGTGCATAGATCTGCCACCTCCAGGCTGAGCTGCTGCAGTTACCCAGTCAGAGTAGTGATGGGATCCAAACTGGATGAAAAAACAGTTTCGGTCAGAGCTAATATCACGACTCTGTTGTTGGGTGTCTCAGAACCAGGGGCTCCTTCCCTGTCCGTAATGCTAGGGGCACTCTAGCTCACCCTGTTCCTGGATTACTTCTGATGGTGAAGACGCCGGGTACATGTACCTTGCCTTAGCTCCTGAATCTGCCCTCAGTCTGTACCCTTACCCCACCCAGGGAAGAAGGGAGTAGTAGTGTACACCAACCAGACTAAAAAGGTAATATGAACAGGGATAACAAAAATACCAAACATATAAATATACTTACACAGACAATAAAGAAATGCATCGAGGAGTGAAGGATGGGTTTAAACCAAGGTAATAGAAGAAAAAGAATTATCACATACTCAAAACCTAGCAACAGTTACTGGAAACACACTAACATGCACAGCAACATAGATCTCAATGTATCTACCTGTGTAAGTGTCTCTGGCACGTGTGAAAACTGTCACCACATGTACCAGACACAGTGACTTGTGAAAGAGGCCTTATAGAGATTTTTTTCCTCAGTCTCTGTCCAAGGAAGAAATTGGACATGCGTACGGCTCCATAGACTAACATTGGTCCAAGTGCGATCCGATATCTTGTTGGATCGCACTCGGATCGGAAATATGCAACTGCTGCGAGGATGGTTTCTGTGACCAGGTCTTTGCTTCTTTCTAGCGTCCTAATAATTTTGAGTTGTTTGTGTACCAGAAAATAAAATCTACAAAAGCTCTGTGATACATGGATTCAACTACCATTTACACTAGCTTTCTTCCGTATATTACAGTTAAACTTGGCGTGCCTCCTTTTTGCTATGTCCTGTGCACTTTTTTTAAATTTATGAGATGGTGGCCCGATTCTAACACATCAGGTATTCTAGAGTCTCTCTCTCTCCCCCCGCGCCGCAGATCTCCCGACGGAGGCGTGCATCGTTCGAATGCGCTGATGGGTCATGGCCGGCCAGGCACGACCAATCAGCGCCGCGGGATTTCCGTTACAGACAGACAGAATTAGATGATTATATAGTAGATGACTGGTGAAAACAATAGGAATAATTGGACATTTTTTAAGGGTGGAATAAATACTCCCGGGGTAATGTTTTGCTGCTTTTTGATACCAGAAAGTTGCCATAGAAGTGAAAAGATATGAAACAAAAACTAGTATGGATGAAACCCTATAGAGCATATGAGCAAGGCATTTTCTTCTTAAATGGAACCTGTCACTTTGGAAATGGAATCTGATCTGTAGGCTAGATGTTATAGAGTGGGAGGAGACGATTGAATTGATGCACATTTGGTCGAAATGTACAATTGGTGGAGAAGGGTTGAACTTGATGGACCGAGGTCTTTTTTCAACCTTGTAACTATGTAATATTTTATTGAGGAAAATGTCAGTAAAACTTATATTTTATTCAATAAAATCCCTAGTTTCCATATTTGAGTTCCCATTCAGTGATTGATATTATTCCCTGTATGACTGTGTATGCTGTCAATCACTAGTAGAATCGCCCACTGGACTCATGCATTCAAACACCAGGGATTGCAATGACTAAAATGCAATTTTTTTCAACAAATCTATGTATCATTTTGCTCAGCTTTTCCTTTTCTATATCATGGTGTCCACAGTTCGGACTGAATTTACAAAGTGAAAGGTTCTCTTTAAGTCAAACTCCTTTAAAAAACTTTACAAGGGCATGTTATCTGACTTTATAAAATTATGAACAAGATACATTTGGGAAACTTTCCAATAGAGGCTTTGCTTTTATGCTAAGAATGCTATTCATAATGTCCTTGTAGCTTCTGAAATGAAAAAGACATGATTATAATTAAATTGAAGAGACATTTTCACCACAATGCATCGAGAGGCATTTCACAAACCATCGATGCCATTATTACTGGAGCGCTCTCTATCAGACTTGCTCAAGAGGCCGCGGCTTTGGAGGAGTAAAATAAGCCAGCATGTGTTCAGCTACGAGTAAAATATGACATTCTTCCAATGTGTGCCCCGTACATACGCAGATTAAGTATTAATGTGTCCTGGCTCTTTGTTATGACGACCTACATGATCCACTTCAACATTAATAACAGAAAATATTTAGTTTGAAAGCATTTGCTCCCGTGTCTGTGTTTGTCCTCGCCGTGGTTTTGGCATTGCATTCATGAGTCCACTCCAATTTTTCTAAAATCTTTAACATATTGGAAAACTTTAATTATCTTTGGAAGTTTTCCATGAGTATGACATACTTGTGGATGCTACCGCACACAATTTTGTCTTCGAGCAATTGAAAGTATAATAATAAGCAAAAAGTTTCTTCTGTTTCTATTCCATTTTTCCCACAAAAATGGATTATTTCTGCATTTTATTTATTTCCATTTTTGACATGGACAAAACGTAGGGTGAAAAATACTTGGTGCTAGCTAGGGAACAGTCAGGCAACTGTATAAATCAGACAGTTTGCAAAATGGTACAAAAATTGCACCAAAATTTCAGGCACCCATAAATCACTCCAGAGGGAATAGAGTACTTTTGTGACAAAATTAGCAACTTTTCAAAAAGTTATAAATTATAAAATAGCGAAAAACCATCTGGAAAGAGAAAACTTTCCCAGGTGAACACATGCAAAATAGACTATTATTAATATTTTGCATTGCATGTAGCGCTATCATATTCCACTTTTTCCATATTACATTCATTATCTTCCCTGTCCCCAATTGGTGCTCACAATCTAGATTCCCTATCAGTATGTTATTGAAGTATGGCGGAAACTGGAGAACCTGAAGGAAACCCACCCAAACACAGGGAGAACATACAAACTCCTTGAAGATGTATGTCATTGGAGGGATTTGAACCCAGGATCCCAGTGCTGCAAAGCAACAGTGATAACCATTGAGACACTGTACAATGCTAACTATTGAGCAACTGCGCTGCCCCGACTAAATTAAAAGCAGCAACAGGAAAGATCAATATGGTGCCAAAAAAGACGGAAATACTTAAAAGTAGAGATGAGCAAATGTATTTGAGTGGTATTGCACTCTTTTCGAATTTTACAAAAATCTGTTTATGGAGAATACAGATTTTTTTGTAATTCACTCTGTGTCAATTCAACAATATGTAGGGCAGATGCATCCGAATACTAGCGAGCTGGGAAAACATTAATAAAAATATATATCACTGCTCACTTCTCCGGTCACTCCTGCTGATTGTCCGGTCCTCTTCACCTCTATCGTGTTGAATCTCCGGCCCACTGATCAATCCATACCAGGGCTTCCAGCTGCAAGCAGGTCACGAAATTCACTGCTCATAATACGAGGTCCAGACTAGAAACATCAGTAGATAAATCTGGGGCCTGAGCATGGTCTAGTGTGTACACCGCATCAGAGATGCGAAGCAACGGAGTTACGGAGGACCGGACAGTGGGTAATGAGCAATGAGGGCAGCTAGAAATGTAAGTGGTGAAGTGAGAATGTGTTTTTTTCTCCTTAATCTTTTGATGGCAAATTACAGTATCTCTCTAGCTGCCATCGCTACTCCCTGCCCTTTGTCTAGTGCGCCACGCTTTTAACATGCCACATCTGCAGCTCTGTGTTTACTGTCTGGGACGAAGATCTGACACGACAGAGGCACAGAGGGTCGAACAACGGGCATAGAACAGTGGGAGTGGCTGGAGAAGTAAGTAATGAGGTGAGTATAAGTATTTTTTCTATGTTTTAACATACTATGTTTATTCTTTTCTGGCGTCTAGAGAGAACCCAGACAGTAATAACAAACATTCAATTATTCAAAAGTGAAAAACTTTTTTTTTTTTTTTAAAGCCAAATAAGTCAGCGCCAAGAGCGTAGCCTTAGGCTGGGTTTACATGTTTTTTTTTTCTGAAACACTATGGCGTTTCAGAGAAAATATAGCTGGGATATAGGCAGGTACAAAACTAGTCTGTTTTTACACAGGTATTTTTTTTGATGACGCCCCTTCCAACTATTTGGGACATTTTGAATAAGGATTATTCGTAGAAAAGGTGAGCACTATCATGAGTCCTGATATTCACAGCAGCATGTGAAATTGATTGTCAATCAGTGCTGCTTCCTAAGTGGACAGTTTGATTTCATAGAAGTTTGATTTACTTGGAGTTATATTCTGTGGTTTAAGTGTTCCCTTTATTTTTTTGAGCAGTGTATATACAGTATACATATGCATATTGTGTGTACAAGCACATATATAAAGTACTAGCTGAAGAGCCCGGCGCTGCCCGGACATAGTAACTAACTGTGGTTAGTTATAACAAATTATAATTATCCTCCATCCCATAGTCCCGAGCCCATACACCCATCATACATATCCACCATCCCATAGGCTCGTGCCCATATACCCATCATACATATTCTCCATCCCATAGTCGAGTGCCCATATACCCATCATACATCCTTCATCTCATAGTCCCATGCCCATATACCCATCATACATATCTGCCATCCCATAGTCCCATGCCCATATACCCGTCATACATATCCTCCATCCCATATGCCCATATACCCGTCATACATATTCTGCATCCCATAGTCCTGTGCCCATATACTCGTCATACATATCCTCCATCCCATAGTCCAGTGCCCATATACCCATCACACATCCTCCATCCCATAGTCCCATGCCCATATACCCATCATACATATCCACCATCCCATAGGCCCGTGCCCATATACCCATCATACATATCCTCCATCCCACAGTCCAGTGCCCATATACCCATCACACATCCTCCATCTCATTGTCAACCATTATGACATCATAATGAGCGGCGGGGCTTAGAATCATAGAATCATAGAATCATAGAATCGTAGAGTTGGAAGGGACCTCCTGGGCCATCTGGTCCAACCCCCTGCTCAAAGCAGGATTCGCTAAATCATCCCAGTCAGATGTCTGTCCAGCCTCTGTTTGAAGACTTCCATTGAAGGAGAACTCACCACTTCTCGTGGCAGCCTGTTCCACTCATTGATCACTCTAACTGTCAAAAAGTTTTTTCTAATATCTAATCTGTGTCTCCTCCCATTCAGTTTCATCCCATTGCTTCTAGTCTTTCCTTGTGCAAATGAGAATAAAGTTGATCCTTCTACAATGTGACAGCCCTTTAGATATTTGTAGACAGCAATTAAGTCTCCTCTCAGTCTTCTCTTTTGCAAACTAAACATTCCCAAATCCTGCAACCTTTCCTCATAAGACAGGGTTTGCAGACCGGTCACCATTCTGGTCGCTCTTTTCTGAACTTGCTCCAGTTTGTTGATGTCTTTTTTAAAATGTGGTGCCCAAAACTGGACACAATATTCCAGATGAGGTCTGACCAAAGAGGAGTAGAGGGAAATAATGACTTCACGTGATCTAGACTGTATGCTTCTGTTAATACATCCTAGAACTGCATTTGCCTTTTTTGCTGCTGCATCACACTGTTGACTCATATTCAGTCTGTGATCTATTAGTATACCCAAGTCTTTTTCACATGTGCTGTCACTTAGCCCTATTCCTCCCATTCTATATATGCTTTTTTCATTTTTATTGCCCAGATGTAGTACTTTGCATTTCTCCCTGTTAAAAACCATTCTGTTAGTTACTGCCCACTTCTCCAGTTTATTTAAATCTTTTTGAATCCTCTCTCTCTCTTCTCTAGTATTAGCTATCCCTCCTAGCTTTGTGTCATCAGCAAATTTAATCAGTTTACCCTCAATTCCTTCATCTAAATCATTGATAAAGATGTTGAACAATACAGGGCCCAGGACAGAGCCCTGTGGTACCCCACTTGAGACATTCTTCCAACTGGATGTGCAGCCATTTACGACCACTCTTTGGGTCCGATCACTAAGCCAGCTATGAATCCACCTAACAGTTGCCTTGTCCATTCCATACTTAGTCATTTATTCTTGATGACTTCAGCGTTGCCATGGTAACCATTGTGACATCATAATGAGGGGCGGGGCTTGAAACATACACACTGTTTCCCCATTATGTAGATAGGGGCATTATGACATCATAATGAGGGGCGGGGCTTGATGCGCTTACACTTTTTCCCCAGTATGTAGATAGGGGCAAAATTGTTTGGTGAATTGGAATGCGCGGGGTTAAAATTTTGCCTCACAACATAGCTTAGGACGCTCTCGGGGTCCAGACATGTGACTGTGCCAACAGTGTGTAGAAGCATATAAAGTATATACACACAGAAACATTCAGTTTATATACAGTATGCTCACATACATATACAGTTTATATATATATATTTACACAATATAGTGCACACATGCAGTATCCATTCTCAGAACTGTGCTAGGAGCAGCCCTGATGAGGTCTCAGGAGGAGAGGACACCGGAAGGGCTGCAGGCATCTTCCTGGCCCGGCTCTGACCTCTGCTGTGATGCTCTCACTGTACTGTAATCAGCCCCTCCCCCTCATTCTGAACTTCTAACCTGACTGCAGGGAGAAAGAGGGAGAGAGGGGGCTGGAGGGGGCTTTGGGAGAGACACTCCGGGACTACAGAGGATGCACAGTGTTATTCACTGCTGTACACCCTCTGGGCACTTCATAAAGAGGTTGCAGATGCAGGGGGCTCTCTTTGTAGGTGGGAGCCCCAAGCATCTGCCAAGCATCTGCCTGGTCTGCCTGCCCTAAACGCCGGCCCTGCACACATCCTCCCTTCATAAAACATGTCCGCGGGCTCATCATACAGAACCAATACCCTAGCCAAAGTCCTAATAAAAGCATTAGTGGAAACCTGATCATTTACCGAACTGTGACCGCACTTTTCTGACTTTGATGAATAATGCTCTGGAATCCGAATGTGCTATGTTTGTGCTGAATTTGAGATTGGCAAACGTTTTCTGACCAAGTTTGCTTATCTCTAGTGATGTCATTGAAAGATGGTCCGGGATTCCAGAGAGAGCAGCAGTAGGTGTGTATATGATGACCAGAGATTCTGTCGGTTTTGCGTTTTCATTTTTCGCTTCCCTTCTTTCCAGAGCCATACCATTTTTTCTGTCAATATGGCCATGTGATTGCTTATTTTTTGCTGGACGAGTTGTACTTTTGAACGACATCATTGGTTTTAGCTTGTCATGTACTAAAAAACAGGAGAAAGATTCCAAGTGCGGTGAAATTGCAAAAAAGTGCAATCCCACACTTGTTTTATTCTGTTTTTTGATTTTTGGTTTTTTTCCAGGTTCACTAAATGCTAAAACTGACCTGCCATTTATGATTCTTCACTCCAGGTCATTATGACTTCATAGACACCAAACATGTCTAGGTTAATTTTTATCTACTGTAAGAGGTGAAGAAAAAATTCCAAAGTATGCTAAAAAAAAATAATTGAGCAATTTTCCGAGACCCGTAGCATCTCCATTTTTCATGATCTTGTGTAGGGTGAGGGCTTCTTTTTTTGCGTGCCGAGCTGACGTTTTTAATGATACCACATTTGTGCAGATACGTTATTTTGGTCGCCTGTTATTGAATTTTAATGCAATGTCGCGGGACCAAAAAAACATAATTCTGGCATTTCGATTTTTTTCTCACTACGCCGTTTAGCGATCGGGTTAATTCTTTTTTATTGATAGATCGGGTGATTCTGAACGCAGTGATACCAAATATGTGTATGTGTGATGTCTTTTTATTGTTTTATTTTGAATGGGGCAAAAGTGGGGGTAATTTAAACTTTTATATATACACTCACTGGCCACTTTATTAGGTACACCTGTCCAACTGTGTGTTAAGACTTAATTTCTAATCAGCCAATCACATGGCGGCAACTCAGTGCATTTAGGCATGTAGACATGGTCAAGACAATCTCCTGCAGTTCAAACCGAGCATCAGTATGGGGAAGAAAGGTGATTTGAGTGCCTTTGAACGTGGCAAGATTGTTGGTGCCAGAAGGGCTGGTCTGAGTATTTCAGAAACTGCTGATCTACTGGGATTTTCACGCACAACCATCTCTAGGGTTTACTGAGAATGGTCCGAAAAAGAAAAAAAATCCAGTGAGCGGCAGTTCTGTGGCCGGAAATGCCTTGTTGATGCCAGAGGTCAGAGGAGAATGGGCATACTGGTTCGAGCTGATAGAAAGGCAACAGTGACTCAAATTGCCACCCGTTACAACCAAGGTAGGCAGAAGAGTATCTCTGAACGCACAGTGCGTCGAACTTTGAGGCAGATGGGCTACAGCAGCAGAAGACCACACTGGGTACCACTCCTCTCAGCTAAGAACAGGCATCTGATGGCTACTTTCAGCAGGATAATGCGCCATGTCATAAAGCTCGAATCATCTCAGATTGGTTTCTTGAACATGACAATGAGTTCACTGTACTCAAATGGCCTCCTCAGTCACCAGATCTCAATCCAATAGAGCATCTTTGGGATGTGGTGGAACGGGAGATTCGCATCAGGGATGTGCAGCCGACAAATCTGCGCCAACTGTGTGATGCCATCATGTCAATATGGTCCAAAATCTCTGAGGAATGCTTCCAGCACCTTGTTGAATCTCTGCCACGAAGAATTGAGGCAGTTCTGAAGGCAAAAGGGGGTCCAACCCGTTACTAGCATGGTGTACCTAATAAAGTGGCCAGTGAGTGTATATTTTTTTATATTCTTAAAACTATTTTTCTTTAACTTTTGGCATGCTTCAATAGCCTTCATGGGAGACTAGAAGCTGCCACAAGTTGATCGGCTCTGCTACATAGAGGCGATGCTCAGATCGCCTCTATGTAGCAGAACTAATGCATTGCTGGGCGGGCGGCGCTCATTCATTGCTATGAGCACCGCCTACAAAATGGCGCTCATGGCAATCTGGTATCAACAACCATAGAGGTCTCAAGGAGACCTTCGGTTGTTATGCCGATGAATCGATGACCCCCCTATCACGTGACGGATGTCAGCGGTGCGCGTATTTCCGGCCCAATGGAGTTTGACAGCGGCATTAAACTAGTCAATAGGCCAGGGTTGATCGCAATTCCACTTGCTCCTATTGCGGGCACATGTCATCTGTTCAAAACAGCTGACATGTCCCGCCGGAGACCACATCAAAGCAGGGGTACTGCCATCGGACGTACTATCCCGTCCAATGGCAGTAAGGGGTTAATACACTCACACTACATTAATTGCACATATACACACATTTAATAAAAAACATACACAGGTTTCACCTTTGTAGATATCATTAATTGGAAATTAAGGTCTAGTAAACCGTGCATCGTAATCATACAGAAAAAAAACAGTTTATTGACGAGGGATAGCTAGCACAAAAAAAAGCATATCACAGTATAAAACACCATTACTGCCAAAAAGCAACTGTTGTTTGGTAAAATTGTATAAAAATTAAAACCCCAATTTGTTACAAAAATCACTTTAATAACTAATAAAATAAGAGAAATATGGCATTTGATTAGGACCTGCAACAAAAGTATATATTTTAGTCATTAAAGTCTAAAAGTGTGGATATAGAGGGGTTATGAAGCTCTGTGGAGACGTTCTGCTCTCTCTGAGGTTATACAGTGGTAAAAATGTTATTTTTCTATGAATGACAGAACACTTTAACAATGTGTTCATTTTAATCCTGGAATAATTGAGCGGTGGACGGACATGTCTGTGCCCATATGATGTGTGGGTGCTTACCAAGTAATTGTGCCTGTTTGTTTTCAGGTTAGAAATACTTGTAATATATTTAAGTTGGTACTCACATTACTGAATTCTGAATATCATAACTACAAACAGTGTCTCATTTGCTAGGTACCGTTATTTCCACATATTCCATTGACAGTCCATAGACTTCATTGAGGACTGTGTAATGCTTCCGTTCCTTTTTTGTCACTATGCATTAGAACGAAACAATTGGCACTGGGTTCCTCTGCAGATTACAGATATTATTAATTACTAGAAGTCCCTTCAACAAGACATCTTTAGCCAAAATGTTCAATTGCCAGCAGGAAAATCAGACTTAGAAAAAGAGGTCCAGTTGGAATTGTGGGGTTGTTTTGAAACCTATCCTACCTTACCCAATGCTGTATTTCTACCCATTGATGTCAGCAACTACATCATAACAATGTGACTTCAAAATTGGCTGTCACAGGTGTGTATCAGCTTGCCATGGATGAAGGCCATGTACTACAGAAGATCGACACTTTTGAAAATCGAATTCAAAAGCTTCATCGAATTTTTCCCAAAAATTGATTTCCATCGAATTGAATCACAATAATGAAAAGCTTCCAATTGCCCTAAAAAGATGTTTGTTGCACTCTAATATGACTGTATCCATCCCCTTTCAAGTCCTCTAACACAATCACAGTCTTAGTATTGTGAAAGGGACCTTACCATAGGAATGGTGGTAATCAGTTAGTAACCAAAAGCCCATTTATTTAAAAAGTGCGCTGACATACCATTCTTATTTATAAAATATACAGTATATATCCTTTTTAGTTATTTATGATCAGACAGACCATTCTTTGAGAACCCGGACTCCAACTGATGATGTCACTGTTAGGCCGGAGTCACACTGGCGAGGAATACGGGCGAGTGAGAGGCGCAAAAAGCACGCATTAGACACGGACAAATGATTTTCTATGGGGTCACTCACACCAGGTGTATATTTCTCATCCGTATCCTCCGCTCCGTGCCAATCGCAGCATGCTGCGATTGTCAGCGTACTACGCCCATAGTACGCCAATGCAAGTCAATGGGTGCGCAAAAAATACGGATTACACACGGACCAGATGTGTGACCTGCGAGCAATACGCAGGTCTTTTGGCTGTTGACAGGAAATGGGGCAATCCATCATCAGGAAGCCTAGACATGCAAATGAGCTCAAAACCTGCTCCAGACATCCAGGAAGTACGCCTCCACGGAGTACAGCAGCAGCATGGCGTCCACATACATTAATGTTGAGATGCTAATTGTGCTGGTGCAGGAGCGTCCCGAAATATGGGACCCACGCAATGCAAATTATGCGAACCGGACAAGAAAGGAGGCATCATGGAGGCGCATCTGTCGCCAGATGTACCATGACTTTGGTGACAGAACACGTGATGAGCAGCATAAAATTCGTAAGTGCAACCATAAAAACATCATTAACCCTAGCGCGCGCTAAAAAATGATTCTACAATCAGCACCCCGCTTCCTGTGCATGTACTTTTATTAGCCTCATGAGGCCGTTACATTTGGATGTGACACGTGGCTTCACACAGCCATAATTAGGGGTTAGGCCACAAGCTCCTCATCCTCCTAGCCAATAAAATTAGTTTAAGTGTAGCTAATGAGACCCTGTGTATCGGCCCAATTACATATGCCACCATGGGTAGAACGCACACCCCAGAAGGCCCCATGCCTAGACTACTGTTAGAAAATGTGACCTCTCAAATATGTGATTTTGACAATCTTTCCTGTCACATTGCAGTGGAAGATGTGATGAAATGCTGGCGAAGCATCCGGGACCAGTTCCGCCGGGAACGCCAGCAGCGGTCCAGGAGTGGGGATGCTGGACATGTGAAAAGAAAATACATATACTATGACCGGCTGAACTTCCTCGCCCCAATTCTGGATCTGAGACCGTAAGTACATACCTCACACCACATTACACAAATACATTACACAAATACTTTACAGGGACAAAAATATTGATGTATTTTTGCCTCTGTTCTATTTCATAACAGAATTCAATCCAACCTTACGGATCGAGGAATGGCCTCAGAGGCAGAGCACATTATAGATCCTGTAGGGGATGAGGTGGCTGGCCCATCTTCTCCCCCTACAAGAAGGATGGCTGAAGATGAGGCATCACAAGACCACACAATGGCTGGCCTACACACAACACCACCAGGACGGTCTGCTGCTGCCACCTCACCCATCCTGGAAGAGCCGGGCAACTTGAGCAGCAGCCCAACTGCCCAGATCAGGTCCTCCCCACAGGCTGCTCTAGCATCACGGCGAACAAGAAGAAGGCACCAGGTCACTATTCAAGAGAGCAGGACCAATGTGGACACAGGGGTGCTCAATTATTTGTCCAGAGTAACTATAGATGATGGGGAGGAGGCCTATGCACGTAGCCTCACCCTTTATCTCCATGCCCTTACCCGTGAGGTCAGGCTCCGTATTAGGTGATGTATTCAGATCCTGCTTGATGCAAGCACCCCCCCCCCAATACCCCATATGAGGTTTTTGAATTTCTGGAGAGGTGGCAGCTCTCACCACGAAATTTCATGCGCATGAGACCATCCACACAGATGCTTGCTCAAGCAGGGTCTGAACAGCCCCTAATACATGGGCAACACCTCAACCCCTTCCTCCCCCTACCCAACCTTCTATTCCGCAGCCCCAAATGTCTTCCTCAAGCCAACCCCACCAATATGGCCACTTGTACCCACCCAGTGTTGGAGGATGGTCCCAACCTGGTTGGGGACGATCTGGCTATCTTGGTGGGTATGAGCCACGGGCCTACCAGAGCCAACAAGAAGCCCCTCACCATCATCATTACTCTGGCCAGTATCCCCAACAGTCCCAGGAGGCTGGACAATTCCAGCATCATGGGCAACAGTATGGCTCCACACAGGGCGATGTTGGCCACAATGTCCAGCAGCACCCATAGGCTGTTCTTCCACGTTCCCCTTCCCCAACATATGAGGATTTATGATTCTGATGGGTGGAGATGTCCAGTGAGATGTAACTGGTGCTCCTAATATAAATGAAAAAACAGGTGTTCTCCTTCACCAACATTTAGAACATAATTTAACATTCACATTTCTAAACTATGTTTTCCAAACATATGAAACAATCCATCATGACAGGCAACGCTACCTCATGCCTTTCAGACAGATATTACATGTGTGTACAAAAGAGAATATTTAAATGCGCTATACTGTAAAATGAAAGGATGAAAATACACTATTCACTTGCTAATGCATAGGAAAGGCGTGCTCGCCTTAGTTAAGTAGTCACTAGTGTTGAGCATTCCGATACCGCAAGTATCGGGTATCGGCCGATACTTGCTGTATCGGAATTCCGATACCGACTTCCGATATTTTTTCAATATCGGAATTCGGCATCGGAATCGGAAGTTCAGTTGATTGACGGCCTGACGTCATCATGATGCGCGGTGTGTGCGCATCATGATGCGCCGTCATTTCGGGCCTTCCGGGGGTCTGTGCCGGCCTGCCGGGGGGCTGTGTGGACTGCCCGGGGTCTGTACCGGCCTGCCGGGGGGCTGTGCCGGCCTGCCGGTGGTCTGTGCACCCTGTGGGGGTCTGTACCGGCCTGCCGGGGGGCTGTGCCGGCCTGCCGGGGGGCTGTGCTGATGTCCGGGGGTCTGTGCAAGCATCGTCCGATGGGACTACAAGTCCCATCGGGCGATGCCTGCTACCATGACAGTGATTGACACATTAGCCAATGATGGGACAGTAGTAGTCCCATCATCCGGCTAATGTGTTAAATGTTAAAAAAAAAAAAAAAAAAAAAAAAAAAATACTACATACATACTACATGCATGCTACATACATACTACATGCTACATACATACTACATATATACTACATACATACTACATACATGCTACATACATGCTACATACATACTGCATGCTACATACATACTACATACATACTACATACATACTACATGCATGCTACATACATACTACATATATACTACATGCATGCTACATACATACTACATACTACATACATACTACATACATACTACATACATACTACATGCATGCTACATACATACTACATATATACTACATGCATGCTACATACATACTACATACTACATACATACTACATACATACTACATACATACTACATGCATGCTACATACATACCACATACATACATACTACATACTACATATATACTACATGCATGCTACATACATACTACATGCTACATACATACCACATATATACTACATACATACAATACATACTACATACATACTACATATATACTACATGCATGCTACATACATACTACATGCTACATACATACCACATACATACTACATACATACTACATACATACTACATGCTACATACATACTACATATATACTACATGCATGCTACATACATACTACATATATACTACATGCATGCTACATACATACTACATGCTACATGCATGCTACATACATACTACATACATACTACATGCTACATACATACCACATATATACTACATACATACAATACATTCATACAATACATACATAGACATACAGTACATATAACATAGAGTAACATACTTACCAATACTTGTCACATTGTTCCCCGAAGCCATTGTCGTCTACGGAATAAATATTAACATAACAAACCACAAAAATACTCACCCACGATCCGAAGCAGTCCACGAGTGTGTCCCACGACGATCTTGGGTAGAGAACTGCAGCATCAGATGATGCTGCCGTTCTCTACGGGCTGCAGGAATCCAATGACGGAAGGTAGGTATCCTTCCGCACTGTATTCCTCCGCCACTTAAAAAAAAAAAAGTCCCTAGTCTCACTTTATGCCATTGCTGCGTGGGAATTTCCCACACAGCAATGGCATAAAGTGAGACTAGGGACTTTTTTTTTAAGTGGCGGAGGAATACAGTGCGGAAGGATACCTACCTTCCGTCATTGGATTCCTGCAGCCCGTAGAGAACGGCAGCAACAGCTGATGCTGCAGTTCTCTACCCAAGATCGTCGTGGGACACACTCGTGGACTGCTTCGGATCGTGGGTGAGTATTTTTGTGGTTTGTTATGTTAATATTTATTCCGTAGACGACAATGGCTTCGGGGAACAATGTGACAAGTATTGGTAAGTATGTTACTCTATGTTATATGTACTGTATGTCTATGTATGTATTGTATGAATGTATTGTATGTATGTAGTATATATGTGGTATGTATGTAGCATGTAGTATGTATGTAGTATGTATGTAGCATGCATGTAGCATGCAGTATGTATGTAGCATGCATGTAGTATATATGTAGTATGTATGTAGCATGCATGTAGTATATATGTAGCATGTATGTGGTATGTATGTAGCATGTAGTATGTATGTAGCATGCATGTAGTATGTATGTAGCATGCATGTAGTATATATGTAGTATGTATGTAGCATGCATGTAGTATATATGTAGTATGTATGTGGTATGTATGTAGCATGTAGTATGTATGTAGTATGAATGTAGCATGTATGTAGTATGCATGTTGTATGTATGTAGCATGTAAATTTTTTTTTTTTTTTTTTTTTTTACATTTAACACATTAGCCGGATGATGGGACTACTACTGTCCCATCATTGGCTAATGTGTCAATCACTGTCATGGTAGCAGGCATCGCCCGATGGGACTTGTAGTCCCATCGGACGATGCCTGCACAGACCCCCGGAGCCTGCACAGACCACCGGCAGGCCGGCACAGCCCCCCGGCAGGCCGGCACAGCCCCCCGGAGCCTGCACAGCCCCCCGGCAGGCCGGCACAGCCCCCCGGAGCCTGCACAGACCACCGGCAGGCCGGCACAGACCACCGGAGCCTGCACAGCCCCCCTGGCAGGCCGGCACAGCCCCCTGAAAGGCCCGTACAGACCCCAGAGAGGCTGTACAAGGGCAGGAAAGGGATTTTCTTATTCCGATACCGGAAGTCCCATAGACTTGAATGGGACTTCCGGTATCGGAATCGGCGATACCGATACTTTTTTTTAAAGATCGGCCGATACCATCCGATACGATACTTTGAAGTATCGGACGGTATCGCTCAACTCTAGTAGTCACCTTTTTTGTTAGCAATCTCTAGTAAAAAAATTCTAGGCGACCAGCATTCAGAATATCACGCTCTCTCTATGTCTTAACAAGTGAGTTTTGTATTTTCATCCTTTCCAGTATAGCATGCTTAAATATTGTCTGTTCTACAGACAGGTAATATCTGTGTGAAAGCTGTGAGGTAGCCTTGCCTGTCATGGTGGAATCTTTCTATGATTGGATAACATTATGAGGAAATGTGAGTGTTATCTTGTTGCCTTTATTTTGGTGATGGAGCTCACCTTTTGTTGGCAAATCTAGGTTAATCTAGTCATGCAGCAATGTTGTTATTGCCTAATGTTTGTTGTTGTTTTGTTATGTAATGTTAATTTTACAACAAGTTAAAGAAGGCACAAAGGGTCATTTTGGCCATTGCCAAATTTGTCTTATGGCAATGTTATGTTTGCCTTTAAGCAAAAAAAAAAAAAAAAAGGCAAAACTAAAAATTTGTCTACTCTAGTTAACGTCTCTGTGTGATTTTTCACAATCCCTCACAACATACTAACAGACACCAACCAATGCAATGAAACACTCATAGAATCATAAAGGCTTGAGTAATATATATTTAGACACACTTAAAGCAACAAATTATAACATAGACACAGCATGCTCTTGCCAAGAAGTTGCCCCCTCAGGTGAGATAAAGTAATTAGTGAAAATATCACGCACTTTTAGGCCGGAGAGCGGTCTACGTTGAGGGTTCATAGGTGGTCTCACCCTGCGCACATTGTCCGGTCTACGCACAACACCATCAGAGGAGTAACAATCATGTATCCTGGTGAAGTTATGCAGAACAACACAGGCTTTCACAACTTCATTCACATTTTGCTCACTCAACTGAATGGCAGACTGGAGTACCCGCCATTTGGCACAAAGAATCCCAAAGGAACACTCCACCAGTCGCCTAGCACGTGATAGGCGCAAGTTAAAAATTCTGCGCCTGTGGTCAAGGTTGCGCCGGGGATATGGCCTCATGACATTGCGCGATAACTGAAAGGCCTCATCTGCCACAAGGACATAAGGGACTGATTGCTCGGGGGAGCCTGGTAGCTGGCGTGGTGGTGGTAGATCCAACTGGTTGGTGCGTAGCCGCCGAGCCATTATGGAAGTATTGAAGACTCTAGAGTCTCCCGTCCTTCCATAGGCCCCAATGTCAACAATTATAAACTTGTATTGAGGGTCTACCAGAGCAAACAATACAACAGAAAAGTATTGTTTATAATTGAAGAATTGGGAGCCTGAGTTCGGCGGGTTACGCACCCTGATATGTTTGCCATCCAGGGCCCCAATACAATTTGGAAACTGGCAGTCCTCCTCAAAGTCCCTTGATATCCTTAACTAGTCTTCCATCCAGGGCTTGGGCATGACCACTTGATGGAGTCTTGTCCAGAATTGTGCACATGTAGACCTCACTGTTGTGAGTTCATTTTCTCCTTCATTACTGAGGCCCGAGGAACTCCCTCTTCTGGTAAAGAAAGGTAGTGAGCCTGATTATCAAACACCTGAGGCTGATGATGATGACTGGCTGAGTGGAGTTACTGACTGGATATAAGGCTGCCGACGCCCTTCTGCCCTGCGGGTGATTTCTCTGTGGGATCCTTGGAGACCAGTCTGAATTCCTGCTCCTCTAAAGCTAAGTTTGCTGCTCGGCCTTTTGCATTTGTGCTTTGACTTTGTTTTGCTTTGTTCTTCTGGATTTCTGCCATTCCCTGCTGGGGTGTGCAGAATTTCTTTAGCTCTGTCTTCTGAAAATACCTGAGTGCTGATTTAGTTTTTGAAGCCTAGCTGCTTCAGGGCCTTTTTCATATCAGCTTGTTGGCTTATGTCTTTGATAGGGTTTTGGCAGATTGCAGACAGCAGCCTTCCTGTCCTTTCCTATCTAGGTAGTTTTGGGCCCCGTCTTTGCTCAGTCTATCTTTCTGTCTGTGTTAGTGTTTTCATCTTGCTTCACAGTCATTATATGTTGGGGGCTGCCTATTGCTTTGGGGTCTGCTCTGGGGCAGTTTAGATTTCCCCTTTCTTTCTTTAGACCTATTTAATTCTCCGGCTGTGATCGAGGGGTCTAGGGCATCGTAGGAACCCCCCACGGCTACTGCTAGTTGTGTTGATAGGTTCAGGGGTCTGCAATCTGATAGTTGCCAACTTCTCTGGTTTTCTGGACTTAACTTGTATTTCTGTTTTTGCCTCCTACGGTGACTCATTCATAACACCTCACTATGCCTGAAATGGTTGACTTTCCAATGAGAAACTCATGGTGGAGGGTGGCATAAGACAGGCCAGTGGACAGGAAGCTGTAGAACAACAGAAATAGTAAAGTTTAGAATGGCTAAAGTAAAGAAAAAATCAGTTACATGCCGACCAAACTTGTTAGGAAATGAGAGAGAAGAACACACACATATTTGGTGGCACAATGACTAAGTGATATGCAGGACATATTAGATCTAACATTCTGCTGTGTCAGGTGAAACATATTTGGAGTAAGATGAGGGCATTAAACTTTGTCCAAGAAGGCAAAAAAACATAATTTAGCACACACATTAGGAACATAGAGAATGTGGTTGTGTAGTACATACCGTATTGTGAGTAGAAGTCGCTCCTCTGCAGATATGGCTTTGCGCATCCTTGTGTCCTGAAAGGTTATCCCAGGGCGCACTGTCTCCAAGAGTCGATCAAATGTGGAAATGCTCATGCGACAGTACTGGTAAAATTTATCCGGATGCTCCCGCAGAGAAGAATAGAGGCGGTGAAAATGACCTCTTGTGAGTCGTTGCCTCAAAAGTGGATGGACCCACATGCGTCTCCTCCTCCGCGGATCCACTATTACAGGATATGGTTGCCCAAAGCGCCATGACAAAAGCCAGGTAAAGAGAACATGCTCAGTTGTATTGAATGTCAGACCCTCTGCCATGCTGCACAAAGAACACCAAAACACCTCGTGAAAGCAAGGTGACAAATGTACAGAATGTAGGCATTCACCTGTTTCTGAGTGTCTAAATAGGGTGCAGGCTAATGATTTAAATTATTTGCAGGCCTCAAAACCGTTAAATGTCCATTTTGCAAGGCTACGAGAAAATCTCGCCATACGGATTGCATACGGATGCCACACGGATTACATACGGATGCAGACATGCGCAAAATACGCGACCTCACCTTGCTTACGGATGACCTACGGAGCACTATTTAGTGGTCATTCATCCGTATTATGCAAGTAAACTACGGACCGTATTTTGCGCAGGTTAGTGTGACTCCGGCCTTAGAGATAACATCATCCTCCTTTGATTAAGACAAATACTGAGCCATATATTCCACAACACCCTTTGTCTCCCCCACCAATACACTTGCCGGAGGTCAATCATGTCCTGCATTTGGTAGTATTACTGCCCATAAGGCTTGTGCTACGGGTGGTGGTGCTTCTGATGCTGCTTACGGCTCCCACAGCCTTGGTATGTGTTTTTTTCTTTTACACTACTCCATCCATTGCCATTGCTGCTTTTTTGTTTACCATACATTTTGTACAACTACACGAATAAGTTTTGACAGTGTTTTCAACCTCAGTTATTCAACCTTTGACAAAAAGGACATAACAAGAAATTCTATGTACTGTAGGTACAAACACATAATGCAAAATGTGGCAGCAGGCTGCAATTTAGTTGTGGTGTGTATGGCTGTGAAATTGGACTATTAAAAGGGGTGTGTAAAACAGGTGCAAAAAAACAGGTAAATGTCTACCTTGTAAAATATTTTTGTTTGCAAATATCCAGTATATACGCTTGTAATAAGCAAGCACATAGTCTCTGACACTGAATGCAGATTTTTTTTTCCTGTGGCTTGCTACTGCTTTCTAGTGCATTATGAATGAAGAATAAAAATGTGCAATTGCAGATCAGAGTTAATGCTGCAGAGCAGAGCACAGATGATGCTTCAAAGTACAAATGATGAAGAAGTACCGTATTCTGGAAAATTGTTTCTTCATGCTCTGAAAATGTCCTACAGCTTATGCAAGCAGTCATTTTATGGTGCCATTTTTAATGTAGCCATAGATGTCTCATATAGAGACCATAAATGATGGCATGATCAACCTATTGAATCTGGCTCCATATGTATTCAACTCTAGGAGCATTGCTTTTTGGGAGAATATGTTATTTTAAAGAGTCTGACATCAGTGCAAGGAGCTTACATGAGACATTAGGTAAAACCAGAAATTTCTTTCCTGTTCATTTTCCAGATCAAACACAAGAAGGACGCAGTTTGTAAATGAAGATTATATCACTGTAATTATTTAATGAAATTGGGGATTACTCCACGTATTTCAAAGGTTACATTTCCAATGTTCAGGATCATACATTCCATCCATTAAGATCTTAGTATTAAACAGGAATTATGTAACATTATGACTCATTTCCAGTATTGGCATCTCACATCAGAAATCATAAAACAGTATAACATAATTAAAATGAGGAAACGGAAAAAAATAATCTCAAACTGAAATTGTGTTTGTAATTGCATTTTTCATTATAGAAATAGTGACTGAGAAAATTAAATAAAAACAAAACAGCATCATATACTAATTTTGCATATGTAAAAGTTATGGAAATGTTAAATAAATTAAATGACCCATTATTCTATTAATTTACTAGTTGATGTATAGTGCATATCATATTTTTATGTAAAGGGCAAATGTACTGTATTCATGTAGAGAAAATAGCACAATTAGGCCACGTTCACATGTTCAGTATTTGTAGCCAAAACCAGGAGTGGAACAGTCAGCGGAGCCGTATAATAGAGACACGTCACCACTTCTGTATTATCACCCACTCCTGGTTTTGGCTACAAATACTGATGTAAAATACTGACCAAATACAAAAACGAAAAGTAGAGGGCACCACCATAAATAAGGTCGGGATCTACTTACCGCATGCCAAGTGGTGAACATAGAATAAGCAAGGAAGAAGAAGGCATGCAAAGACAAGGATGCCTTATTCTTCCTTACTTTTTCTATACTGACCAAAAACTGAGTGTGTGAACGTGACCTTAATCTATTAAAAGTTATTGCTAGTAAAGGTAGTTCTACAAGTTTACTTATTTTTTCACACACTTCTGCATTTTGACAAGGTATCATTTGCCATGTGTTGTTGCTCATCGGAGATTGTACAGTATATACAATAGTCGAATTTTAGAAAATTTTCTAAACTCGGTGAATTTGAACAATTTACAATTCGATTCATGCGAAATGCCAAAAATGTCGTCCACTATTTTACACAACACACAAGATTGCATCAGCCATATGGCATGACTGTGTGGGCTTCTCAAAAACTCTGTGCAGCTATCATAATTCATAGTATAACACTGCCTATTATAGCCTGTATAAAAGCTGAGGCAGGGAATGAAGCACAGGAACCATTTTAGGCTTATTCTATTTAGATGAAGATGTCATGTTAGCAATAGAAATAAGGAGAAAAAGCACCCCAAAAAACTTTGAATAAACCGTACAATGTGTGTCATAAAATAGCAGTGAAGATCGGTTACCATCGGTTTATTCATGTGTTTGCATTAAAGAGCTTGAAATGGGTTGAAGACAGTCCTAGTAAACGTTAGACTATTATATATGTATTTGCAGGGCACATAAAGCAACTACAATCTGCATCAAATAAATGTGCCACAAATCAAATTTTGGGGAGAAATTTGACAAAGTTGATGAATTAGAATTTTAAAATGTATCTAATTTCAAGACCTTTTTTTACTTATTTTTCTCTTGTGTTATACACAAAACAGTCTCATTCTCTCCACTCCTTCATCAGGTATCTTTTTGATATCTCTATCATTCACATTGCCATGGTACAGGCACATTGGGGCTCATTTACTAAGGCGAGTGCGCCATAATTGAGACTTGCTATGCATCAAAAATTGGCACCAATCACGTCCACTACATATATTGCTCTAGACATTTGTTTAACTTTTTCATAAAAGTCTATAAAACTAATAAAGTGTTGGGCTGAAAAAATGTGTAATTTCTAATAAGGTGTCAGTGTGCTCCACTGTGATAAATTTGGCACATTTTCTGAAATTTACATCCAGGATTTTAGTGTGTATATTTTAGACAGGTTTAGTAAATCTAAACTACTGTGCCTTAACCAACAAGTCAGATTGACGAATTGCAACTTTTTAAAATGTTTAAAAAATTTTACGCAACATCATTCTATTTCCCGATGACGTAGCAACTAGACTACAGTATTATACAGACCATATTAGATTTCTACACTGGGCTATTGAGTTTTTAAAGTCAGACGTTACAAACGTATTTCTATGTACACATTTTATTTTTACTTGTATTCTAAGTCTTTTTTTATTTTTACAAATTTTAGGGGATTTTTTCATTTTTATTTTATTTTCTACATCAAATTTATAATTTAGTTTGAATATATATTATTTGGAAACCAAGTGGCCTAGAAATAAAAAATGCTTTACGTAATGGGATATTTTACTCATTTGTACCATTGTACAGTAGATGCGGTTGTGCAAATATTTTTTTTCTGTCATCTCTTGACATCCTGTCCCTTCAATCACAATAAATCTGTTTTCTCCATCTGAATGCCTGCTCACCATCTGCAGGCGTTTCTCTCACACCACATCTAAGTTGTCGTATTGTCAAATTGCACCAAATTCAACATACACAATGCATTATGCGTGCAAAATTGCTACAAAATGGGTTAGCATTTCCTAAAAGGTGACCTCTAAGATTTTCTTAATTTTAACTTACCCCTCTTACCCTTACTTGACTGGATTGGTGCTAGATGAACTGAGGTAGGGTACGTTCATCATCCTTGACACTATCACATGGCAATAATAAAGTCATAGTTCTCAGAGAATATTCTATAGACAGTAATAACCCTGCACTCTTTATCCCGATATCCCTCATCAAAGTCCATTTTATTTCAGCATTAAAATTGTTAGAATAACAATGCAAAAGCGATATAGGGTCTTATCCAAGTAATAAAGAGAAAACAAGAGGGTATGGGGATGCTTGCCTTAAAGGGTTGTGTGAGGCACAACCCCTAGAAATCCCTAGAAATGAATAAATCACAGCCACTGCAGCTTCCAAAGGAAATATGTAAAAATGTGCTAAGGGTGATGGAAATATCCTGTGCTGTTGATTAAATGACAAACCACGATGAGATGAAGAAACGCTGGTTTAATGTCAACGCATTTCGGAGTCATGGAGTCCTGAAGAAGTTGGAGTGACTCCAAAACGCATTGACATTAAACCAGCATTTCTTCATCTCATCGTGGCTTGTCATTTAACCCCTTAACGTCCAATGATGGACAGAGTACATCATTGGATGCCTCCCCCTGTTTGATGCGGGCTTCGATGTTGAACCAACAACTTTTTTGGGACATGACAGCTGATCTGTACAACTGATATGTGCCCGGCACAGCTGCGGGTGGAATCGTGATTCACCCACAGCTGTTAACATGTTAAAAGCCTCTGTCAAACTCTGATGGCATTTAACATGCACGCGCAGGAAGCGCAACTATCAAGAACTCTGCTGCAGACTTACAGCATGAGTCTGGGCACGAGATACAGAAGGACAGGGACTGAGAGGGGAGCTCTGCGGTGAGCTTACCTGCTGGAGCGCAGGACCTGAAACACGTGACCACCAGGGGAGTGGCCGGAGGTGGAGTCAGATGCTGAGTAGCAGCAGTGACCAAAGAAACCGGAAAGTAGTCAGAACGTACAGAAGTCAAGCCAGGAGGTCGATGAAGTGCCAAAGAGTGAGACGCTGAGAGTGGTCAGGACATAGTAGGAGGTCAGGTAACCAAGAATAGAAGTGCAGTATAAATGGGGCAGACAGGAGATTAGTAAGAGTGCCAAGCCGAAGGTCAGAGCCAGATATAGACAGTAAGCACAGAATCACAAAGTAATGCACAGAACGAGAAAATAGACCAGATCATAATAATAATAATAATAATAATAATAATAAATTTTATTTCTATAGCGCCGACATATTCCGCAGCATGTTACATTTCAGAGGGGACTTGAACAGACAATAGACATTACAGCATAACAATAATCACATAGATCATAACAGATACCAAGAGGAATGAGGGCCCTGCTCGCAAGCTAGGAGGAAAAAGGGGAGACAAGAAAGGTGGGTGGTAACAATTGCCCTGATTGTATGGACTAGCCATAATGTTAAGTGTGTAACAGTACAGACACAGAGGGCTGATAGATGCATAAAGCATGTGGAAACATGATGCGGGGAACCTGGTTATGGTAAAAACTTTTCTCTGTGCCACACAGGGATAGATTAGGTTAATGTGCTGAGGCGGTAGGCCAGTCTGAATAAATGCGTTTTCAGGGCACGCTTAAAATTGTGGGGTTTGGGGACTAATTGTATTGACCTGGGACGTGCATTCCAAAGAATTGATGCAGCACGTGTATAGTCTTGGAGATGGGAGTGTGAGGTTCTGATTATTGAGGATGCTAACCTCAGGTCATCAGAAGAACGGAGGGCGTGGGTAGGGCGGTATACTGAAACAAGGGAGGAGATGTAGGGTGGTGCTGAGCCATGGAGAGCTTTGTGGGTGAGGGTAATAAGTTTGTACTGGATTCTGGAGTGGATGGGTAGCCAGTGTAATGACTTGCACAAGGTAGAGGCGTTGGTGTAACGATTGGCAAGGAATATGATCCTGGCTGCAGCATTCAAGACAGATTGGAGGGGGGAGAGTTTGGTAAGAGGGAGACCGATTAGGAGAGAGTTACAATAGTCGAGACGAGAATGAATAAGAGAAACAGTAAGAGTTTTTGCGAAGTCAAAAGTAAGAAAAGGTTGAATTCTAGAAATGTTTTTGAGGTGCAGATAACAAGAGCAAGCCAGTGATCTTATGTGGGGGGCAAAGGAAAGCTCGGAGTCAAGTATGACCCCAAGACAGCGGGCATGTTGCTGGGGAGTAATAGTGGAACCACACACGGAAATGGCAATGTGGGGTATAGGTACATTAGTAGCGGGAGGAAACACAAGGCGTTCAGTCTTTAACATGTTTAGTTTCAGATATAGTGAGGACATGATGTTGGACACAGCATTTAGACAATCGCTGGTGTTTTCTAGAAAAGCAGGCATGATGTCAGGAGAAGAAGCATATAATTGGGTGTCATCAGCATAGAGATGGTACTGGAAACCAAATCTACTGATTCTTATACCAATAGGGGCATTGTACAAAGAGAGGGGGCATAGAACTGATCTTTGAGGAACCCCAACAGTAAGAGGAAGATGAGAGGAGGAGGAACCAACAAAAGATACAGTAAAGGAGGGGTCAGAGAGATAGGAGGAGAACCAGGAGAGAACGGTGTCCTTGAGGCCAATGGAATGGAGCATAGTGAGGAGGAGTTGATGATCCACAGTGTCGAATGCTGCAGAGAGATCCAAGAGAATTAGCATGAGTAATGACCATTTGATTTAGCTGTTAGTAGGTCATTAGAGACTTTAATGAGGGCAGTTTCAGTAGAGTGTAAAGAGTGGAAACCGGATTGGAGAGGGTCGAGAAGAGAGTTATCTGAGAGATAGCGGATAAGATGGGAGTGGACCAGGCGTTCCAGGAGTTTAGAGATGAAGGGAAGTTTAGAGACAGGTCTATAGTTAGTGCCACAGTTTTGGTCGAGGGATGTTTTTTTAAGTAGTGGATGTATGATGGCATGTTTAAATGAGGAGGGAAAGATACCAGAAGAGAGAGGGGAGTTAAATATTTTCGTTAGGTGAGCGATGATAGCAGGGGAAAGGGACTGGAGTAGATGTGACGGAAATGGGTCACTGGTGCAAGTGGTTGGGCGAGAAGATGCAAGGAGCCTGCTTATTTCTTCTACTGTGACTGGTTCAAAATCAGAGAGTGAGCTAGATGCAGTGAGGGAGGGAGGACAGTGCATGGTATGAGGTGATTGGGAGATATTTTCCTGTCGGATCTGGTCAATTTTTTTTTAAGTAATTCGCCAGATCGTCAGCTCGAAGCTCTGTGGTTGGGGCCTGTACTCTTGGGTTGAGTAGAGAATGGAAAGTGTGAAAGAGACATTTAGGGTTATTTGACAGTGAGGTGATAAGGGTGTTGAAATAGGTTTGTTTTGAGAGGTGAAGGGCAGTGTTGTATGTTCGTAGCATAAACTTATAATGGATGAAATCTTCGTGTAGATTGGATTTTCTCCACAGACGTTCAGCGCACCTGGAGCACCGCTGCAGGAAATGTATCTGCAGGGTGTGCCAGGGTGGTCGCCGTCTGTGTTGTGGTGTTCTATGTATAGGAGGTGCAAATTCATCCAGGGCACTTTGAAGTGTTTCATTGCAATGCTTCAATGCAGAATCAGGACATGAGAGGGAGGAGATAGGGGCTATTGAAAACTGCAAGTTCTTCATAAGTTTCTGGGTGTTAATGGCCTGTATGTTTCTATAAGTGGACAGTGGGGGTGACCTGAGCGGCCTGGCAGTTCTTGATAGAGAATGAAAGAAGGTTGTGGTCAGAGAGCGGGAAAGGGGAGTTTGCAAAATCATCCACTGCACAAAGTCGAGAGAAGACCAAGTGGAGGGAGTTTCCGTCTTCATGCATTGGAGAATTAGAAAGTGTTAGGCGTCGGATTTCTGGCTCTGCACAGCAGGAATCCAGAGCCGTACATTCAGCAGTCTCCCATTCCGCTCCGACCGCTCAAGGCCCTTCTCAGCAATCATGGCGAGCCAGGTGTGCTGCTCAGACTTGTTCTGTGAGACTGGATGTTGCTGCCAACTCTGGTGCAGCAATGGTAGCGCAGCCTGCTCAGCAGGGAACCGCTCCAGAGGCTAAGTCCTCGTGCCATTTTACTGGGCATGCCCCCAACTTTGACGTCTAACTGGAGAGCAGAGGTCACGTGCTCAGGTCCTGCGTCGGATCTGATTGGTTCCTTCCAGGGTACTGGAAGGTCCCGGAAGAGCATGGCTATAAAAAGCCAGCATGGCGGCTCGGCCATGCGCTAGTGTAGCATATTATGCTGTGTGTGTATGGTGACAGATGCATGGACTGGTGACTGACTTATTAAGAAACCCCTTCCCTCTGATAATACGAATGGTGACAGAGTGTGGGTTAGTCAGCGCCAGATTGTGGCAAGCTACACGCCACTGTGCCTCCTGCACTGCACACTAGCGTCCGACGGTGTCCAGATTTCTGGCGCCGTCGTGCAGCGGCTATAGTTACTGCCGCGCAGCGGTAGCAGCGTCCATTGGCGGTTGCGGCTGCAACGCCACTCGCTGGTCATCCTGTGAGGCTAACAGGGCCAGCGTCCTTACATTCTTTATTGTAAGGCGACTCTGTGTCTTAACAGAGCCGCTCTTAGCGTTCGGGTGACGTTAACCCGAGCGCAGTACTTTACCTTTTGGTGCATCTGCCATTGTCCAGCAGCGGTCTTACCATCTACCGCACGGTGGACCCCGGGCGGCGAACGCACCTCCTATTATTTATATCTGGTGCGTTCCGCCGACCTTAACATTACACTAGTGCCAGGGTCTGTCTGGTAATGGCAGACTTGCAGCAGTTGCAGCGCTATATTCGGCAGCTGGAGAGCAGGTTGGTGGCTATTGAGAGCGCCAACTCAGCTGCGAATACTGCACTAGCTGCTGCTCAGACAGTTGCTGAGGCTGTCACATGTGTGCCCGCACTTTTGCCCATGCCAACAATTACTCGCCTCCCGCTTCCCGACAAGTTTTCATGTGATAGCGCCACCTGTAGGAGATTCGTGAGCAAGTGCTCAATTCAGCTCGAGTTACTGGCTGCACAGTTTCCTACAGAGCGGGCTAAGGTGGGCTTTATTGTGTCACTCTTGTCTGGCCGGGCATTACAGTGGGCTACACCGTTGTGGGAACGTGATGATCCTGTGGTTCAGGGTGCTGCTCAGTTCCTCGCGGCCCTGAAGCAGATCTTTTTGGGACCACGGATCACACACGACACCTCTCTTCAACTTCTGTCCCTAACACAGGGGTCATCTCGGTCAGCCATTATGCCGTCCGGTTCCGGACATTGGCTTCCGAATTAGAGTGGCCGGAGAAAGCATTAGTCCCGTTGTTTTGGAGAGGGTTGGCTGGGCATGTAAAAGATGCTATAGCTACTAGAGAAGTTCCCACAAGTCTGGAGGAAATGATTGCAGTTTCCACCCACATTGACCTCCGGTTTACGGAGCGCGGGCTGGAATGTGCACAATCCAGACGAAGGGTTAATTTAGCTCCCACTTTCACCGAGCCGCTGAGTTATCCTGCACAGGAGCTTGTACCCTCTGAACCTATGGAGGTGTCTCGCACCGAATCCAAGCCACCACCCGTGCGAAGCTATGTACGCTGCTATCAGTGCCGACAATTTGGTCACACGGCTAGCACGTGTCCTTTGTGGGTGAAAAAACGCCTACATCCTGTGGTCATAGGAGGTGGTCAGTCTAACATGAAACCCTTCTCACCCAAACCGGTATTCCGGGGGTACCTTAGACAGTGGTCCCTTCACCTGGGAGGCAGAGGTTATCGTGGATTCTGGGGCTGAAGGGAATTTTATGTCCTCAACCTTTGCCCAGAAACACGCTATCCCTCAGGTGTTGCTGCCTCAACCACTGACCATCATGGTGGTTAATGGGGCGCATTTGCCCACTCAGGTAACCCATCAGACAGTTCCACTTGGGCTTTCTATCTCTCCCTCCCATCGAGAGATCTTGTCCCTGCTCATTTTGCCTGATGGTATTCACCAGGTGCTACTTGGTCTTCCCTGACTCCGTTGGCACTCTCCTCATATCAAGTGGGCATCAAGGAAAATACTGGCTTGGAGCAAGGATTGTGAAGGAAGGTGTCTGAAGGGCAGTCTTCAGGTGGCTTCCACTGAAGTGCCTGTGGATCTCTCCGCACTTCCTAAATCCTACCATCAGTACGCGGATGTCTTCTCCAAAAGATCTGCGGAGACGCTCTTGCCACACCCCCATATGATTGCCCGATAGACCTCATGCCAGGCACAGAACCTCCTAGGGGTTGTGTGTATCCCCTATCACTCCCCGAAACAGAAGCTATGTCACAATATATCCGGGAGAACCTGGCTAGAGGTTTTATCAGGAAGTCAGTGTCGCCGGCTGGTGCAGGGTTCTTTTTCGTTCAGAAGAAGAGCGGAGAGTTACGTCTCTGCATTGATTACAGATGTCCCAATGCCAAAACAGTAAAGAACAAATACCCTCTTCCGCTGATCTCTGAACTGTTTGACAGGTTGCGAGGGGCCTGGATCTTTACGAAACTAGATCTACGGGGGGCATACAACCTGATCCGCATTCGCGAGGGAGACGAGTGGAAGACAGCCTTTAATACCAGGGATGGCCACTATGAATATCTGGTCATGCCCTTCGGCCAGTGTAACGTGCCAGCTGTCTTCCAAGATTTCATCAACGACATCTTCCGCGACATGCTCTCTACTTCGGTGGTGGTCTATCTGGATGACATACTCATATTCTCGCCAGATTTGACCACTCACCGGAGAGACGTATCCAGGGTCTTCGACCATCTACGGGCGAACTCTCTATAAGCCAAGATGGAGAAATGTCAGTTTGAGCAGGAGTCCTTGCCGTTCCTGGGCTACATCATCTCGGCCCAGGGATTGGCTATGGATCTGGCCAAACTACAAGCGGTGATGGACTGGCAGGAACCCCATTCACTCAAAGCGGTGCAGCGCTTCTTAGGGTTCGCAAATCATTACCGCCAGTTTATACCGCACTTCTCCACATTGGTGGCTCCTTTGGTTGCTCTCACCAAGAAAGGAGCTAATCCTAATGCTTGGTCTGAACAGGTCTCCAAGGCCTTCTTGTCTATCAAATCCCACTTTTCTGGCGCTCCCATCCTACATCGTCCCGATGTGAACAAGCCATTTATACTGGAGGTAGATGCCTCTTCCGTCGGTGCAGGAACAGTCCTCTTCCAGAAGGATGCTCAAGGTCGGAAGCATCCATGCTTCTTCTTCTCAAAGACCTCACCGGCGGAGAAGAATTACTCCATCAGTGACAGGGAGCTGCTGGCCATGAAGTTGGCCTTTTCTGAGTGGAGACATCTCCTGGAGGGGGCTCGGTTTTCCTTCCAGGTATACACGGATCTCAAAAATCTGGTCTATTTGCAGACGGCCCAGCGCCTGAACTCCTGTCAGGCTAGGTGGTCGCTTTTCTTTTCCCGCTTCCGCTTCACCCTGCATTATCTCTCCGGAGAGAAGAACGTCTGTGCGGATGCTCTTTCACGCTCGGTGGTTTCGGCGGAGGAGGGAGAGGCTGAGCCTCGGCTTATTCTCCCGCCGGAGAGTTTTTAGGACAGTGGCTCCAGTTTCACTCGAGTCAGTGCCACCGGGCAAGACCATGGTGCCTCCTCAGCTACCACCGGAGGTCCTCGCCTGGGCACACACCTCCAGGGTGGGTGGTCATTTTGGTAATAAATGGACCACCGAACTCCTGGCAAGGTCATATTGGTGGCCGCATATGGGAATATGTGCAAGCATGCATCTCGTGTGCTCAGAACAGACCCTCTAGACAGAGGCCAGTGGGGCTGTTATATCCCTTGCCAGTGGTGGATAGACCATGGGAGATGGTTGGCATGGATTTCATAGTTGGCCTGCCCAAATCTGGTGGCAGTACGGTCATCTGGGTGGTCACCGACCATTTTTCCAAAATGGTGCATCTGGTGCCACTAGCACGTTTGCCTTCCGTTCGTGGTCTTGCCATTTTGTTCATTTAGCACATATTCCGTTTGCATGGCATGCCGGACAAAATTGCGAGTGACCGAGGGCCCCAGTTTGCGTCTCGGTTTTGGAGGGAGCTCTGCAACTTACTCTGCATCGAGCTAAATCTGTCCTCCGCTTACCATCCCGAGACGAATGGCTTGGTCGAGAGAGCCAATCAGACCTTGGTCACCTACTTACGGCATTTTGTCTCTGCCAGGCAGGATGACTGGGCATCCTTGGTACTATGGGCTGAATTTGCCCTAAACAAATGGCTGATTAAACTGGTCAGACGCCCTTTCTCCTAAACTGCGGCCAACATCCACATGTCCCTGTCCCGATGCCAGTGCCCTCCACTGACTCCAGGGTGGCAGACTGGGCAGTGGAAGCTCGGGACATTTGGGATCGCACTCAGGATGCCATCCGTGCTTCTAAGGAAAGGATGAGGGCATCCGCCGTCACGCATCGGCGACCTGCTCCAAGCTTCTCCCCTGGCGACATGGTGTGGCTCTCCACCCGAAATATCAAACTGCGGGTCAAGTCCCCCAAGTTCGCGCCGTGTTACAATGGACCATTCAAGGTCCTCAAGCGAATTAGCTCGGTGGTCTATCGCTTGGCCCTTCCTCCACATTTAGCCATTTCGGATGTGTTTCATGTGTCCCTCCTCAAACCAGTTCACATGGCTCGGTTTTCTGAGTCATCGGCCATGTCGTCAGACTTATCGTCAGACGAGTTTGAGGTTAATGCCATCATAGGGTGCAGGTTTGTCCTTGGCAAAAAAATTTATTTAGTGGATTGGAAGGGTCATGGGCCCAAGGCTCGAACCTGGGAGCCGGTGGAAAACATCCAAGCACCGCTCCTGATCGTGGCCTTTGAGCGCAGTGAGGCACAGAGGGGGAGGGGGGTAATGTTAGGCATCTGATTTCTGGCTCTGCACAGCAGGAATCCAGAGCCGTACATTCAGCGGTCTCCAATTCTGCTCCGACTGCTCAGGGCCCTGCTCAGCAATCACGTGTGAGCCTGGATGTTGCTGCCGCCTCTGGTGCAGCAATGGTAGCGCAACCTGCTCAGCAGGGAACTGCTCCAGAGGCTAAGACCTCGTGCTGTGCTACTGGGCATGCCCGCAACTTGACCTCTAACTGGAGAGCAGAGGTCACGTGCTCAGGTCCTGCGTCGTATCTGATTGGTTCCTTCCAGGGTACTGGAAGGTCCCGGAAGCGCATGGCTATAAAAAGCCCGCATGGCGGCTCAGCCATGTGCTAGTGTAGCATATTATGCTGTGCGTGTATAGTGATGGATGAATGGACTGGTGACTGACTTATTAAGAAACCCCTTCCCTCTGATAATACGAATGGTGACAGAGTGTGGGTTAGTCAGCGCCAGATTGTGGCAAGCTACACGCCACTGTGCCTCCTGCACTGCACACTAGCGTCCAACAGTGTCCGGTTTTCCGGCGCCGTTGTGCAGCGGCTATAGTTACTGCCGCGCTGCGGTAGCAGCATCCATTGGCGGTTGCGGCTGCAATGCCACTCGCTGGTCATCCTGTGAGGCTAACAGGGCAAGCATCCTTACATTCTTTATTGTAAGGCGACTCTGTGTCTTAGCAGAGCCGCTCTTTGCGCTCCGGTGGCATTAACCCGAGCGCAGTACTTTACCTTTTGGTGCATCTGCCATTGTCCAGCAGCGGTCTTACCATCCACCGCACGGTGGACCCCGGGCGGCGAATGCACCTCCTATTATTTATATCTGGTGCGTTCCGCCGACCCTAACAGTAAGCTGCGAAAGGCCAAATGAGGAGGTTAGAGATAAAAGGTGAGTAGCAGATGAGGAGAGGGTAAGAGCAATGGGGATGTTGAAATCGCCCATGATGAGGGTAGGGATGTCACAGGAGAGAAAATGTAGAAGCCAAGTGGCAAAATGATCCAGGAACTGATGGAAGGGGCCGGGAGGACAATATACCACCGCCACTAGCATGGAGAAGGGGGTGTAGAGTCTGACGGCATGGACCTCAAAAGAAGGGAAGACAAGTGAGGGTACTTGAGGGATAACCTGAAAGGTACATTTTGGTGATAGGAGTGTAGGGAAACCTCCACCAGGGGGAGCTAGTGAGGGAAGAGAGGTTATACACTAAGAGCAGCAACCCTGAGCAACAGCACAGGTGCCACAGGTAACGAGAGAGAATAGTCAGATGAACCGAGTCAGAAACTAACAGGAGCAGACGTACCAGAAGGAGCAGCAATACACGTAGTCAAAATACCAAAGCCGAGAGTCAGAAAGCCAGAACATGAGCACAGGGTCCAAAACGTGAGACGAAATACGTGGTCGGGGTACAAGCCAGGGAGTCAGATGCCAGAGAGGGAACGTAACAGCAGAAACGAATACCAAGAGACGGGGTCAGAAATCAGTCCGGGTCATACACGTGAATATCAGTCCAAGGCAGGAGGATCACCAGTGTACAAGGGTCAGCGGCTCTAAACTGCAAGCTTGAGCTATCACTAACACTGGTCAGCAGGCTGTGAGGGATTGAAATAGCCCAGCTAGCTCCAGAACGAGGCTGAGGAGATTAACCCCCGCATGACCAGTCCGGAGTGAAGACAGCAGAAGATAAACTCCGGACTGGACCATGACAGTACCCCCCTCTCAATGGGGGGCCACTGGACCCCCAGGCTTCCCTGGATGACGAGCGTGAAAGGCCCGGACCAATCGATCCGCATGGACCGAACGCACCGGCACCCATGACCGATCCTCAGGACCGTATCCTTTCCAATGGACCAAGTACTGAAGTGAACGACGGAGCATACGAGAATCCATCACCTGTTCCACCTCATACTCGGTCTGCCCATCTACCATAACAGGCGGCGGGTGCGAGGGAGACTCATCAGAGGAAGGCACCGATGGCTTCAGAAGCGCTTTATGGAACACATTAGGAATCCGTAATGACGGAGGCAACCGCAGGCGAAAGACCACAGGATTAATCACCTCTAAAATCTCATACGGACCAATAAACTTGGGACCCAACTTAGCAGAGGGAATTCTCAGCCTTATGTTTTTGGTGGATAACCATACCTTATCCCCAACCTGATAAGTCGGCCCCACCGAACGTCGTTTATCTGCAAAAAACTTATATTTGCCCTGAGCCTCCCCAATGTTTCTCTGAACTTCCCTCCAAACCTCCTCCAACCGCAAAAAGGCTGAATCAGCCCCTGGACACTCCGAATCTAGTCTGGAGAATTCACCAAAATGAGGGTGAAACCCATAGTTGCAGAAGAAAGGAGAAGTACCAGTAGACTGATTGACACGATTATTGAAGGCGAATTCCGCCATAGGTATCATAGAGCACTAATCATCCTGTCATATGGTATACAGTCTATCTAGAGTCTAACGCATGGGTATAATAAGACACATGAGACATAAGCTTCTTAAGCATTTCTTGTATTACTTCATACAAGTAGTGCAGTAGCAGGATAGTTGCAGAGTTAGGCAAACAACCAACGATATTCAGAGTCCATTACTTTCCTGTCAGAAGTAGCTGGCAAGCAGAAGGGTTCTGTGTCCACAAATGGTTCCAAGCAGAGGAGATCCAGGCTTCACAGACCAAGTCACAAACTGGGAATAGAGCTGATTCAGGAGCACAGGTGAATCAGCTGGAGCTGATTAAAAGGACAATTGGCAGGAAACAGGGCAGGGACATCATAGCTGAGTACTCCATGTTATTTGAGGGCAAAGTCACTGCACATGCCAGGAAACAAGATGGCCAACGACAAGCTGAGGACTCCATATTGGTTGAGGGCAAAAGTCAATGCACAGTCCAGGAAACAAGATGGCCGACACACTAAATGCGAAGATAACGGATCTAGCATAAAAGTCCGAAAACATTACATTACTCCCCCCTTAAGGACAGCCTCCGGATGGCCCCAGTCCAGGCTTTCCCGGGTACCTCTGATGGAACTGGCGGAGTAAACGAGGCGCATGGAGATTGGAGGCTGGTTCCCACGAGTTGTCCTCAGAAGAATAGCCTTGCCACTGTACCAGGTATTGCACCCCGTTTCTACGCAACCTGGAGTCCAGGATCCTTTCCACGACAAACTCCTCCTGGCCATCGATGAGGACCGGAGCAGGAGGGGAAGAAGAACGACCAGGGAAAGAATTGGGAGTTGCAGCCTTCAGTAGAGAAACATGAAACACAGGGTGAATCCTCATAGATCTTGGCAGTTGAAGGCGACAGGCAACGTTACTGACAAGCTTAGTAATCTTATAAGGCCCGATGTACTTATGACCCAATTTGGATGATGGTACTCTCATCTTAAGGTTCTTAGTTGACAGCCAAACCAAATCTCCTACCTTGAAGGTTGGTGCAGGTTTACGAAACCTATCTGCCGATTTTTTATACCTGTCCTGAGCGGATTCCAGATTCCTCTTAAGTAGATCAAGGTTCTGTTGTAGAGATGTGATTCTGTCGGCTACAGCTGGGAGAGGTGTGTCTATGGGAAATCGAGGAAGGATGTTAGGATGATAACCCAAATTGGCATAAAAGGGTGACAACTTAGTGGAAGCGCTCTGCGAATTGTTGTAAGAGAATTCAGCCAGTGGGAGCAAATCCACCCAGTCATCTTGTAGGTGGCAAATAAAACAGCGGAGATACTGTTCTAGGGTCTGGTTAGTCCGCTCAGTCTGTCCATTTGTCTGCGGATGAAAGGCAGAAGATAGATTAACTTTGATGTTTAACGCAGCACAGAAGTGCTGCCAAAACTTTGAAGTGAATTGCACCCCTCGATCAGATTCAACCTCATCCGGTACGCCATGCAGACGAAACACATTTTGGATGATCAAGTCCGATGTGTGTTTCGCAGTGGGTAAACCCACACACGGAATAAAATGGGCTGCCTTTGTTAACCGATCCACCACCACTAGAACTGTGTTCTTCCCTTGAGAGGTTGGCAGCTCCACAATGAAGTCCATTGATATGGATCCCCATGGACGGGTGGGAATGGGTAGGGGTTGTAAAAGACCTGTAGGCGACGAACGTGGAGTCTTGCATCTAGCACAGACTTCACAAGAAGTGACATAATCCAGAACGTCTCTTCTGTACGTGGGCCACCAAAAGAAGCGAGACAGGAATTCTTGAGTCTTCAGAACTCCTCTATGCCCCGCTATTTTAGAATCGTGGACGAGTTGCAGTACTTTCCCTCTGGCCGCTTCAGGAATATACAGGCGTTGCCCCTGAATCCACACACCATTCTTATATACAAGACTTACTTCACAAGATGGTTGTGCCAACCAGGGATCCGTATGGTATGCTTCCTTGATATCGTTAAGCAAGTCTTGATTATGGATCACCCCCAGGAACCTGGAATCAGAGATAACAGTCTTATGAAACGTGAGTGGGATAGTTTCATCTGAGTAGAGTCTAGACAGCGCATCGGCCTTTCCATTACGCGATCCTGGTCTATAAGAGATAACAAAACTGAATTGGTTTAAAAAAAAGACTCCAACGAGCCTGGCGAGGAGTCAAACACTTAGCCGATCTGATAAACTCGAGATTGCGGTGGTCAGTCAAGACGATTATCTGCTGTGCAGCTCCCTGAAGGTGGTGTCTCCATTCTTTGAAGGCTGCGATGATGGCCAACAATTCTCTATTACCCACGTCATAGTTTCGTTCTGCAGGAGACAACCGCCGAGAAAAGAAAGCACAGGGATGTAAGACTTCTTTCTCGCCTGTCCTCTGGGAGAGGATAGCTCCAATGGCACTGTCTGAGGCATCCACCTCTATTATGAAGGCACGTTCAGGGTTAGGATGCACCAAAATAGGTGCCGTGGTGAATTTCTGTTTCAGGCGGGAAAATGCTTCTTGAGCCTGGGGGGTCCAGGTAAAAGCAGAGTTCTTGCGGGTAAGCCGTGTGATGGGAGACACTACCTCAGAAAAGTTCCTGATAAAACGCCTATAAAAATTAGCAAACCCTATAAAGCGCTGGACCTCCTTTACATTCTTGGGGACCGGCCAGTCTTTAATGGCTTGGATCTTACTCTCATCCATACTAATTCCTCGTGACGTCATTACATACCCCAGAAATTGGATCTCCGTCCGATGGAATTCGCACTTTTCTAGTTTGATATACAGATGGTTTTGTCGAAGGCGTTCTAAGACCATCTTCACATGTCTGTGATGTTCCTCTGTGGAGTTAGAAAAAAATCAAGATATCATCCAAATAAATTACAATGAATGTATCCAGGAGATCTCTAAAAATGTCATTCACCAAATGTTGGAAAGTTGCTGGGGCATTACATAAACCGAATGGCATTACCAGGTATTCAAAGTGTCCGTAGCGTGACCTGAAAGCAGTCTTCCATTCATCCCCAGGTCTAATGCGGACCAAGTTATAGGCCCCACGGAGATCCAACTTAGTAAAGAGCTTTGCATGCCGTACTCTCTCCAATAATTCCGGAATCAAAGGTAGTGGGTAACGGTTTCTGATCGTGATCTTATTGAGCTCCCGATAATCTATGCAGGGCCTAAGAGATCCGTCTTTCTTCTTCACAAAGAAGATTGGTGCACCAGCGGGAGATGAAGAATGGCGTATGAAGCCCTTGGCTAGCTGTTCATCTATATAGTCCTTTAGCGCCTTTAGCTCTGGCCCTGCCAAAGGGTAAATCTTGCCAAACGGTATCCCTGCACCTGGTAATAGGTCTATTGGACAGTCATATGGACGGTGAGGGGGTAGTAGGTCTGCGTTCCTTTTGTCGCACACATCAGCATACTCACGGTATATTGCTGGTAGCTCTGAGACTGATGGTGGTCCCTTAGGGATGGAGCAGACTGAAGCTTCTGGACTTATCTGTGTCTTCGGAAAGTGCAGTTCTTTAGTCTCCCAATTAATCGTAGGATTCTGAGCCTGCAGCCAAGGCAGTCCTAGAATAATAGGGAAATGAGGAGAAGAGATGAGCATAAAGGACAGACTCTCTTGATGGTCATTACCCATGAGGACCTTCAGGGGTTCCGTCTCCTGGTCCACTGGTCCCGAGTTTAACAGTGAGCCATCCACGGTCTCCATCTGTACAGGAGTAGCCTTCTTTACTGAATGTACGTTATGTCTCTGGGCAAAGGAGATGTCCATAAAATTGCCGCTTGCCCCTGAATCAATCATAGCGGAGGTAGATACCCAAACGGAGTGAACCCTGAGTTTGAGGGGAATGAAGCAATGAGAATTGTTGTTCTTGCAGCTCAGCTGGGAAACCGCTGAGAGGACCGGAAAAACTGCTGCAGTAACACCTGCATCGGGCTCAGAGATAACGGAGTTCAAGTCCGAGTAATCAATGTCTGTATCTTCTACTCCCTCTGGGGTCTGTAGTGCAGACCTGACAGAACCCCTCTCACAGCACTCGCAGTGTATGATGGCTGCAGTTGTCTTACGAGAACGACTGGGGCAGTTGATGATGAAATGTCCTGACTTACCGCAATAGAAACACAGATTTTCCTTTAGTCGCTGTTCCTTACGTGCATCACTGACTCGTCTCTGTAAAGAGTCCACCTGCATAGGCTCGGGTTTTGGTTCTCGTATAATCCTGCTCAAGGACTCCTTGGCTGGAGAGGGAGAGAATAAATGATTAGAGTGCCTTAGCTCCGACCACCTCTCCTGTCTGCGTTCAGTAAGCCGAGCATCGATCCGAATACAGTAGTTGATAAAATCTCCTAATGCTGTAGGTGGGTCGACACGAGCAAGTTCGTCCTTAATTACAGAGGATAATCCTCTCCGAAAAACCGATCTTTTAGCGGAGCTATCCCAAGTGGTGTCGAGGGCCCATCTCCGGAAATCCAGAGCATATTCTGCTACTGAGCGCTTACCTTGGCTTAAAGTCAACATAGCTGATTCCGCTGTAGCACCGCGGTTCGGATCATCGAATGCCTTCCCCATAGCTGAAATGAAAGCATCAAGGTTATTTAGACAGTCGTCGTCAGTCTCAATTAGAGGGTTTGCCCATGCGAGAGCTTTGTTGGAGAGCAGCATAATTATTGTTAATACTTTAGATCGCTCAGTAAGGAACTGAGGCGCATGAGCCGCAAAGAACAGTTTGCATTGATTAATGAATCCTCTGAATCTTTCCCGTTCACCGCCAAAGCGGAATGGTGGTAGCTTGGGGATTCCCATTGCCGGGGTGGAAGTTTGGGTTTGGACTTGTCGCTCCAGAACCTCAATCCGAGTTCGTAAGTCCTGAGTGGTCTGTCCGAACACCTGTAGATTATGATCACTCCGATCCCGCAGATTTGCAAAGCTGTCCTTTACTGCCTTTAGATCGGCAAGGATTGAATTGGTTACTTCGCACAGATGTTTAACAGAGTCCTCCATATTCCCCGAAGATGTATGGCAGAGAGGCTGGAAAGAAAGAAAAGGAGCACAATAGTGTTTACCTGTGGTAACACTCCTGACTTAAAAGAAGGGAATGTGCTCACCTGGAAAGGTTGTGAGAAGCCACAACCACTATCACATATATCGATATCTTGGATCCACAGCCTGCAGCGGCTCCCCAACGGCAAAGATCCAAAACAAAAAAAAAAAAAAAAAAAAAAAAAAAAATCTCTATACAGGTTGCAGCGGTGTCTCAGACCCAGCAGACTCTATCATGGCTCCTGAATCTGTCATATGGTATACAGTCTATCTAGAGTCTAACGCATGGGTATAATAAGACACATGAGACATAAGCTTCTTAAGCATTTCTTGTATTACTTCATACAAGTAGTGCAGTAGCAGGATAGTTGCAGAGTTAGGCAAACAACCAACGATATTCAGAGTCCATTACTTTCCTGTCAGAAGTAGCTGGCAAGCAGAAGGGTTCTGTGTCCACAAATGGTTCCAAGCAGAGGAGATCCAGGCTTCACAGACCAAGTCACAAACTGGGAATAGAGCTGATTCAGGAGCACAGGTGAATCAGCTGGAGCTGATTAAAAGGACAATTGGCAGGAAACAGGGCAGGGACATCATAGCTGAGTACTCCATGTTATTTGAGGGCAAAGTCACTGCACATGCCAGGAAACAAGATGGCCAACGACAAGCTGAGGACTCCATATTGGTTGAGGGCAAAAGTCAATGCACAGTCCAGGAAACAAGATGGCCGACACACTAAATGCGAAGATAACGGATCTAGCATAAAAGTCCGAAAACATTACACATCCTGTCTGGATGTGACAAGACACCGCAGGATCTGCTCTAAAGACTGATTGGTCCTTTCAGTCTGACCATTGGTCTCGGGATGGTAGGCCGATGAAAAGGTGAGACTGATGCCCAGCCTTTTACAAAAAGCTCTCCAGAATTTTGACACGAATTGCTCCCCTCTATCAGACACCACACTGACAGGCACACCATGCAACCGAATCACATGCTCAATGAATAGCTTAGATAGAGTCTCAGCATTAGGAAGGCCCGTTATGGGTACAAAATGTGCTTGCTTACTGAACCTATCCACAACTACCCAGATCACGGTTTTGCCATTAGAGGGTGGGAGATCGGTGATAAAATCCATGGACAGGTCAGTCCACGGTCTATCCGGAATTGGCAGTGGCACCAATTCCCCGGCCAGCCGGTTGTGGGAGGCTTTAGCGCGGGCACAAGTTTCACAGGAGGACACAAAACCAGTGACGTCAGAAGTCAACGAGGGCCACCAGAACAGCCTAGTGATGGCTTTACGAGTGGCCGAGATTCCTGGATGCCCACTCAGAGCCGAGTCGTGGAACTCCCGAAGCACCCTTAACCGATACTGGACAGGCACAAAGAGCTTATTTTCAGGTATGGATGGGGGAGCTAGAGATTGGGCCTCACGAATCTCCTGCTCCAATCTCTGGGACACCAAGGCCACCACCACCCCGCGCTGAAGAATGGAGGAAGGAGGCTCCGGAGGCGATACCGGATCTAGGCTGCGAGACAAGGCATCCGCCTTCACATTCTTGGAACCTGGTCTGAAAGTGATGGAAAACTGAAATCGGGAAAAAAAAAGTGACCACCTTGCCTGTCTCGGAGTCAGACGTTTGGCGGATTCGATGTAAGACAGATTCAAGTGATCTGTAATGACAGTGATACGATGGACAGCCCCCTCCAAAAAATGCCTCCATTCTTCAAAAGCCAATTTAATGGCCAACAACTCTCGGTTACCCACATCATAATTCCTTTCAGCAGAGGAAAATTTTTTAGAAAAGAAGGCACAGGGTCTTAAGTTAGTTAATGTGGTGGGCCCCTGGGACAACACAGCCCCCACTCCCACCTCAGAGGCATCCACTTCTACGATGAATGGTTTAGACAAGTCAGGTTGCACCAGTACCGGAGCAGTCATGAAACGTTCTTTTAACAAAGAAAACGCAGCCACAGCTGGAGCTGACCAGTTTTTAAGATCCGCTCCCTTTTCGGTGAGATCAGTGAGGGGTTTGACCACTTGAGAGAACCCCTTGATGAATTTTCTGTAATAATTTGCGAAACCCAGAAATCGCTGAAGACCCTTGAGATCTCTGGGTTGCACCCAATCCACAATGGCCAGTACCTTCCTAGGGTCCATTCGAAACCCCTCAGCGGACAGGATGACCCCTAGAAAGGACACTTCTTGAGTAAAAAATGAACACTTCTCCAATTTGGCAAAGAGTGAGTTCTCCCTGAGCCTCTGGAGAACCGCATGAAGATGACCCATATGACTTTGTCTATCAGAAGAATATATAAGTATATCGTCAAGATAAACAACTACAAAACGTCCAATAAAATCAGAAAAAACATGGTTAATGAAATTCTGGAATACCGCTGGTGCGGTAGTCAAACCGAAGGGCATAACCAAATTTTCAAACAGACCCTCAGAGGTGAGAAACGCAGTTTTCCATTCATCCCCCTCCCGCATACGGATGAGATTGTATGCTCCCCTGAGGTCCAACTTAGAGAACCACCTGGCCCCTGACAATTGATTGTACAAATCAGGTATCAGTGGGAGAGGGTAGGCGTTTCTTATGGTTATTTTATTCAGTTCTCGAAAATCGAGGCATGGGCGTAAACCACCATCCTTCTTTTTTACAAAAAAGAACCCCGCTGCCACGGGAGAGACAGATGGCCGTATATGCCCTTTACGGAGGCTCTCAGAGATATACTCCTTCATAGCAGCCCGCTCAGGGCCAGAGAGATTGTACAGCCGGGCTTTGGGCAATTTGGCACCGGGAACAAGATCCACAGCACAATCGAATGGGCGGTGTGGTGGTAGAACCTCAGCCTCTTTTTCGGAGAACACATCCTTAAAACCCTTTAGGTACTCCGGAATACCCTCCAGGTTGATGGATAACATAGACACAGTAGCAAGACAATTTTCAGAACACCCAGGTCCCCATTTAACAATATCCCGGGACCCCCAGTCAATAACTGGGTTATGCCGTTGCAACCAGGGAAATCCTAACACCAGGCCAGCAGGGAGGTTATCCAAAACAAAGCATGACATGCGCTCCTGGTGTAGGGCCCCCACCCTGAGGGTAAATTCTTTAGAACGGAAATGGAGACCATCCTTAGTGAGAGGTGTAGAATCAATAGCCACAATTTTTAAGGGAGTCTCCAACCTAACTGTCCCTAATCTACAGCGAGCAACCAGCTTAGAGTCAATCAGGTTCAGAGATGACCCACAGTCTACAAAAGCCGAAGTATGGAAAAAGCCGTTCTCAACACCAAGTTCCACCTTTAGCAGTACTCTTGAAAAGGAAGAAAAAGGTACCTGAGAGTCTGGGTGACCTCCACGATTATCACCCAGACTCAGCCGCTTGTTAGGTGGAGGACAGGAGGGGCAGTCTTTTTTCCAATGTCCGGGATCTCCGCAGTAAAAACACAATTTTCCATCACGTTGCTGTCTCCTCTCTTTCTCCTGGGGGTTGGTGGCTCCCACCTCCATAGGTTCAGATGGAAGCAAAATATCAGGGTTAGCAGGGAAAAACGGAACCCCTCGCTGAGTAACACCTCTCTCCCGCAGTCTCCAATCCATACGGATAGCCTGAGTCATAGCCTCCTCCAATGAACTGGGAGGTGGATGGAGAGCCAGAGCATCCTTCAAGCAATCCGACAGTCCCTTCCTGAACAGATATCTCAGTGCAGAGTCATCCCAGGACACCTCAGTGGACCATCAACGGAATTCGGAGCTGTACCATTCGGCTGAGTGCTTCCCTTGCCCCAGACCCAAAATAGTGTCCTCTGCCACCCTAACACGGTCCGGTTCGTCATAGATAAGTCCTAGGGCCTCAAAGAACCTATCTACCGACATCCGTTCAGGGGCAGTAGGGGGCAATGAAAAAGCCCAGGATTGGGGACCCTCCCTAAGTAAGGAGATAACAATCCCCACCCGCTGAGTCTCATCCCCAGACGATCGGGGTCTAAGAGAAAACCATAATTTACAACTCTCCTTGAATATATGAAATTTATCTTTTTCGCGAGAAAATGTGTCAGGAAGTTTAACTGAGGGTTCAGGAGAGTGCAAAATAACATCTACAGAGTCACCTGGTGGACAAACAATATGAGAGGTGTTTCCCTGCATGGTCTTAATAGTCTCAGTCAGTTCTTTCTGTAAGTGGGTCTGAGACATGACAAGGGACTGATGATTCACAGAAAAGTCCTGTGCCATCTGTGTCAAACTGGACACTTGATCTGCCAAGTTATGCAGCAGATCCATGGCCAGAGAAAAAAAAAAAAGCAAAATCCCGTTTAAATGTGAGGTTAGTGATAATGTAGTGAAACCTCCACCAGGGGGAGCTGGTAAGGGAAGAGAGGTTATACACTAAAAGCAGCAATCCTGAGCAACAGCACAGGTGCCACAGGTAACGAGAGAGAATAGTCAGACGAACCGAGTCAGAAACTAACAGGAGCAGACGTACCAGAAGGAGCAGCAATACACGTAGTCAAAATACCAAAGCCGAGAGTCAGAAAGCCAGAACATGAGCACAGGGTCCAAAACGTGAGATGAAATACGTGGTCGGGGTACAAGCCAGGGAGTCAGATGCCAGAGAGGGAACGTAACAGCAGAAACGAATACCAAGAGATGGGGTCAGAAATCAGTCCGGGTCATACACGTGAATATCAGTCCAAGGCAGGAGGATCACCAGGGTACAAGGGTCAGCGGCTCTAAACTGCAAGCTTGAGCTATCACTAACACTGGTCAGCAGGCTGTGAGGGATTGAAATAGCCCAGCTAGCTCCAGAACGAGGCTGAGGAGATTAACCCCCGCATGACCAGTCCGGAGTGAAGACAGCAGAAGATAAACTCAGGACTGGACCATGACAAGGAGCAGACCAACACCTCCACCTGCTCTATTGTCTTATCTTGGGGTATGAGAGTAGTGCAGTCCACCATATGAAAGAGCAGCAGCAGTGGTAGTGTCTGACTTCTGGATCCAGGTTTCAGTAAGAGCCAGAAGGTTAAGAGAATTAGAAAGGAAAAAGTCATGAATGAATGAGAGTTTGTTACACACTGAGCGAGAATTCCAAAGGGCACAATTAAGAGAGACAGATGGCATGCAGGGAATGTTAATAAGATTAGAGGGGTTTCTGAGTGTAGCAGTCGGGGGGTTTGACTTTCTATAACTTGGGGGACCAGGGTTGGGAGCAATGTCTCCTGCGACTAGGAGAAGGAGGATAGAAAGAGTGAGCAGATGGTTAAGTGATTTGTGAGAGCGTCTCTGATGTTGAATGGTGGGACTGAATGGATCTGTGCAATTTAGCAATGTGAAAAGAGCGTGAGTGCTATACATAGGAGAGGAAAGGAGTGAGGGGCCGATATGGATGGAGTGTAGAGAGTTAATGTCAGGGCGGTGGATGTGGGTAAATGCAACTACCAGGATATAAATTACACAAATGCCTATGGTATATATTTGTTGTAAACCAAATGTACAGGGAGAAGATGTATAAAAATGTCTTACCTGTCTCCTGCCCTATCTAAATGCCATGTTATAACTGCCTCATACTTTGATTAAATGTACTTTATTTAAATGTGCATAAATGCCCCCTGCATAAATGCCTTCCCCAAGCTATGTCTGAATATATAGAAGGCTAACGCTTAGTTCTCTTTTTTTTTTGCTCTCTCTCTTCTCGTTAATCAATCAAACTAAATTGAGACTACAGGACCCAATAAATATTGTGGTCAGATAAACAAATGTCCAGCACTACATGGATCATAAAGCACTTTGAAAAGTTTCATGACCTCACTACATAAGGGGACAAGCAGAGTAAGTAGAAATAACTATATACCAGATATAATCTTGCATAGTTGAAAACACATATGTAGCATTCAGGATTAACTGCTTGATGACATTGAATGGAGTGGAGACACACATGAGTTGATTCAGAGCAGAGATTGAAAAAGATAATACACGAGAAGGCAAACGGACAACAGTATGCAAGCACACCAGGGAGTCAGACACAGAGCCAGAACAGATGTATCACTGACAAGGATCCCCAGACGAAGGCAGGTAAATATAGCCCTCCCAAAACCAAAAGGAGGCCATACAAAATTAACCTTGAGAGGACAGGGAAGGAACTCTGTCCACAACTATGACAGCGACCTTAGCTCCTCCCATCGGCGCCCATGTCACATGGCTGCAGGTCACCGATGGGTTGGCATGACAACCCAGAGTCAGGAGAAGACCCCTGTGGTTGTCATTGCTGGATTGCTATGAGCACCGCCTGGTGGTTGGCGCTCATAGCAAGTGAGCATTTCTGCTACATAGAAGAGGGTTGCATCCCTGCTCTATATAGCAGAGGCGATTGTACAGCTGCAGCTTCAAATCTCCCTTGGAGACTATTGAAGCAAGTAAAAAAAAAATGTTTTTAAAAATATTTAAAAAATTTCAAGTTCAAATCACTCCCCTTTCGCCCAATTCAAAATAAAGCAATAAAAAAATCAAATATACACATATTTGGCATCATCGCATTCAGAATCACCCCATCTATCAATATAAAAAATTAATTAATCCAATTGGTAAACAGCGAGAAAAAAATCAAAACGTCAGAATTACTTTTTTTGGTTGCCTTAACATTGCAATAAAATGCAATAACAGGCGATCTAAAGAACGTATCTGCACCAAAATGGTATCAGTAAAAACTACAGATCGGTGCGCAAAAAATAAGCCCTCACCCGGCCCCAGATCCTGAAAAATAGAGATGCTACAGGTCTAGGAAATTGGCAATGTTTTTTTTTTTTTTTTTACAAACTTTGGAATTTTTTTTCACCACTTAGATAAAAAAGAACCTAGACATGTTTCGTGTCTATGAACTCGTCATGACCTGGAGAATCATAATCAGTTTTAGCATTTAGTGAACATAGCAAAAGAGCCAAATAAAAAAACAGTGTGGGATTGGACTTTTTTGCAATTTTACCGTGCTTGGAATTTCTTTCCTGTTTTCTGTTACACAACATGGTAAAACCAATGGTGTTGTTCAAAAGTACAACTCATCTTGCAATAAACAAGCCCTCACATGGCCATATTGACGTAAAAATAAAAAAAGTTATGGCTCTGGGAAGTAGGGGAGCAAAAACTGAAAATGCAAAACCAAAAATACCCCTGGTCGTTGGAGCTGGGGACTTGAGCAGTGAGGAGCTCTTCCCTAGACCAGAAGACAGTAGAAAGAGAAAAAGAAAAGGATACGCTTCAGTGGAAGAGAGGAAGAAAGGGTTCTAGGGGCACGGGTAGTGAGGAATCCACCCGTGGGGCCCGTATCCACACCGACCATAGTCAGGTGGAGGGACCAGGTCACAGTAGGGGACCGGCCCCAGACTAGTGGAGAAACAAACGACTCAGCTAGCTAACCGGAGGTTGCAGTATCTGCATGCGCTGCAGCCGCATCCATACACATTCGCTGAAAAGGCAGCCGAATAGGATCAAGGGGACCTAGAGCATGCCACCTGACAAGATACAGGGCTGCTGGCTTGGGACACTGTGTGTGAAAGTGCAGGGCAGGAGGGGTGGGAGCCAGCGCAGTGAGACAGCCAGGGAAGGAACATCTGAAGGGGGTTCTGACAAGGTGTACCCCAAATTATTTGAGAGCTGGATGGACCACAGACCCGGAAGACACAGCACCCCAGCTGGGGATTGTAACTGGAAGAACTGTGAGTAAAAGTGTGAAGACTGCACTCCACTGTGTCCTCTGACTTATTTACAGAATCACCTGCCTTACACCATGACTACAACCACCATCATCATCTCTAATACTTATAACTGCCCTGGGGCTTAGCTCTACCCGTGGAGAGCTGTTACTACTCTGCTGCCTCACCAACAGCCCCAGCAGTCTCTTTTGCAGCGTCGGCTATCACCTTCCTTGCTGAACACCACAGGTGGCATCACGAATTACCCCCATCTTTATTCCCTAAAATCATCATCATTATTTTCATTGCACGCCAAGGGCTGCGGACCGTGTCACTGCTGCCGTGACATCCTCTTTAAGTACTGACTGGCTCGGTATCGTGTAACCCCGGCCCTAGGGGGTGCTGAAAACCTGTCACCAGGAAAACACAGATATAGGGTTTATCTGCAGGTTAACAGCATTACTAACCCACAGGGCACCTGTCCTTAGTGGAACACTGCAGGGAGAAAATAAACTTTATTCCCCTGGGAGATTTCCGGTTCAGTCATGGGGGCGGTGCCAGTGTGGGTTCAGGTTAGAGTTAGTGTTAGAGTTTTTCATGGTGACAGGTTCCCTTTAATTTTCATCTTGATAAGCATTAACTTAACCCCTTTACTCCCAAGGGTGGTTTGCATGTTAATGCTCGGGCCAATTTTTACCATTCTGACCACTGTCCCTTTATAAGGTAATAACTCTGGAACGCTTCCATGGATCCCGGTGATTCTGACATTGTTTTCTCATGACATATTGTACTTCATGATAGTAAAATTTCATTCATATAACTTGCGTATATTTGTGAAAAAAACAGAAATTTGGCAAAAATTTTGAAAATTTTGCAATTTTCCAACTTTGAATTTTATGCCCTTAAATCACAGAGATATGGCAGTCAAAAAACTTAATAAGTAACATTTCCCACATGTTTACTTTACATCAGCACTATTTGGGAACCAAAATTTCTTTTTGTTAGGAAGTTATAAGGGTTAAAATTTGACCAGCGATTTCTCATTTTTACAACACCATTTTATTTTTAATGACCACATTACATTTGAAGTCACTTTGAGGGGTCTATATGATAGAAAATACCCAAAAGTGACACCATTCTAAAAACTGCACCCCTCAAGGTGCTCAAAACCAGATTCAAGAAGTTTATTAACCCTTCAGGTGCTTCACAGGATTTTTTTGAATGCTTAAAAAACATGAACATTTAACTTTTTTCACAAAAAAAATTACTTCAGGTTCAATTTTCTTTATTTTACCAAGGGTAACAGGAGAAATTGGACTGCAAAAGTTAATGTGCAATTTGTCCTGAGTACGCCGATACCTGATATGTGGGGCGGAACGACTGTTTGGGCGCATGGCAGAGCTCGGAAGGGAAGGAGCGCCGTTTGACTTTTTCACTGCAAAATTGGCTGGAATTCAGATCAGATGCCATGTCAAGTTTGGAGAGCTCCTGATGTGCCTAAACAGTGGAAACCCCCCGACAAGTGACCCCATTTTGGAAACTAGACCCCCCCCAAGGAACTTATCTAGATATGTGGTGAGCACTTTGAAACCCCAAGGGATTCACAGAAGTTTATAGTACAATTAAAAAATCATATTCTTTCCACAAAAATGATCTTTTCACCCCCAATTTTTATTTTCCCAAGAGTAAAAGGACCCCAAAAGTTATTGTACAATTTTTCCTGAGTACACTGATACCCAATATGTGGGGGTTAAACCACTATTTGGGCGCATGGCAGAGCTCGGAAGAGAAGCAGCGCCATTTGACTTTTTTGGCTGGAATTGAGATCTGATGCCATGTCGCTTTTGGAAAGCCCCTGATGTGCCAAAACAGTGGAAACCCCCCAATTGTAACTCCAACCCTAACCCCAACACACCCCTATCCCTAGCCCTAACCCTAGCCTAACCCTAGCCCTAACCCTAGCCCTAATGAGAAAATGGAAATAAATACATTTGTTTTCATTTTATTATTTTTCCCTAACTAAGGGGGTGATAAAGGGGGGTTGATTTACTATTTATGGCGGGTTTTTATATTTGGCAGCTGTTGCACGCTAAAAGACGCTTTTTATTGTAAAAATAGTTTTTGCATCACCACATTTTGAGAGCTATGATTTTTCCATATTTTGACCCACCGAGTCATGTCGGGTCTTATTTTTTGTACCATTATTATTGTATTATTGGTACCATTTTTAGGCACGTGACAATTTTTGATCGCTTTTTATTCTGATTTTTGGGACGCAGAATGAAAAAAAAGCAATGTTTCATGAATTTCTTTTGGGGGGGGGCGTTTACACCATTCCACGTGCGGTAAAATTGATAAAGTGGTTTTATTCTTCGGGTCAGTATGGTTACAGCGATACCTCATTTATGTCTTTTTTATGTTTTGGCGCTTTTATACAATGAGAACAATTTTATATAAAAAATAATTATTTTTGCATCGCTTTATTCTGCGAGCTATAACTTTTTTATTTTTTCACTAATGATGCTGTTTGGCAGCTTGTTTTTTGTGGGACAAGATGACGTTTTCAGCTGTACCATGGTTATTTATATGCGTCTTTTTGATCGCGCGTTATTGCACTTTTTGTTTGGCGGTATGACGATAAAGCTTTATTTTTTGCTTCGTTTTTTATTTTTATTTTTTAAGGTTTTCAATAAAGGGGTTAACTAGTGGGACAGTTTTATAGGGCGGGTCGTTACGGACGCGGCAATACCAAATATGTGTACTTTTATTGTTTTTTTTAATTTAAAAAAAATGAATTTATTAGGGAATATTTTTTATTTAAATTTATTTTTATAAATTATTTTTACACCTTTTTTTAAACTTTATTACATTGTTCCAGGGGGGACATCACTGCCATGTGACAGATCGCTGATCTGTCACATCACAGTTCGCTGTGACAGATCAGCGATCTGTCACAGGTAGTGCTGGAGGCTTTCTCATGCCAGCTCCCTGCAGGCCCCCGAAGGTCCCCGCCGCCATTTTGGATCTGGAGACCTGCAGGGTAGGAGACCCCTCAGCAGCGCTGCACACTGCGCTGCTACGAGGGTCACAGGGAAGCGCGGAGGGAGCCCCCTCCCTGCCGATGCTTCCCTAAACCCCCGGTACACTGCGATCGTGTTTGATCGCAGTGTGCCAGGGGTTAACGTGTCGGGGGCGGTCCGCGACCACCCCTGACACATAGTGCCACTTGTCAGCTGTGATAATCAGCTGACACCCAGCCGTGATCAGCTGCGCTCCCCCCGTGAGTGCAGCTGATCGCGCTAGATGTACTATTCCGTCCTTGGGACTTAGGTCCCAGGTCACATGGATGGAATAGTATGTCTAATGTAGGAAAAGGGTTAAAGGGAATCTGTTACCAGGCTTTTCCCACCTAATCTGAGAGCAGCATAATTTAGAGACGGAGACCCGGATTCCAGTGATGTGTCACTTTCTGTGCTACTTGCTGTCGTTTTCATAAAATCCTTATTACAGTTTTTCATTAGTAGAGTATCACTAAAGAACTAGTAAACCTGTTGTCATGTAGTGGAAAAAAGGGAAGAAAGTTCCAGCGCAAGGAATGGAAAATTAAAAATCCATTTTATTGTGCCAATGCATATTAAAATTCCAGCAGGTACAGCATATCAGTTGGATGACTGCAGAACAACGCGTTTCGACGCCTCAGGTCTTAATCATGTTCATGTTGTCATGTAGTGCTCCATATTCATGAGCTCTGTATAACCCCGCCCCCACCACTGATTGGCAGCTGTCTGCCTATACACAGTGTACACAGAAAGCAGCCAATCAGTGGTATGGGTGGGGTTATACAGAGCTCAGCATTCAGATAAAACAGTGGTTTTATCAAAACTACACCAAGTAGCCCAGTAGATGATACATCTCAGGAATGAAGGTTTCTGGACCTATATCATGATACTTTCAGATAGGGTAGTAAAAGATTAGTGACAGATTTCCTTTAATGACTAACGTGGCCAGGCATATAAGATTATTAAGGACCTTTCATACTTGGTCATATTTCAACATATTAAATATTCAAGCTTGCCAACCAAAAGGGCAGTTCAGTGTTTGTATTATCCATTTCTGACATCATGTTTGATAGAAGTGTTTCATAAGCTCTTTCTTTAATAAAGTATACCTAGTGTGGCCATAACAGTTGCACTAGCCTCTTACACATTCTCCATTGTAAATGGAACATACAGCAGATTAGCATTTGACTCAAACCATCCCAGTCTTCCATAACATTATAGTCCATAGTCATAAATTGTGACTAATATGTAGAGTGGGTACAGAAAGTATTCAGACCCCTTTACATTTTTCACTCTTTGTTTCATTGCAGCCATTTGGTAAATTCAGAAATGTTCATTTTTTTCTCATTAATGTACACTCTGCCCCCCATCTTGACTGGAAAAAAACAGAAATGTAGAAATTTTTGCAAATTTATTAAATAAGAAAAACTGAAATATCACACGGTCATAAGTATTCAAACCCTTTGCTCAGTATTGAGTAGAAGCACCCTTTTGAGCTAGTACAGCCATGAGTCTTCTTGAGAATGATGCAACAAGTTTTTCACACCTGGATTTGAGGATCCTCTGTCATTCTTACTTACAGATCCTCTGCAGTTCCGTCAGGTTGGATGGTGAACGTTGGTGGACAGCCATTTTCAGGTCTCTCCAGAGATGCTCAATTGGGTTTAGGTCAGGGCTCTGGCTGGGCCAGTCAAGAATGGTCACAGAGTTGTTCTGAAGCCACTCCTTTGCTATTTTAGCTGTGTGCTTAGGGTCATTGTCTTGTTGGAAGGAGAACCTTCGGCCAAGTCTGAGGTCTAGAGCACTCTGGAAGGTTTTCATCCAGGATCCAGTACTTGGCTGCATTCATGTTTCCTTTAATTGCAACCAGTAGTCCTGTCCCTGCAGCTGAAAAACTCCCCCATAGCATGATGCTGCCACCACTGTGTTTCACTGTTGGGATTGTATTTGGCAGGTGATGAGCAGTGCCTGGTTTTCTCCACACATACCACTTAGAATTATAGTCCAAAAATTCTATCTTCGTCTCATCAGACGAGAGAACTTTATTTCTCATGGTCTGGGAGTTCTTCACGTATTTTCAAGCAAACTCTATGCAGGCTTTCCGTCGGGCCACTGTGCCATAAAGGGCCAACTGATGGAGGGTTGCAGTGATAGTTGACTTTGTGGAACTTTCTCCCATCTCCCTACTGCATCTGTGGAGCTCAGCCACAGTGATCTTAGGGTTCTTCTTTACCTCTCTCACCAAGGCTCTACTCCCACGATTGCTCAGTTTGGCTGGATGCCCAGGTCTAGGAAGACTTCTGGTGGTCCCAAACTTCTTCCATTTAAGGATTATTTAAGTCTGCATAAAGACTTCAGTCTGCAGTGTGATTTCTACAAGTGTGTTCTAGAAGTGTGAAGATTAATTTAAGAATTAAAACCAGAAGGATGTATACAGATTATGCCCTGCTACCTGCCACCATCGCACTCTAACAAGCATCTCTATTCTTCCGACAGGTATGTCCATCCACCCAGCTCTCCTGCTCTCCTGCTGTCTGTCTATGAAGGGCACACAGTGCATCACCCAGCTTTGCACATAGACTTGCCTCTACACCTAGCATTCACATGGTATGTCCATCCACCCAGCTCTCCTGCTGTCTGTCTATGAAGGGCACACAGTGCATCACCCAGCTTTGCACATAGACTTGCCTCTACACCTAGCATTCACATGGTATGTCCATCCACCCAGCTCTCCTGCTGTCTGTCTATGAAGGGCACACAGTGCATCACCCAGCTTTGCACATAGACTTGCCTCTACACCTAGCATTCACATGGTATGTCCATCCACCCAGCTCTCCTGCTCTCCTGCTGTCTGTCTATGAAGGGCACACAGTGCATCACCCAGCTTTGCACATAGACTTGCCTCTGCACCTAGCATTCACATGGTATGCCTTTCAGCTAACCCCAGCTTACCCCAGTGTTATTTATGACCTTGTTTGCTCTGGCTGGATCATATGCATCTGGTCCACTCTTAATTGTCTGACCAAGAAGAGTAGAGACCACTCCTCTCTGCTTCACACCTGACTGCACTTAGTTGTACATATATTGCAGAGCACAAGTCTGCATAAAGACTGCAGTCTGCAGTGTGATTTCTATAAGTGTGTTCTAGAAGTGTGAAGATTAATTTAAGAATTAAAACCAGAATTGGAATTGAAGGGAACTGAAGGTAGCTGTACACAGTCACTGTAAACAATGTTTCTGCTTGTTTTCACCCCTATAATCCTTCACTTTCTGCTAATTCCCCTAATCCCTACTCCTAGTAAGGAACTGTTCATCTCTTCTTCAATCCTCCCCATCCACCTCACCTCCGCCTCAAAACTGTTCCTTAACATACAATCCTCTGTCTCCAAACACAGACAGCCCCCTCATTCCCTCTCCTGCTCCCACTTGCTAACACTTTCTCTGCTCCTTCTCACTGCTGGTGATATCTCCCCAAATCCTGGTCTTCCTCACCACATTCCCACAGTCATTTCTACCTCCCATCCACGCTCTATCACAACCTTCCGTAACCTCTCCAACCTTATACCCATTCACCCAGCCCCCGCTTCCCCAGTCCCACTAACAGGAGCTCTGTGGAACGCTCGCTCTGTCTGCAACAAGCTTTCCTACATCCATGATCTTTTTGTTACTACCAAACTTTCCTTCCTCGCCATCACCGAAACCTGGCTCACCCCTTCTGACACAGCCTCTCCTGCTGCACTTTCATATGGTGGCTTCCACCTTTCTCACACCCCCCGCCCCAGCAGCAAACATGGCGGAGGAGTTGGTTTTCTCCAGTCAGATACCTGCTCCTTCACCCCAATCCCACTGCCACCCTCTGTTACCCTCCCTTCCTTTGAGGTGCACTCTGTGCGCATCTACTCCCCCTCCAACCTCCAACTGGCTGTCATCTACCGCCCCCCAGGGCCAGCCACCACCTTCTTTGACCACTTCACCACCTGGTTACTTCATTTCCTTTCTGCGGACATCCCTACTATCATCATGGGCGACTTCAACATCCCCATTGACACTTCCCTCTCAGCTGCCACTAAACTCCTATCTCTCACTTCCTCCTTCGGCCTCACTCAATGGTCTTCTACAGCCACCCACAAAGATGGCCACACACTGGACCTCATCTTCACCCGCCTCTGCTCCCTATCTAACCTCTCTAACTCACCTCTTCCTCTCTCTGACCACAACCTTCTCACATTCTCTTCCCTCTTCACTCCATGTCTACAATCCCCACCCCACAAACTCTCACACCCTCGCAGAAATCTTAAACACCTTGACCTACACTCATTCTCTGAATCCCTTCTCCCTCTCACAGATATAAGTTCCTTACACAATGCGGATGATGCTGCCGCTCTATATAACACCACAATAGCTGTAGCTTTGGAATCCGCTGCCCCACTTACACATACCAAAGCTCGCAAAATCAACAAACAGCCCTGGCACACCAGCCTGACCAAAGAGCTGAGGCGAGCTTCCAGGGCTGCTGAGCGCAGATGGAAATGATCCCACTCCAATGAGCACTTCATCGCATTCAATCAGTCCCTCACTACTTTCAAGACCACACTCGCCACAGCTAAACAAACCTACTTCTCATCTCTCATATCCTCCCTGTCTCACAACCCTAAACAGTTATTCAACACCTTCAATTCTCTTCTCCGCCCCCCTGCACCTCCTCCCTCCCCACTCATCTCAGCTGAAGACTTTGCCTCATTTTTCAAGCAGAAGATTGATAACATCAGAGAAAGTTTTGGTCAACAACCCCCAGAACCCTTCCTCCCGACTTCCCAGCCCTCCACCTTCAAAACCAACTTCTCCACCATTACAGAAGATCAACTCTCCACTCTACTCTCAAGATCACATCTCACCACCTGTGCACTCGACCCGATCCCATCCCACTTCATACCAAACCTCACCACAGTCTTCATCCCAACCCTAACCCATCTCTTCAACCTATCACTAACAACTGGTGTTTTCCCCTCAAGCTTTAAACATGCCTCCATCACACCTATCCTCAAAAAGCCCTCTCTTGACCCATCCTCTGTATCTAGCTATCGCCCTATATCACTTCTCCCCTACGCCTCCAAGCTACTGGAACAACACGTCTACCTTGAACTGTCCTCCCATCTCTCTTCTTGCTCCCTCTTCGACCGCTTACAATCTGGCTTCCGGTCACACCACTCCACTGAAACTGCCCTTACTAAGGTCACCAATGACCTCTTAACCGCCAAGAGCAAGCGACACTACTCTGTCCTCCTCCTCCTGGACCTGTCGGCTGCCTTTGACACAGTGGACCATTCCCTATTATTACAGACCCTCTCATCCCTCGGCATCACAGACTTGGCCCTATCCTGGATCTCATCATACCTAACAGACCGGACATTCAGCGTCTCCCACTCACACACCACCTCCTCACCTCGCCCCCTATCTGTCGGAGTCCCACAAGGTTCAGTCCTTGGGCCACTGCTGTTCTCTATTTACACCTTTGGCCTGGGACAGCTCATAGAATCTCATGGCTTTCAGTATCATCTCTACGCTGATGACACACAGATCTACATCTCTGGACCAGATATCACCTCCCTACTAACCAGAATCCCTCAATGTCTGTCCACTATTTCATCCTTCTTCTCCGCTAGATTTCTGAAACTCAACATGGACAAAACAGAATTCATCATCTTTCCCCCATCTCACGTGACCCCCCCTACGAACCTATCAATTACAGTAAATGACTGCCCACTCTCCCCAGTCCCACAAGCTCGCTGCCTCGGAGTAATCCTTGATGCTAATCTCTCCCTCAAACCACATATCCAAGCCCTTTCCACTTCCTGCCGACTTCAACTCAAAAATATTTCACGAATCCGTTCATTCCTCACCCAAGAATCTGCAAAAACCCTAGTCCATGCCCTCATCATCTCTCGCCTTGACTACTGCAACCTCCTGCTCTGTGGCCTCCCCTCAAACACTCTCGCACCCCTCCAATCTATTCTAAACTCTGCTGCCCGACTAATCCACCTGTCCCCCCGCTATTCCCCAGCATCTCCCCTCTGTCAATCCCTTCACTGGCTCCCAATTGCCCAGAGACTCCATTACAAAACCCTAACCATGACATACAAAGCCATCCACAACCTGTCTCCTCCATACATCTGTGACCTCGTCTCCCGGTACTTTCCTGCACGCAACCTCCGATCCTCACAAAATCTCCTTCTCTACTCCCCTCTTATCTCCTCTTCCCACAATTGCATACAAGATTTCTCTCGCGCATCACCCCTACTCTGGAACTCTCTACCACAACATATCAGACTCTCACCTACCATCGAAACCTTCAAAAAGAGCCTGAAGACCCACCTCTTCCGACAAGCCTACAACCTGCAGTAACCACTGATCGACCAAACCGCTGCACGACCAGCTCTACCCTCGCCTACTGTATTATCACCCATCCCTTGTAGACTGTGAGCCCTCGCAGGCAGGGTCCTCTCTCCTCCTGTACCAGATATGATTTGTATTGTTTAAAATTATTGTACTTGTTTTTATGTATACCCCTCCTTACCTGTAAAGCGCCATGGAAAATGGCGCTATAACAATAAATAATAATAATAATAATAATAATGGAGGCCGCTGTGCTCTTAGGAACCTTGAATACTGCAGAAATTCTTTTGTAACCTTAGCCAGATCTGTGCCTTGCAACAATTCTGTCTCTGAGCTCCTTGGCCAGTTCCTTTGACCTCATGATTCTCATTTGGTCTGACATGCATAGTAAGCTGTGAGGTATTATATAGACTGGTGTGTGCCTTTACAAATCAAGTCTTATCACTTTTTATTATTTGTCCAGTTTCCTGATCAGGTTCACTAGTCTAATAAAATTTGTTGAAAGTCTGCAGTGCAGCCAAATAACAAGCTTTTAGATTGTGGGCACTTCCAGAGTCATCACAGCCATGCCAAGTATTTTCTGGACTTTTGTTTTCCTCACTTGAAAAAGACATTGATTCAGTGTTAAAACACATTGTGAAAAAAAAAGGAAGAGGAAGTTCCAGCTCCATAAAATATACTTTCTTTATTTCATCTTGTTAAAATCGTAGCATTTTCTCATGTGGACAAGTAACATGGCATGGTAAGGCAATGCGTTTCGATCAAACGATCTTTCTCAAGCCATATCAACATCTATGCATGGTTCATTAAATAAATTAAATGCACCAATAGAAATGTCCATAGAAATCACATGATAAATCCAAAAATCCTGTTATCAAAAAAAAAACATTAAAACAAAAGCAAACACATACACACATAAATAAAGCATTTAATAATGTAGCATGAGATCATGCCGTTTGTTTAAACCCGCTGGATAACGAATATTTAATCGATGAATCCAATATGCCTCCCCGGTAAGGAGACGCCGTTTGGAGTCTCCACCTCGTTTAGGCATAGTAACCTGTTCAATTCCTGACACCTGAAAATGTGTAACACTGCGAGCATGTTTTTCTATGAAGTGTTTAGACGCGGCAGAAACCCCCAGATTCTGACTAGTGATATCATATAAGTGTTCTCTAACTCTATTTTTAAGCTCCTGGAAGTACATCCAACATAAGTTTGCACAGCCCACAATCTATTTTATCTATGCGCCCCATGCTACATTATTAAATGTTTTATTTATGTGTGTATGTGTTTGCTTTTGTTTTAATGTTTTTTTTTTTGATAACAGGATTTTTGGATTTATCATGTGATTTCTATGGACATTTCTATTGGTGCATTTAATTTATTTAATGAACCATGCATAGATGTTGATATGGCTTGAGAAAGATCGTTTGATCGAAACGCGTTGCCTTACCATGCCATGTTACTTGTCCACATGAGAACATGCTACGATTTTAACAAGATGAAATAAAGAAAGCATATTTTATGGAGCTGGAACTTCCTCTTCCTTCTTTGAATTTTCCGGTGTCTTCACAGCTGTTCCGAGCACCTGGGCATACTCTGGTGAGCTGGCTATATTTTCATTTGGTGAATAAAAAACCCTTTCTCTCATCATTTCTGAAGAATTGATTCACGCCAGCAGCGTAGCTCTCCTATGTGTTTATCCAACTGGATCCAAAATGTTGAAAAGGTGTTAGACTGGATGACTGAGAGTACAGTAGTTCCAGTTCCTTCCCATTATCTTCCACCTGGTCCAGTACCGAAAGCATACAGTTGGCAACAAAGAACCAAGTCAGTCAAGCAGGCTAAGCACCAAGTCATAGAACAATTTCCACTGATACATATTAATGCATAACAATAGAAAAATGCATGTTCCACGGACAAAAAAAGGTCACAAAGGACACTCCAACAACTATAGATCTTACACTAGAAAAAGGAGTAATTACGTCCAAAGATTGTAAAATATCAAAAAATATTTTATTCAAATAAATATCCACATAAATGACAAATTACTGTAATATACAGACTCAGAAATACAAAGAATACTACCAAAAGCTCATGTGTGAAGGACACAAAAACACTGTTATAACAGCATGGGCACAGAAAAACAGACATCAATGGGATTTAAATATGAATGAAGAGACTGATACCCTTACAAATAAATCACAAAAAGTGCATAGTGCATATAAAGAGCTTAAGAAGGGATTTCAAGTGAAATGCTATTACCCTTTAGATGATTGTCACTCCCACATGAATTTCCATTATAAAGACTCCATTGGAGAAATCTGTGTCTTACCCATAAATTACTGCCAGTGTATGCGTCCAAATACTGCCCCGATGTGCGTTTTGCGTGGGCTTCCTCAGGGGCTCTGTCTGTGTGTGTTTGTTAAAGGAGCGTTTTATATCCATGCAGCAGCTGTTTGTAATAGTCAGCGCCATTACCGATGCATGCATGATGACTCACAGGCCCATATAATGGATCTCCTCCAGCCGCTCCCGTGACCACGGGAGGAAAAGGGAAGTCCCTCGTGACGTCAGTACCTCACCGCGTCACTGTCGGCAGCCAGGATGTGATGCATCATGGGTCCCGCCGCACCAGGCATGTGCAACGCTGAAAACGGGTGAAAATCTTGAATGTGGGCACAAATAAGGGAAAATATAATGCGGCTAAAAATATGTGTAGATAAAGTGCAAATACACTAAGTATGATACCACAAGGGTAATATAAAGTACCTAAGAGATATGACAATATTATAAAACATAATATATGAAATATTGATGATAATATTAAATTATGCAAATATATATGTGCAAAGTGAAAAAAGTATAATATTCCACAATATACAATATAATACACACTAAAAATAAAAAAGAAGAAAGAATAAATAAAAAATAAATAATATAAACAAATGTGAAAAAATGTGAAAAACAAAAATGTATAAAGATATACAAAAAGCCGCAAATAAAAGAAGTATATTCAAAACAAGATCCACCACATCCATCCGTCGTACTGCAGAAAAAGACTTTTCGGATGGTGAACCCACATTTTAAATCTTCTTTAATGCTGTATTTCATCCAGATTTTGCGGATAACAAAAATACGCTCTAAACATCAGACAATGGTGGAAAATGAAATGAGCTGAAATAGCTAATAAGAAACAAAACATAACACACAGAATTAAAATCCAAGACCAGGGAAAATACAAAGACTCCAACAAAAAAGACGCAAAACTTAATTGTTCGTTTAACCCAGATGGGCTCATGGTTCCCAATATCGTAATCCAACGACACTCTAATTGTGCCAAAATACGTTTCATGTCGCCACCTCTAATGCCGCATCTCACACGATCAATTCCAAATACTTGCAGGTCTTTTGGGTTACATTTATGGTGCAGCCTAAAATGACATGGAACAGTCTTTAAGGTAGAAATATCCTCTGCTTCATTTGCCGCCTGAATATCTCTCACGTGTTCATGGGTACATACCCGTAATTCACGTGAACTTAGTCCCACATAAAATAAATTACATGTACATTTCGCCAAAAACACCACAAAAGTAGTGCTACATGAAATGTACTTTGATACAACAAGAGAACACAGAATGACAGATTTGCAAAAATTCTCTGCAGCCAAAAATATGGCAGTGATCAGCAAGTGCTGGATAACAAACACAGGGTATTTCGTCGATACTTTTTTTGCAAAAAAAGTATCGACTAAATACCCTGTGTTTGTTATCCAGCACTTGCTGATCACTGCCATATTTTTGGCTGCAGAGAATTTTTGCAAATCTGTCATTCTGTGTTCTCTAGTTGTATCTTAGTTAATGGGTGGTGTGAGCATTGTCTGACCGACGTGTTCACATTTGTGCATGTCACATGTGTTTTTAATCCGTTTTTTCCTTGCTTAGCATGGTTTGGGACACACCACCCCTCTCCTGTGTGATGTGCACAAAAGAGCTGTCTCAGACCATAAGCCCATACTGTGGAGCGGCCTGTCTGAATCTTGTTCATATTAGACACTGTTCACATGTTCAGGTTTTAAATACATTAGATAGGGACTGCTTCAATACGAGTTACCTTGAAGTTGGTGAGGCAGCTTGGTATACATTTTTTTGCAAAAAAAGTATCGACTAAATACCCTGTTTGTTATCCAGCACTTGCTGATCACTGCCATATTTTTGGCTGCAGAGAATTTTTGCAAATCTGTCATTCTGTGTTCTCTTCTTGTATCTTACTTAATAGGTGGTGTGAGCGTTGTCTGACCGACGTGTTCACATTTGTGCATGTCACATGTGTTTTTTAGTGAAATGTACTCTGTAATTCTGAAATCTTTGAGACTGTCCGCGGAAGTGAAAGACAGAGTCCGTTCATGATTCTGGCATGCTAAGCAATCACCGCAGGGATAGAAGCCCCATTTTCCTTTTCCAGACCCAAAATGGTCTGGTGTCTTGGTCACATAATGACTTTGAACTAAGAGATCTCTAACATTCTTGCTCCTCCTAGCCGTCATAAGGGGAATATCAGAGAGGTATCTTGACAAAGTAGGCTCAGTTTTTAAAATGGACCATTGACGACTCAATATCTGTCTCATCACTTCCCATTGGTGATTGAAGGTAGAAATGAAGCGGTTTATAGAATCTTCCTTCCTGTTAATTTTCTGGTTAGTGAGCAAATCACATCTTTTAGAATTCCTGGCACGAGTATAACCCCGCTTTATGCTTCTTTTACTATTGCCACGTGCCAGGAATCTTTCCCTGAGGTTCACAGATTGTTTCTCGAATGTCTCCTACATATTACAAATCCTCCTCATCTGTAAAATTTGTCCAATCGGAATTGCTCCGATTGTAGAGTTAGTATGGGATGATGAGGCATGGAGGAGCGCATTCACGGAGGTTTCCTTTCTGAATACATCAGTATGTACGGAACCATCACTTTGGACCAGCAATTTGATGTCAAGAAAAGGAATTGTTTGGTGCTGGTAATTGTATGTTAGCCTAATGTTGAGGCTGTTATGATTCAAACCCTGCATGAATTCATAAAGATGTTCAACTAAACCCTGCCAAATAAACAAAATGTCATCAATATATCGATACCACCCCAGAATCTGGGGAGCGGCCTGCGCACCATCCTGGAAAAGACCCCTCTCCCAAAATCCTAGGAAGAGGTTAGCATAAGACGGTGCACAGGCCGCCCCCATGGTAGTCCCATGACTCTGGAGGTAGTATTGATCTGTAAACTTAAAAAAATTATGTGTAAGGATGAATCGCAAGAGCCTCAACACCAGGCCCCTAATTTCCACATCAATATTGCTGGAAACCAAAAAGAAGGCAACAGCCTTCAATCCATCATCATGGCGGAAGGAGGTATACAGTGCCTCAACATCCGCCGTGACTAGGAGCATATCTGCTTCCAAAATTAAACCATCCAAACGCCTCAGAACGTCCGTAGTGTCTCTGACATAGGAGGGCAACGTCTCAGCCTGTGACCTAAGATAGTAATCAATGAATTTGCATACATTTTGGTAGTATGCTTTGTATTTCTGAGTCTGTATATTACAATAATTTGTCATTTATGTGGATATTTATTTGAATAAAATATTTTTTGATATTTTTACATTCTTTGGACGTAATTACTCCTTTTTCTAGTGTAAGATCTAAGCACCAAGTCATGCGGCAGTTTCTTTTGCTTTTGGTGACTCTGCTGGCTCGGGTTTCATGACTTAACCTGTCCCTGCTCCCGAAGTGGAAACAATTGAGTGCACTGATGTTTAGTGGACAACCGCAGCACATAGTAGATGAAGACTAAATGCAGTGTGCAGACCGCTAAGGAGGGCAGGGTTATGGGGTCCGTGGAAGATGATGCGGCACATGCTGAGGTCCTAGATCCCACATGGAGTGGAGGCTATCCTAGTAATGTGTGAAGTTCGGAGAAAGAAAATGTGGCCATGCTGCCACTAGAACACAGCAAAAGAGGGAGCAGAGTGCAAAGGCACAGCAAGTAGCCCCAAGCCAGTTCATGTGTAAAGGGAGACAAGGAGTATAGTCGTGGCCAGAAACACTGAAGCATCTGTGTCCAGTCCTTCCCTCACAGAAAACTGCAATACACTATTCAGTGTACCTGCGTCTCCAGGCTCGGGTCCCCCTGGGCACTTCCCAAGCGGCAATGACCCTTCTTCGAAGTGATTCCCAGTGATTGAGACACAATCCAGAGTAAATTGAATGGCTTCTTTACTGATAACTTCACACAATATATCCACAGTTTGCACATCATAGGTTACACATAAATCTTTACTTGCTTCCTCAGCTCTCCCTACTTTGCTGATGCTTCTATACGACACATGTCCTGATCGGACCGTCCTAGACTGCTTCCCAGCTTCTTCCTGGCCTAACCTTGCCATGATGGCAAATCCTTCTGCCTGTTTTGCACCAGACTTGAAATCATCCGCCACCCGGTTTCGCTGCCTCTGGAAAAGCATCCGACCCATCTGTACTGCTTCCTGCAAAGCTCCTGCATTTTTCTGTTCCTCACTCCATCCGATTCCCAACCTAAATGCATCTGCCCTGGCTATGAGATGCCACATCTTCTCTCTACTGTACTGGCCCAACTTATTGATGTCTAGTGGCTGTGGATAATTTGGGCAGTCACTGCTTAACGTTGCGTGGCTGCCGAGCCGTCCTGGGCCTATAGCTCATGTGGACACTTTGGGCACCCTGGCCCCATCTGAACTATCTTCCCTTCTACTCTAACCTTAACTCCTGGCAGCCCCTCCTACACTTAACCCTATCCCCACTAACTGTTCTGTCTACTAGAGTGCCCCCCTCCAGTGTCCAACCAAGACCATTATGCTTTCCCTATACTATCAATGACAAATATGAAATGCAGTAAACGTTATCACAACTATGTGCAAGTAAACGCAATAATACAGTAAACGTAAAGACAAAACGATGGTAATACCCAGAAGGGGTAGCAGTACCATTTCATATGTGCGGTAATACAAGTAAACATTTAGCAGTACCAGTTAGCAAAGAGTAACTAATACAACAAGGAACATTTTTACCTAACCCCTTTACACTCGCACACCACTCCACTGATATAAGCGCACCAAAGACAGCTCAAAAGAGCTCCCTCTTGGAATTTCTTTAGGGAATGTGCTGCCGTTAAGCGACAGGTGGTTTGCACTCTGTGACGTCAGACCCTGAAGCAAGGCAAAAATGTTCTGATCCTGAGCACTGTCTGTATGACGAATCACGAGGTGCAGAGGCGCACACACCTTAAAATGCCTGACAGATCAGAGCCCCCTCCTGCTCGCTCTTCTGCTGCGGTCTCAGCCTCTTCCTGCAGCTGATGATCAACAGAGCAACCTGCCTCCTTGCAAAGAGAGGATGTGACAGCATCACAACCACCACCAGTGTCACTGAGTATCTCCACTCACCCATGGAAGTGTTTAGCTTTCCATTCCCCAAACCCTCAATAGAAAGCGGAAATGCCAACTTAGCCACATTCCTGAATGTCAGCATTTCCAAATTACTGTCCTTTGAAATGCTAACATTACGGCTGGTGGAGACAGACAGTTTTAAAAAACTGATGTCAGTGGCTGTTCCACAGTTCATTGTTCCCAGCCGCCACTACTTTTCCCGGCTGGCCATCCCTGCCCTACACAAGCATGTTGCAGACCAAATCAAGAGTGCACTGCACAGTACCATAAGTGGCAAGGTCCAAAACCACCCATATGGCCAAGGACATTACATCTACTTAACTGCCCACTGGGTTAATGTAGTGGTGGCTGGGGCAAAGGCGGAAAGCGTTCTAGCAAATGTTCTACCACCACCTAGTATTTATGGATGTTTGTCCAGGTTGCCTCCTCCTCCTAATCTTCTTCCTCCATCACCTCCTCACAGGAAGATCTGCACCACCAACTTGAGCACAGTCAAAGGGAAATGATAGAAGGCTGTTCTTAAACTTCTCAGTTTGAGGGACAAATTTCACAATTTGCAGGACCTGTGGTATGGGATCAAACAGCAGGCAGATAAGCGGTTGGTGGCGTTGATCTTCAAGCTCGGTCTGGTGGTGTGCGATAACAGGCAAAAACTCATAGCAGCTCTTTGCCTAGAAGGCTTAATAAACATCCCTTGCCTGGCACATGTGCTAAAACTTGGTGGTGCAGAGTTTCCTGAAAAACTACCCACTCATGTTGGAGCTGTAGCTGAAAGTGCAGGCACTATGTGCACACTTTCGATGTTCTCACCCTGCTGCTGTTCGTCTCTCTGCACTGCAGCATCACTTCTGCCTTCCCACTCACCAGCTGAAACTCAACTTAACTACAAGGTGGATCTCCACCCTGCGTATGCTGGAGAAACTGTGCGAGCAGGAGCAGGAAAAAGTGGAGTTTCAGCTGCAGCACACACAGCTGAGTCACACTGCAGAACACCAATTCACTAAATCAAAATCAAATACCAACGAAAGCTCAGAAATCAATTGTAAAATTTGGGAGGAGACTTACTTATACAAATATACAGATTATTAGATACAACCTTTATTCAAAGAAGCTATAAACAAGACAAGCACACAGTGTGTGGTTGTCTCACTTTTAGCTTCTCTGAATAAAGGTTGTATCTAATAATCTGTATATTTGTATAATTAAGTCTCCTCCCAAATTTTAGAACACCACTTTACGACCAAGGACTGGGCGTGTGTACTATGTTGCGCTGCTTTGAATATTCCACCAATATGGCACTGATGATGCCATGATCAGTGTTACTATACCACTTACATGCCTGCTTAAAGAAACAATTAAGGCCATGATGGATGAGGGAGTGGCACAGGAGTAAGAGGAGCTGAGCCAATTCACACCATTACCAGGCCTGTCATCCACACGTGGCTTGGAGTGTGGGTTACTGTCCCAACATTGGCCAAGTACTTAACTGTACAGTCAGGGGACAGTTTGGGAGGATGATGAGGAGGAGGAGGATGAGGAACAACCATGTTCACAGCTTGGTGGCACTCAGATCAGCTCACAGGTATCATTGGAGCATGGCTGGGGGATACAGAGTACCTAGACAATATACCTCCCACTGAGGACAACTTCTCGTTGTCTCTGGAAAGCCTGACACACATAAGCCAACACATGTTGCATTGTATGTGGAATGAGTAGCACGAGTTACCCGTATTGTTACCAGTGCAGGTTACTGTGTGGCCACCCTGATGGGACAGCGTATCAACATTACTTCTGTCAGGAACACCGCACTGTGCTTGCTCACTGAGCCAGTGCGCATGTCCTGAGTGTCAGGATCCTGTCAGCGCCGGCGTGCAGCCTCCGCTGAGCAGGGACTTACCCGCACTGTAGGGGTATCGGGGTCAGGTACAGCCAGAAAGTACCGATGCACAGGACCAGTGGATGCTGAAGTTTAGCAAGCAGACACGGGACCTACGGTCATGTGACTGCAAGGGGGCGGGGCTTAGTGTCCTGCTTAGTGAGATGGAAAGACACTATACAGAATTACTCAGAGTCAGGCAAAACGGGGTTCATACACAGAGATAGCCGTAACGTACCAAGGATGAGACAGAGCGGATAGTCAGGGCCAAGCAGCAGTCAAAACCAAACAGACATAGAAGGTACCAAGCAGAATCCAAAGCAATATCAAGAGAACAGACCGAGTCGTACACAGAGAATCAAGCAACCAGAACACAGCAAAAACACACTTAGGGGTCACCACACTATGCCAAGGGCAAGAGTATAACTGACAGGGATGGGAGCATCCTGAGGCTATAAGAAGCCTCTCCCAGAACCAGGGAGAGGCCACAATCATAGCCCCAGGTGTGCAGGTAAACCTGCACAGGGATCACAACTTTTAACCCCAGAAATGCCAGTCATCAGCACTGGTTCCAGACATTAACCCCACGTGTGCGAGTCAAACCCGCACTGAGATCATGACAACTTCCATCAATGGAATGCAATTCCAAAATGCATGAATACAAGTACAAGCTGGTAGAAAAACTACTAGTGTCTTTCCTACCTGACAGCGGGGGCTCAGTGGAACAACAAGGTGGAGGAGGAAGTCATCGACACAGCTGGGGCACCGCCAGCCTTTCGGAAGGCAGAATTAGCATGGCTGAAATGTGGCAAAATGTTATGAGCCTGCCACAACATATGACACCACCTTCTGATATGGTCCTTATTAGCAGAAGTCAGCATTACAATAACATTATGGTAGAGCATGTGTCCACACATCTCCACATGCTAACAATTGGATCTGTCCCATTTAACTTCTTGGTCTCCAAATTGAACACATGGGCTGAGTTTTCCCTTTATCCCTTGGAGGTGCTGACCTGCTCTGCGGAAGTGTGCTGTCGGAACGTGTGTTTAGCATGCCAGGGGGTGTCATAACAGACAGGTGCATCCGTCTGTCCAAATCTAATGTGGGGAATCTAACATTTCTTAAAATGAACCAGGCGTCTATCCCACAGGACTTGACCATACCCTTGGATGACTAGACAACTATAACAGCCACACCCAGCCAGTCTTCATTTGAGGGCCTCCTCCCCAAATAAAAAAAAATGAAAAAAAACATGCTGGCTGCCTCTTCCTCCACCTCTTCCACCTATACTGCCGTCTCCACCTCCTCCTCCACTTGGACCTTTTCCTCCTGGCTCTAGATTTTTATTTTTTATTTCTACTCTGCTTAGCATAAGGACAGGACGCAGCAGTAGTGAGGCACATTATTGGGTTTTGGGTTTGCGCAGTTTTACAAAAACACTCTATGTGTACTCTGCACCCGTGCCTGTGATAGTACCATGCGTAACCAAAAATTTTTATTATCTTCAACTGGGTCAGTGGGAGTGATGTGTCTGTAAATACAATTTTCTACTCTTAGGCAACCATGTCTGTGATAGTACTGTGCCAAAATCCACTTAGTGTATTCTTTAACCAATATCTCTGATAGTACTGTGACAAAATCCTCTGTGTATATTCCTTATCCCATATCTCTGGGTGTACTTTGCCAAAAGCCTCTGTGTGTATACTTTAATCCATATCTTTTGGAGTGCTTTGCCAAAAGCTGCTATGTGTATTCTTTAACCCATATCTGTTGGAGTAATGTGCTTTCAAACTGCTGTGTGTACTCTGCAACCCTACCTGTGGGGGTACTGTGGGACTTTTTCTGTGTGTGAAATTTATTAACAGCTTCTGTTGGGGAAATGTGGCAACATACTCTGTGGGTGAAATGTTTAACTGGACTGCTGATAGCAAGCCTTGCTGTGGACCACCAGCTCCATCTAAGATCATACTACAAGCTTTTTGTTGCGGTTACAACATGGTTGAGCATACTGGTAGGCCCAGTTGTTTCTCACGTGGATTTGTGGACCCACTGTGCCACACTAGAGGGTCTACCCATGAAGTGGAGTAACTAAGTTGCTGTCTTGGTGTTCAATGGCGCCTCTAGTGGTGAGGTCAGGCTTGTGAGGCAGGTTGCTACAAAGTACCACTCCTGAGCAGAACCTGATACTACAGATGCTGACCTCGGGGATCAGGTATGATGACACTGATCTGGAGCTAGTTCAGACATGACTGTCTAGGATTCAAGATCAGGGTTAGGCCACTCATGGAGCAGGGAATAGTGTTCATGCACTGGCTGCACTGGAATCAGGGGTCTTTGGGAACAGGATTGGCCGTTCTGGGACCAGGGGGCAGATTACAGGCGCTGGCCGCTCAAGGACAAGGGGACAAGGTTCTCTATAGAAATGGACCGGGTCAGTAACATCCCCAGCCATACATCTGGCAGTGCTTCTCTCAACAATCTCCCTGGTAATACATCCAACAGTGCTTCTCTCGATTCGGGGCCAGAACTACTGGAGCTGTCACCCTTGTTGCCAGGAGGGAGACTTTCTGACCGGGACAGGTCTGGACACCTGACTCCAGAGGGCGGGTCAGGGATAAAAAGCTCCGAGTGCAGGAAGACTGAGTTTTTGGCAGAAAGGCAACGTACACAGCAGGGGAAGGTTTGCTCACTTCCCACAGCACCATCCCAGAAGGCCAGGCCGTTTTGCTGCGATCCCAGATGCCAACAGAACGCGAGCAGCCTAGCATTGAGGGCCCACTCACCTCCGAGACTGAAGTGATGTCCCGTACTACACTACTGACTGTATACGGAGTGGACTGCAGGCTTGGCCAGTGGGATCACGTGGAGTCAGACAGTGTACTCCCGATCTCGCCTGTTGAACTTTGTCCATCAAAAGAGGCCCCGCAGGCTACTTCTCCATCGACACCTTGTTACGGGACTATGAAACCACGTGCAGGAGAGTCAGGATACATCGTGGCTGTCAAGAGACAGTGCCTCCCGTTTCTCCAAGACCAAGCAAGAGACTTCACGCGTCATCTGTGATGCCACTGTGGGATCTTCAAGCCTCCACCCTCTGAAAACATCAGACTGCTAAGTTTACGTTTTTGATCAATATTTACCTCTGTGTTAAATCCCAAACACCCTCTTTCACCTATCTATCTCCCTGCATGGAGTCATACCTGTATTAAATACCCGTTAACCCTTGATTTGCCTCCTGCTTGTCACTGCATCCCTCTTTTCTGCTGTTTGCTCACAGTTCAGGCACTGGCCACTCCAGGAACAGGGGACGAGGTTCAGGCACTTCCTGCTCCAGCTGAGAGGATTTAGCTTAATACGCGGGCTGTGCCTTTAATAACGGGGAAGAAAGGGCTCACGCATACCAAGCACACAGACAGCAGGAAACGGCAGGAGGGATCCACCGGGAGTCACCGTCGCAGGGCTGAGGCAGTGAGTAAGACAGAGTTCTTTGCTTGAAGGGGGAAGGGGACACCATGCAGGTGTAAGGGGGTGAGATATAATGTCTTTCTTGCCTCCCTTCCTCGGATTACAAAGGAGGAAACTTTGCAACTACAGGCAGATTTGAGTAAATTGGAGAATTGGGCTGAAAATGGCAAATGAGGTTTAACACAGATAAGTGTAAGGTTATGCACATGGGAAGGAGAAACAGATGCTATAATTACTTACTAAATGGGAAACTGCTGGGGAAATCAGACATGGAAAAAGACTTAGGCATCTTAGTCAATAAGAAGCTAAATTGGAGTGCCCAGTGTCAGGCAGCTGCCACCAAAGCAAATAGGGTCATGGAATGCATTAGAAGAGGTCTGGGGACACGTGATGAAAACATAATTCTCCCTCTGTACAAATCACTCGTCAGACCACACTTGGAGTATTGTGTGCAATTTTGGACGCCGGTGCTCAAGAAAGACATTACTGAACTTGAAAGGGTTCAAAGGCGGGCTACTAAAATGATAAATGGAGTTGGTTCACTACAATACCAAGAAAGGTTATCAAAATTAGGTCTATTTACTCTAGAAAAGAGAAGACTTAGGGGAGACATAATATATATGTACAAGTATATCAGAGGGCAATACAGAGATCTCTCCAATGAACTGTTTGTACCAAGGACTGTGACAAGAACAAGGGGGCATTCTCTTCGTTTGGAGGAAAGACAATTTCTGCACCAGCATAGAAGAGGGTTCTTCACGGTAAGAGCAGTGAGGCTCTGGAATTCTCTTCCTGAGGAAGTGGTGATGGCCAACTCACTGAATGAATTTAAGAAAGGAATGGATGCTTTTCTTGTGAGTAACAGTAGAGAAGGTTACGAATAACAGAATATTATAGGTAGATGGTTGACCCAGCTTAAGGGAAGGAATTTTTTTCCCTATGGAGAAAATTGGCTTCTACTCTGTGGGTTTTTTGCCTTCCCCAGGATCAACAATGCAGAACAGCTGCACTAAAAATAGGCTGAACTAGATGGACATAAGGTCTTCCTTCAGCCTTCAAAACTATGTTACTATGTTACCCTTCGAATGTTAATATGTACATACTGTCTATGAAAAATGCCTGCGGTAATGCTACATAGAAATATGTATTATCGCTCCTCTTTTATGATATTGCCACAAGTGTATCTGTGTTACCATTCTGTAGAGGACTGTTTTATATTGCCTTGTGTTCTTTTAAGATAATATTGTATAATATGTGTGACCAATGTTCATGTGCAGTTATGATAAGCCAGTGCATCCTTTTTGGGGGACATTAGAGGAGGGCACTTTAGTATATAGTTTCTATAGGTATGGGTAAGTGTAGTTCTGTTGCGGGCCACTAGATCGGGGGCATACTAGTAGTGGGCATAGGTATAGCTGATAGGATGTTTATAGAGGGTTAATTGTAGGAGGGGCTGCGGGGTAGTAAAGGGGGTTTTACACTAAGCGATATAGCTAGCAATATCGCTAAAACGTCACTGGTTTTGTGACGTTATAGCGATATTGCTAGCGATATCGATATGTGTGATACTTACCAGCGACCGGCTCCCCCGCTGTCCATCGCTGATCGCGCGAGAATGTCCGGCTCCATTTCTCGTCGGGCGCTTCCTGCTGAGACTTCCTGCTGTGACGTCCAGCGACGCGTGGAGGCGGGCGGGAGGACGCAGGATCGCTGTGTGTGAATGGTAAGTATCGTGCGCTGCGTCGCTGCTGAATCGCTGTGAGATCTTTCTGTATGAAAGCTCACTAGCGATCATTTAGCGATGCACCAGCGATCCTGACCGGTTCGGATCGCTGGTTGGATCGCTGGTGCATCGCTAAATGTAAAAGGGCCTTAAGGGTGAAGCTTTTAGGAAGTTAGGTCAGATGGGGCCAGTGTGCCCTAGTGTCCACATGAGCTATAGGCCCGGACAGTTTGGCAGCCACGCAACTTTCAAGCGCTGCAGTCCACGTTACCCACGACCACTGCATGTCATAGTAGTGGGCCAGTACAGAAACGGAAAGATGTGGTGACTTGTCGCCTGGGCCGATGCTTTTAGGGCAGGAGTCAGCTGGACATCTGAAGTGAAGGAAGTTGGGGCTTCGATGAGTTCGGTACAGACAGGCCGGATGCTTTGCCAGAGGCAACCAAACCTGGTGACTGATAATTTCGAGTCTGGCGCAAAACAGGCAAAAATAATGGCAAGGTTAGGCCAGGAAGGAATAAGGGAGCAGTCTAGGATCGTCCGATTCGGGCGTGTACTGCACAGAAGTGACAGCCAGAAAGGGAAAGATGAGGAAACAAGCAAATGTCACAATGTACCAACTGTGGATGCAAAGTGTGAAATACTCAGTAAAGAAAGTGTTAAAGTTGACTCAGACTGTTTCTCCATTGCTGGGGGTCGCCTGGAAGAAGGACTGTTATAGCCTGGGAAGTACCCAGAGGAAGCTGATTCTGGAGATGCAGGTATGCAGAAGAGAAGAGTACATTTTTCTGTAGGGGAAGGACTGGACATGGATATGGCAATTATTCAGGTCACGAGCGACTACAGTCCTGTCACTCCCTTACATTTGTCATAGTCGGCAGGATGCGACTACCTCGCAATGGGAAGAACCCACAAAAAGAAGTGATGAAGATGTGTGTGCAACTGCTGTGCCCCTGGAAGATGACCGGGAGAAAGAGCCGGCAGCTGTTATCATTGAAGAAATTGTGCAAGAAACCTTGGATTTGCCTAACACCAACTGTTAGGAACGGCAGAATGCACTAAATAAAAATAATAATAAAGTTTGTTCGCCGCTCGGGGTCCACCGTGCAGTAGATGATATGACTGCTGCTAAGTGGTGGCAGGCAAGCAATATGGCGGAAATGCGCACGTGGGTTAAACGTCACCCAGGTGCACAGAGCAATCTCTGTTAAGTCACAGAGGTGCCAACAAAGACAAATACAATAAGGCTGAGCCTGTTGGAGTCACAGTACTCAGAGTAAATGCACACACGGTATCTGGTCACAGGAGCAGAGCCAAAGACAGTGGAACTGCGTCCATCTAGACCTACCGTGCGTGCGACGTCGCAACTGCGGACGCCAAGGAGGGCTGCAACTGCAGCGCGGCGTAGGACACTGCCGCTAGACAACAAAGCTAGTACGCAAGCGCAATGTCTGACGCTAGCAACTGTGGATGATGTAGTAGTGGCGCGCTGGCGCTGACTCTAAGCTTAGTCCCTGTCCACATAAGTAATATCAGAGGGAAGGGGTTTCAAATGAGTCATTCACCAGAATCATATGCGGCGCCCCTGATGTTTCAGTCGCCACAGAGGTACTGCACCTCCTCCTGGGGTGTGGTGCCCCACCATCCTGGTAAGGTGGAGACACCTGACCACACTCCAACACCTGCACGCCACACCACAAAGTAGTGTAGCAAAGCACCTTCGGCGGCTCCCTGCTTGGAGTGTAGCATAGCACCTCTTGGTGGCTCCCTGCTTGGAACACGAAATGTGCTGGGAGGTGGGTGGAGTTTAGTTCAAATAAAAGAGCGGGAAGAGTTGAGTCAGTCAGTCAGTCATGCATTCAGTCAGTGAGTGAGGATGTAGTAGGACAGAGTGTGAGACAGAGAAGATCCACGGAAGAGGGATGGAAGAGGGAAGTTCTGCAGCAGGCCACAGTGATCTGGGTCCGCTGGCACAGGAAAGAGACAGAGAAAGGAAGCTTGATTCTCCATTGGGAAGAAGGATTAGCAAGGAACGTGAGGAGAATAAGAGAACAAGGATCAGGGTTGGAGGAGAACCCTTTTCAAGTTCTAATCGCAAGGCCGGGGCCCGGTCCCCGAGGTTGTATGGATACTAATGGTCCTGCAGCAGGCACCGGAGGAATAAAAGTAGTTACCACTTTATTCCCACACAAGACTTGGGGGCACAACAGCAACATAATAGTGAGCCAGGAATTAGTAGCAAGGAGTCCCCGAAGCAGGCTACAGTTGTCTGCCGTACAAGTAGAGTTCATAGGAACATATGACAGGAGGAACTTCAGTGTAACTCAGTACTAGAAGTACTTCATTCAAAGGCGCTATAAGAGGAGACGTTCAGAAAAGGCACATATGTTGGCGGAGTGTTGGAAAGTAGTACTTCATCTTGCCTGGAAGTTGGCTGAGCTCCTGACCCGGAGAACATGGCACGGATGCGGGCACCTGTACCTGCAACACATACATCAATCATCATTCACACAGTAGCAACTAGAGACTATACTAGGGCATGGCGGAACGGCCATGCGCGCTTTTTATTGCAGCCGGGACCTTCCCGAAGCTTACAGATCTCCAAGATGGACCAATGACATCCGGAGCAGGACCTGAGCACATGACTCCCGATCTCCTATGGGAAATCGTCTCATGAGCATGCTCAGTAGGAGGACAGAGGGACTTAGCCCCTGGAGAGATTTGCTGCAAGGCAATCTCCTCTGTGGTAGATAAACAGCAAGAGACCACAGAATGTAAGGGTCTGGATTCCTGCAGAGCAGACGCAGAAACCTGACGCCTAACACCAACTTTGTGACAATACCGGACTTGATATTGGATTGAACTTGACTGACTGGAGAAAAAAAACTAACAGCTCTACTGTAACCAAGATGGTGGCGGTAGAAATGGCAGGAGATGGTAAAGAAGCAAATAACAGCAAAAACCTTGTCCTTCATGGGCGTTGCTGTCACCTCTTGGTGCCAAAACCTGCCTGTCAGTATGCCCTGATCCATTCCTGGTGGATGCAGATGAAGAAGAGAAAGCCTCGCCCCTGCCACTGACCAACAACGGAGGGGAGGAGCAACTGGAGGCAGACCTACCTGGTGATGGGTGTGACCCAAAATAAAACTCCAAGTGCAACTGAAACAGCCTAGGCCGCATGGAAAGGAGATGATGACAGACGGAAGCCGAAAGAACCCAGCCCACAAGACAGTGGGAAGAAATCGCAGAGCTCCCCACTTACCGGCATTTGGAGAGTTCGTCAGCACAGAGTCGGCGGCTGCCAAAGACAGCGGCGTCCAGAGGACCGGAGCCCTTGAGTGTGGAGCCGGTGCCTCGACATCCTCTGCAGCGGGAACAATCAGCGGAGCCATTGTCTAAACGTTCTTTGGAGGCGGAACCATCGGCACAATGTCAGGCAGGGGAAGCCTGTAGACTGGAACCTTTGTTGTTAGTTCAGCGGAGATCGGAAATGGCGTCCACCCTGGAGGAACCATTGCCGGAGACCGAGAACGAGCCGGAGCTCTATCTACCAGCCGACTGCACAGGCGTCCCCTCCGAAGGATCCAGCATCCAGGGATGGCCGTGGCTGGCGTACATTCCTGCATCTGAGCGGGTGGGTGCACCTCTGCCCTTATCTACTTCTCAGGCCTCCACCACAGCTGCTACTCCATGGCAGCCTGTGACCTCTGCGGCTGCAGAGCCATCCCCAGTCCCAAAAACCGTGTCGGAGATCCTTCCACTACTGGAGCAGCACGAGACGCGTGCCGCCGAAAAAAAAGTTTGCTGCTTGAACATTTTGTTGTGCCGTAGCACCTAAAAGAAATTTAAAAAAAGGGACTGTTCGGCGTCCCTATGGGCAGAGGAGCCCTAGAGCACCCCCAGAGTCGGGTGTAATGAGGCTAGATGGCCTGAAGTGAACTATGGATTTGTTTTGTTTTGTCGAGCCAGTTGCGCTCTCCCTGCTCTATAGCAGGACTTGACTTTTCTTAAACAGAGAGTCCATGGACGGTTGGACTGTGTGCGGGCTGCTTCAGCATAGGCAATCTGCATGCCAGCAAGGACAGTGCTCCCCACAAGGAAAGGGGGATCTCACCCCCAGAACTGCTGTCCGACATGTGGGAAATGTAAATATGCTCTTATTCATTGAGAGGAACTGCTAAATGTAATGTCTGAAGTGGACACGCTTTGTGAGACGGCTTTATATGTGCATGGCCCACATGAGAGGGGTGGGAACCTCCCAAAAACTTGCAAATGCAAGAAACCAATTAAATTTCTCTGTGTTTTAGTCTCTGACTTACTGACTTATTCACAATGTGCATGGCCCATGCATTTGTATTTGTGTTCAATTGGTTTCTTGCTTTTGCAAGTTTTTGGGAGGTTCCCATCCCTCTCATGTGGGCCATGCACATATAAAGCCGTCTTGCACAGCTTGTCCACTTCAGACATTACCTTTCTGAATCCTGCTCATATAGGTACTGTTCACATGGTCAACTAAATACCCTGTTTTGTTATCATCTTTTTACTAGCACTTGCTGTTTATTGTTATATATTTTTTTACAGCAGAGTGTTTTTTTCACGTTTGTTGTACTGTGTTTCAGGGCTGAAGTTTTTCTATAGGGTGCACATAATACTTTATGGATGACTAATTAAATCCTGAAAAAATGTTCAACTCTTTTTTTGTAGAGTTATGTATCACTGCAATGTAATAAGAACCATGCTACAGTGTATGGATTGTTATGCTGTGAGGCTGCAAACCTCCGGAAGCTGAGCCCTCAGGACCGCGACGACGAACCTCCCCTCGGCGAGCTGACCAGGTAGACCACCCCCTATACAGGGAGTGTTAGGGACAGACCCAAGGGAGACTATCGCCGTGGAAGCTGATACCCGGGGACAACCGGAGGATGACGTAGGCAGGGGAAGGACTGGAGAACCGATGGGGAATGAAGACGACCACAGGGGAGACTGCTGTTGCCGCGAGGATGGAGGTGACCACCAGGAGGGATGCTGGAACAGGTAGCAGGACAGGAACGGAGCAGACCTGGAAAGGAACACGAGAGGGTAACTAATAGGCAGACTAGCGGGAAGTCAGGAGGACTGCAAGGCACAGAGACGGACAGAGCGCTAGGAAGCGTGGACCCGATATCAGAGCGCGAAGCACAATTGATAATCAGGCAGAGAACCTTGGGAGAGGCTGCCTGATATAGGGCACGCAGGTGGACTTCTGGGTTAGGGAGAGACGGAGAGCCGGGTTAGGGAGAGGCGGAGCCTAGGATCCGAGGGATAGGACGCCTGGACTGGGGGGCGTGCGCCTGCGTACCTGGGGAGGTGCAGAGGAGGCGGGACGAGGTGACCGGAACTGCTTGGTCAGTGTGGAGCCACGGGGGAGAGCGGAGACCGCCGGCGCCATGGGGACAGGGGACGCAGCAGAGGCAGGCGGCGTGGCGGTGGCAGGAGCAAGGTCAGGACGCGCTGTGGCGGCAGTGGTCCGAGCGGCGGCTACAGAAGCCGCAGGACGTGCCGGAGCCGGGGAGGTGAGCGTGACAGTACCCCCCTCCTTACGCCCCCTCCTCTTAAGGCCAGAAAGGAATCGGGCTAGGATACGAGGAGCCTGAATATTCTCGCGGGGCTCCCAAGATCTCTCCTCGGGGCCGAATCCCTTCCAGTCAATTAAGAAGAGGGTCCTACCTCTGGATCTTTTCATCGCAAGAATGTCTTTAACTTCAAAGACATCCTGTGCGGACACAGGCAGGGGTGAGCGGCCAGTGGAAGGGTGAAAACGGTTCAAAATAACAGGATTCAAGAGAGAAGCATGGAACGAATTAGGAATTCTCAGTGAGGCGGGAAGTTTTAACTTGTAGGCCACATCATTGATACGAGTCAAGACTTCAAACGAACCTATATACCGAGGACCCAGTTTGTACGAGGGTTGTTTTAGACGGACAAATTTTGAAGACAGCCATACTTTATCTCCGGGTTGGTACAGTGGAGAATCCAGGCGTCTTTTATCCGCATGTTTCTTGATCCTACCCTGAGCCTGATCAAGCGCGGTTTTGGTCTCCTGCAAGACCCTGGAGAACTCCTCAGTCAGAAGATCGGCCGCCGGCACACCCGAGACAGGAGGTACCGGCAGAGGAACACCTGGATGTTGTCCATAGACAATGAAGAAGGGTGATTTGGAGGAGGATTCACTGGTATGGTTGTTGTAGGTGAATTCAGCCCAAGGGAGTAGGTTGGACCAATCATTCTGGTGGGCGTTGGAAAAATGCCGGAGATAAGATACAAGGATTTGATTCGTGAGTTCAGCCTGGCCATTGGTCTGGGGATGGTAGGAAGAGGAGAAGTCCAACGTTACCTCCATCATGCTGCACAGGGCCCTCCAAAACCGTGAAGTGAACTGAACCCCTCTGTCGGAAACGATATGTTTGGGGAAGCCGTGAATCCGGAACACATGGGTGATGAAAATCTTCGCCAATTCAGGGGCAGAGGGTAAGCCGGGCAGAGCAATAAAATGAGCCATCTTAGAAAACCGATCCACCACGACCAAGATGACGGTGTGACCAGAAGACCGGAGCAGATTAGTAATAAAGTCCATTGCGACGTGCTGCCAGGGGGCCGAAGGAATCGGAAGCGGGTGTAAGAGTCCGGAGAGTAGGTGCCGTGGAACTTTGTTTTTGGCACACGATGGGCACGAGGCGATAAAGTTTAGGACATCTTGACGAAGAGATGGCCACCAATAAAAACGAGAAATGAGAAGGAGTGTTTTCTTGAGGCCTACATGGCCGGCTAGTTTGGAGGCATGGCCCCAATGTAGTACTCGTCTCCTCTCGCTTTCCTGCACGAAGGTCTTACTCGACGGTAATGAAGTCAAGCTAACGGGTGCAACCGTGATGACCTTACTGGGATCCATGATGTGCGATGGTTCCTCTTCATGATCCGAGACCAGAAAGGACCTGGATAAGGCATCTGCTTTGAGATTCTTGTCCCCAGGACGTAAATGCAGTTCAAAGTCGAAGCGGGCAAAGAATAGTGACCACCTGGCTTGCCGGGGATTAAGTCTTTGTGCTGACTGGATGTATGCCAGATTCTTGTGGTCGGTGTAGATTTTGAACGGATGCACAGGTCCCTCCAAAAGGTACCGCCACTCCTCCAGGGCCAATTTGATGGCAAGCAACTCTCTGTCACCAATGGCGTAGTTTCTCTCCGTGGTGGAGAACATCTTCGAGAAAAAACTGCAGGTGAGCAGACGACCGGAGGGAGATCTCTGGGAAAGAACCGCCCCTGCTCCGATGGCTGATGCGTCTACTTCGAGAATAAAAGGTTTGTTGACCTCAGGATGATGGAGGATGGGAGCCGTAGCCAAGGCTTGTCTCCAGGCCTGAAAAGCATCCTCAGCTTCCGAGGACCAGAGGTGAGGATTGGCTCCCTTTCGGGTCAGGGCGGAGATTGGAGTGGTCAAGGTAGAAAAGTGTGGAATAAACTGCCGATAATAATTGGCAAAACCAAGGAAACGTTGGATCGCCTTGATTCCCTGGGGACGCGGCCATTTGAGCACGGCGGACCCTTTTCCCGGGTCCATACGTAGGCCTGAGTCCGAAATGATATAACCCAGGAACGGCAGAGAAGATTGCTCAAAGGTGCATTTCTCGAGTTTGGCGTAGAGACGATGCTCTCTTAATCGTAGTAAGACTTGACGGACGTCTTTTCGGTGGACAGCCAGGTCCGGGGAAAATACAAGGATATCGTCCAAATACACCACCACACAAGAGTAGAGAAGGTCTCGAAACACGTCGTTGACGAACTCCTGAAACACTGCGGGAGCATTGCACAGGCCAAAAGGCATAACCAAATACTCGTAGTGGCCGTCTCGGGTATTGAAAGCGGTCTTCCACTCGTCTCCGGAGCGAATGCGAACTAGATTATAGGCCCCTCGGAGATCCAATTTCGTGAAGACTCGTGCTCCCCGTAGACGGTCAAATAGCTCTGGAATGAGAGGCAGCGGGTATTTGTTTTTGATGGTGATATTATTGAGACCCCGATAATCAATGCAGGGACGAAGAGATCCATCCTTTTTCTTGACGAAAAAGAACCCTGCTACTGCAGGTGACGGCGACTTGCGAATAAAGCCTCTGGCCAAGTTTTCCTGGATATATTCGGTCATGGCCAGTGTCTCGGGAGGGGATAAAGGATAGATCCGACCTCGAGGTGGAGTCGACCCAGGGACCAGATCGATTGGGCAATCGTAGGGTCGATGCGGGGGCAGAACCTCCGCCTCCTTCTTATCGAAGACGTCCGAAAAAGCCCAATAGGCCAATGGAAGATCAGAGGAGGCTACAGTAAGAGGCGTGAAGTTCTTCGGTAGAACGGCAGACAGACATCTATCTTGACAAGACTGTCCCCAGTGCAGGATGTCCCCGGAGCGCCAGTTCAAGGTAGGCTCGTGAGTTCTCAACCAGGGTAGGCCCAAGAGGATGGTATGGGATAGCGCGGGCAGTACATAAAAGACAATCTTCTCCCGGTGTAAGGCTCCAATCTGAAGTTCCACTTCTTCGGTGACCTGAGTAACGGACATCCGCAAGGGTCGGCCGTCGATCGAAGCAATCTGCCGAGGAGTCTCCAAGGATCGCACAGGGATCCAAAGTCTCTTAACCGCCTCGAACTGAATAAAGTTGCCCGCTGCGCCTGAATCAAGGTAAGCCCACTCAGAGAAACGTTTGGAGCCTATGTGCAGAAGGACGGAGAGAATCAAAGGTAGAAAGGAATCATGATCACCTAGGGAGGCCTCTCTTACCTGTCCTAGGCGGAGGCGTTTCCCGGGCGAATAGGACAGGAACGGAGGAAGTGGGAAGCACTCCCACAATAGAAGCAGAGCCTCTGTTCGATCCTCTCCGACGCTCCTCCACAGGTTTTAGACGATCGACTTGCATGGGCTCCGGTGCAGAAACCGCAGAAGACGACGCAGGACGGGAGCGGGGAGGGCTACAAGCGACCGGAAGGACGCGAGGTCTTCTCTCTCTAGCGGCCTCGCGGGATCGCTCCTGAAATCGTAGGTCGATGCGGGTGGCCAGGGAGATCAAGTCCTCCAGGGAGGCTGGAGTATCACGTTCTGCTAACTCGTCTTTAATTCGGGCAGAGAGTCCCCGCCAAAAGGCTCCCACCAAGGCCTCATTGTTCCAACCCAACTCAGAGGATAGGGTACGGAACTGAATGGCGTACTGACCTACCGAGAGTGCCCCCTGGTGGAGATTAAACAGCACGTCGGTAGTGGAGACTAAACGACCTGGTTAATCGAACACCTTCCGAAAGGTGTCCAGAAAAATAGACAGCTGGGAGACAATGGGATCATCTCGTTCCCAGAGCGGGTTTACCCAAGCCAGGGCCTCCCCCTCCAAGTGGGACATGACAAAAGCAACCTTGGCCCGGTCAGTGGGATACTGCAGAGGGGACAGCTCAAAGTGTAGCTGACATTGATTTAGGAACCCTCTGCATAATTTGGGATCGCCATTATAGCGTGGGGGCTTTGCTAGACGGGGTGGTGGGTGGGAAGCTGCTGCCTGGGGTGGCGCGGAGGCTGCGGACTGGAGAGCCAGAAGACGGTTATCCACTGAGGCCATGTAGTTTAAAATGTGGGCCTGAGTGTCACGCTGCTGTGCGAGCTCCTGCTGAAGACCCGCCATCTGAGGGGCGCAAGTGGGATCAGAGGTCTGTATGGATGACAGACGGGACTCCATGGACTTGAGGAAGGACATTATCCTCGCCTGGTTTTCTCATAGGAACAGGAGCTCCTTTTGAGTCGGGGTCGGGGTACCAGCGGGGTCCATGGCCTGATTATACTGTTATGCTGTGAGGCTGCAAACCTCCGGAAGCTGAACCCTCAGGACCGCGATGACGAACCTCCCCTAGGTGAGCTGACCAGGTGGACCACCCCCTATACAGGGAGTGTTAGGGGCAGACCCAAGGGAGACTATCGCCGCGGAAGCTGATACCCGGAGACAACCGGAGGATGACGTAGGCAGGGGAAGGACTGGAGAACCGATGGGGAATGAAGACGACCACAGGGGAGACTGCTGTTGCCGCGAGGATGTAGGTGACCACCAGGAGGGATGCTGGAACAGGTAGCAGGACAGGAACGGAGCAGACCTGGAAAGGAACACAAGAGGGTAACTAATAGGCAGACTAGCGGGAAGTCAGGAGGAGTGCAAGGCACAGAGACGGACAGAGCACTAGGAAGCGTGGACCCGATATCAGAGCGTGAAGCACAACTGATAATCAGGCAGGGAACCTAGGGAGAGGCTGCCTGATATAGGGCACGCAGGTGGACTTCCGGGTTAGGGAGAGGCGGAGAGCCGGGTTAGGGAGAGGCGGAGCCTAGGATCCAAGGGATAGGACGCCTGGACTGGGGGGGCGTGCGCCTGCGTACCTGGGGAGGTGCAGAGGAGGTGGGACGAGGTGACCGGAACTGCTTGGTCAGCGTGGAGCCACGGGGGAGAGCGGAGACCGCCGGCGTCATGGCGACAGGGGACGCAGCAGAGGCGGGTGGCGTGGCGGTGGCAGGAGCAAGGTCAGGACGCGCTGTGGCGGCAGCGGTCCGAGCGGCGGCTACAGAAGCCGCAGGACGCGCCGGAGCCGGGGAGGTGAGCGTGACATGGATGATTCACTGAAAAAAGTTTTGGAAGTGTATTTTCAACCGTACCACCGTTATGTAACAAGAATCGAATGACGGTGTATGGATGAATCAATGAACTTATAAAAAGTTTGGGAAGTTTTTTTTATTTTATAAACCACCATAATGTAATATAACATATGGATGACTCATTGCATCCTTAAAAAATAGTGAAAACTGGCCAAGCTGAGACACGTTTTCTCCTCAGGGGAATTGCAAAAAATATGAAGGTGCTAAGATGCAGCGGCACATCAATGGGCATGTGGCTCACATCAATTAAAAGTTAAGAATATCTGCGAGGGCTGTAGAGACACACTTCGATCCATGTTGTCCTCATAAGAAAGATAATGATGGTTTGCTTGCTTAATGTGAACATGTACCAGAAGAAATTTACTTCCACGTGTATTCTGTGTCATGCCTGCTATCTCATGTATATATGTTTCACCAGTTCATTTAGTAAAGAAAAGTTTATTTTTGCACTCTAGTCTCCCTTATTCATCTCTACTTCATCGAATCTTGGCCTGCAATGTCAAGCGGCAGCATGCGGTCTGCAGCGGTTTTTCTTAAAGGTAATAACATACACTCCAAGCCAACGAACCCCTTTTTCTGCAATGTTCAGCGGCATGGAAGCAACCCTTGGCCAGGAAGTCCACTGGTATTACAAATGCACCAGATGTTCTTCTCAAAAAGTTTGTTTATTGGTTACATTATATAAAAAAAATGCAACATTTCTGCCACATGCTGTCTTTTTCAAACCAAATATACTGGAAAAAAGCAGACATCTTGAGAACACCTGCTGTTATCGACATCTTTTATCTTACATCACTTGCATTTTGGTGGAAAGTTGCAACACGATAGCACGGAGGGTGGACTCTACTATTTTGACCTTGGGTAACATACGTCGTGCAGTCATGAAGTGCACTGTGATGTTAGACACCTACTCGGCGCCAGAAGCCTTGACGCAAATTGAAAGTGCCAAATTGGACGTCATGCACTGGAAAAAAAGAGGAAAGATGAGCTTGGACATGGACAAAGTAGAGGATGGTGGGCTGAGTGGAGATGTAAGTAATAATTAAATTTTTTTTTACAAGTTTGTTATACTGTGGGGTTTTGAACTTAATAAAGAATATTTGATTTGGACAGATGCAAACTGAATTTCCCTGCCAAATACGAGCGATCTGCTGAATTTGAATTTCATCAGATTTGCTCCTCTCTATGAGATGATCAATGACCTTTTGGTCTTTGGGTTCGGTTTAGAGGTGAGACAAGCTGCCAACAACTTTTTGTGATTATGTTGGTAAATGCCTTACTATCTGATCTTCCTCAGGGTACACGGGATCTAGGAACCTATTCCATGAATTCAAATTTATAACTAATGTAACCTAATACTTAGAACTTTTAGTATAACAGACCTATATTACATTTGCTGCAAAAATCACACAGTTTTTTTTTCAAACACCAGTATTACTTTATTCATAGGTTAATCAGGAATTTCAGACCATTTACTAAATGAGATCATCCTGCCTGTAATGGATACAATTTGTGTGATGATCAGTATTCAGTTCCTGTCCTTCTACAGCTGTCAGTTTGTGAACTGCCATGTGGAGATAGAAGTGGATGGCCGACAACCAATAGTAAAAGAGGTTTTGTCATGGTGTCATTGGCATTACAAAAGACCAGAAGGAGCAATCCTGTCACCTATCATAAAGCAGAGGCACAAAAGACAGTAACTCCAGCATTGCCCAGATGCCAACCAATTAATAAACATTCCCAGTAGACAATGTGGACCTTTAAACTGCTTTTGGCAATTGGCTATTGATACCAGGTTACAGCAAATGCATCTGCTAGTGGGCAGCTGACAAGCTACACATTTGCTAATCTTGTGTATCTATAACATTTTCTATACAAAGAAGTATAGATCTTTTTACATCACATGTACTGTATTGTGCCCGGATCAGGCATAACCATTCAGACACAAATATGAATGATCTTTCACTAAATTACGAAAGTTTTGCAGGATATTACCAATGTTGCCACCATAAAATGCTGCAAAAAATATAGATCCCCTTTAATTCCTTTATGGTTTTTTAGGGGAAAAAAACATTTGATTTCCTTAAAGAGGTGAAATAAATTTTCATTCTAAATCCCTATTTATTTAGTACTATAGTCAAAACTATTTTCTAATATACTTGAATTAAAAACTCCCTAACTACACTAAATGCTTTTCTATTTTTTTCCCTAATTCCTCTTTGATGATGCTTCATTTGAGAATTCCAGTGCATGCTGGGATAATGAAAGGAAATTTCATCAGGGGGCTGAGACTGATGTTACTTTCACAGCCCCTGCCCTCTCTCTGAAATGAAGCATCATCAGTGATGCTCATTTGAGGTGTAAGACTACTCCCTGTGTGCTGTGCACTGTGCGATGTGCACATTGAAAGCTCGCTCTCAGTTGTCGGCTCAGATCAACACTAATGAGCTGACAACAAAGCGGCATCCGAATACCTGGCATGCAGAGACCAGCAAGAGACATCACATTCTCTGCATGCCTAGTATTCTGACATGGCTCTGTTTTAGGCTCCTACTACTGATCTGAGATGGTAAGAGAGTGCACTGTCATTGTGCACATCACACATTGCAGTGAATAGCCCAGTACCTGACCGAGCATTACTGATGACAATTCATTTCAATAAAGTGACCGCAGCCTCTGCCCCCTGATGACGCTTCATTTGAGTATCACAGCATCCACTGGGATTCTCAAATGAAGTGCATCATAAAGAAAGTGGAAAAAAATAGAACAGCAGCTAGATAGTGAAGTTAGGGAAGGATAGGGAATTCTTAATGCGTTTATTATAAAATAGTTTAGATTATGGCAAAAAATAGATAAGTATTTAGAATGAAAATTACTTTGACATTGGACCACCCCTTTAAACCCTGAAGCATACGGACAATTTTTGCTTTATTTTTTGCATTATTCCAATAAACATACCTTATATACTTGTGCTTAAGCCGAGATTTTCAGCACATTTCTTTGTGCTGAGAACATCCCCTCGGCTGATACACCAGTCATTGTCCAGAAAGTTAGCGAGGGAGGGGTGCGGCAAAGCAGTGGCAGGAGCCGGCAGCTGTGACATCATACTCACCCTCCTCGCACCCTCGCTAAATGGCTCTTCCTGTGCTGAGTGGTCATGTGGTACTGCTTATTAAGGTAATGAATATGCACGCATCTCCACTTCCATAGGCGTGGAGTGCATATTCATTACATTAATGAGAGGTACTATGTGATCGTTGAGCACAGGAAGAGCTACCCCGCCGGGACAACGGAGATGCAGGGGCATGCAGCAACAGTGCAAGGAGGGTGAGGAGGACAGAGGAGGATGGGGGAGCCGAGTGGAGCCATGCACACAAGGATGGGATGGGCGAACTCAGCCATGCATACAAGATGGGATGGGGGACCGGGGGAGTCATACATACAACAGGGGGAGACATGCATACAACAAGGGGAGCCACACAGAGGAGGACAGGGGGAGCCACACAGAGCAGGACAGGGGGAGTCACACATAGCAGGACAGGGATGAGGGGACAATGCATACCCGGCTTATATTCGAGTCTATAAGCTTACCCAGTTTCCAAGGCAAAACTGGCTTATACTCGGGTCGGCTTACACTGGAGTATATATGATAACTTTTTTTTAAAAAAAATTCCATCGACATAAGCTTATGAAGCTTGTTTTTTTAGCATGGGTTAAATGTTCTGAAAAATGTGGAAAAGTGGTGGAAAAAAAACAAAGCTCCAGCATTGTTTTTTTGAGGTTTTGTTTGTTTTTTAATTTCAGAACTATAGTTTTTAATATTTGCTGGTTACATATAATGTCTTGATCATTTTTTGTTGCATTTTGGGGAAGGTGCCGCAAACCAAAAAAATTGAGCAATTTTCTTGTTTAAATTTTTTCTTTATGTTTATCAAATTTAAAGGAAATCTGTCCCTGGTTTTTTGCTATTCCATGTGAAAGCAGCATGATGCAGAGGCAGACACCCTGATTCTAGAGATGAATCACTTAGTTTACAAGATGCAGCAATTGTAATAAAATCACTAGCTTCTCTGCATTACTCTGAATGATGAGCGCTTTATATCACTACCCACACCAATGATGGCAGTTTTCCATCAATGTATGGCGTATACAGAAATCTATGACAAAGTGGGTGGAGATGAGGTCATTGCAACCCCCACTTGTCAAGTTCATGATGAGCCATTTCTTATCTTATTCTACAGTATTCCATGACTCCACCCTCCAATTTTACCTGCTGCAATATACTGTACCAGGGATGGGAAACCTTGGATCCGCTAGCCATTTACGGACTGCAATGCTTTTCTCTTTGCTGGTGGAGTCGTCACAAGGAGGCTTTCTCAAACATTTCCAACTGTCATAGCGGTGTAAGGGTCTGTAGATTCCACAGAGTCAGACTCTCCTCCTTGTGACTCCATAGATAGCTATTGTCAGCTCAGTGTGACTCTTGCGTCAACTTCTAGAGCTACAACTCTTAGGCAGTTAAAAAGGAGTTGAATCTTTGCTGGACTGAGCTTGTCGATTGCTTGCAGTCATATGCTGCACTGCAGGAGAACCAGTCATGTCTGCTCTTTCCCTATTTAAGCTCGCTTCACTGTAAGTAATGCCAGCAATAGTTCTCTATCCTGGTCTGGAGAATTGAACATGTCATTGTTATTTGTGGTAATTTCTAAAGTTGTTGCTAGAGCTGTACACTTGTGATTATACGTTCTAATTACAAGATTTGTATTATTATTATTATTATTATTTATTTATATAGCACCATTAATTCCATGGTGCTGTACATGAGACGGTGTTACATCAAAATACAAATGTCACTTGCAGTAAACAAACTAAAAATGACAGACTGATACAGAGGGAAGAGGACCCTGCCCTTGCGGGCTTACATTCTACAGGATTATGGGGAAGGAGACAGTAGGTTGAGGGTTGCAGTAGTTCCGATGGTGTTGAGGTGGCTGCGTGGTCATTACAGGTTGTAAGCTTTTTGAAGAGATTGGTTTTCAGGTCCCATCTGAAGGATCCAAATGTGGTGGATAACCAGACGTGTTGAGGCACAGAATTCCTGAGCATGGGGAATATTCGGGAGAAATCTTGGAGGCGATTGGGTGAGGAGCAAATAAGTGTGGATGAGAGAAGGAGGTCTTGGGAGGACTGTAGAATATGTGAGAGAAGATATTGAGAGACTAGTTCGGAAATATATGGAGGAGAAAGGTTATCAATGGCTTTATAGGTCAGTGTTAGTAGTTTAAACTGGATACGCTGGGAAATTGGGAGCCAGTGAAGGGATTTGCAAAGAGGGGAAGCAGGAGTGTAGCGAGGAGAGAGATTAATTAGTTGGGTAGCAGAATTAAGGATGGACTGGAGGGGTGCGAGAGTGTTAGAAGGTAGGCCACAGAGGAGGATGTTGCAGTTGTCAAGGTGGGAGATGATTAGGGCATGGACAAGCATTTTGTTAGAGTGAGGGTTGAGGAAAGGAGGGATTCTGGAAATATTTAGGAGCTGAAGGTGACAGGAGGTGGCAAGAGCTTGGATGTGCGGTTTGAAGGACAGGGCAGAGTCAAGGGCTACTCCGAGGCAGCGGATTTTCTGGGACAGAGGAAAGTGTGATTTCATTTATTGTGATAGATAGATCAGGTAGTGAAGGTATGCGAGATGGAGGAAAGATAATAAGTTCAGATTTGTCCACATTGAGCTTGAGGAAGCTGATAGACACTCTGGGATTCTGGACAGCAGAGAGGTAACATCTAGGCCAGAGAAGTAAATCTGAGTGTCATCAGCATATAGATGGTACTGGAAGCCATAGGACTTTATGAGTTGTCCTAGACATAGGGTATAGATTAAGAAGAGAAAGGGTCCAAGGACAGAGCCTTGAGGGACACCAATAGAGAGAGGGCGAGATAAGGAAGTAGTGTGGGAGTAGGAAATGCTAAATGTGCAGTTGGTAAGGTATGGGGAGATCCAGGATAGGGCAAGGTCTTTGACACCAAAGGAAGAGAGGATTTGTAGTAGGAGGCAGTGGTCAACTGTGTCGAAGGCAGAGGACAGGTCTAGAAGGAGGAGTATAGAGAATTGTCTGTTAGCTTTGGCTGTGAATAAGTCATTAGTAAGTTTGGTCTGGGCAGTCTCAGTGGAATGATAGGGATGGAAGCAAGATTGTAGGTTGTTGAAGAGCGAGTTTGATGGAAAGTGAGAGGAAAGTTCAACATAGACGTGCTGCTGAAGGAGTTTGGAAGCAAATGGGAGCACAGATATGGGGCGAAAGGTGGACACAGCGCATGGTCAAGGCATGGTCTTTTGAGGATAGGTGTGTTTGTGGCATGTTAGAAAGCAGAGGGGAAGGTACCTGAAGTTAGTGATAGATTGAAAAGATGGGTTAGGGATGGGATAAGTTTAGTGGTGAGGTTGGGGAGGAAGTGGGATGGGATGGGGTCAAGTGCACAAGTGGTGAGATGTGATTTGGAGAGAAGATGAGAAAGCTCTCCTTCAGTGACTTTGGAGAAGGAAGTTATGAGGTTTGGGGCATTGGTCTGGTATACAAAAGGGTTGTGGTTGTTGGACAACAAAGACTTGCCTTGTTTGGTCTATCTAATTTTTGAAGTGTGTGGCAAAGTCCTCTGCTAAAATTAGGGGCATCGGAGGGAGCAGTGGTGGGTGGAGGAGGGAGTTAAAAGTGTTGAACAACTGTTTGGGGTTGTGGGATAAGGAAGATACAAGGGATGAAACGTAAGCCTGTTTAGCAGAGGTGAGAGCTGATTTGAATGCGAGTGTTGCTTGTTTGAATGAGGTGAAGTCGTCTTGTGAGTGCGTTTTCTTCCAACGCCGCTCAGAAATTCTGGATACTTGCCAAAGCTTTTCAGTGAAGTTATTGTGCCAGGGTTGTCTATTGATTTGTTGCACTCTGCTATGCATGACAGGGGCGACCACCGAGTCGATGCATGATGCATTAAAGAAACTAGTGGCAGTGTCTGTGTCTTGGAGTGAAACTATGGATGGAGGACTGTGGTAGAATAGAATCAGAGAGTGTGTGATTGTCTAGATGTGCGAGGTTTCTGTGGGGGTGCACAAGTTGATGGACATGGGTGACAGGTGAGGAGGACAGGGATGAGAAAGAGAGCAGATAGAGGGAGAGGGGAGGTTGTGAAGTTAGATAGAGAGCAGAGACGGGTGAAGACTAGGTCTAATGTATGTCTGTCTGTGTTGGTGGCTGAGGAGGACCATTGAGTATGTCCAAAAGATGAAGTGAGTGACAGGAGTTTGGAGGCTGTTGACTGGTGGGTGTCAATGGGGATGTTGAAGTCACCCATGATGATGGTATGAATGTCAGCAGAGAGAAAGTGAAGAAGCCAGTGGAAAACTGATCAATAAAGGCAGTGGTTGGGCACGGAGGTCGATATATGATGGCCAAAAGAGGGGAGGATAAGAGAGAGAAGAGGTGGGATTGGGTTAAAGGTACAGTTGGAAGAAAGGAGAAGGCCCACTCCTCCACCATGTCTGTTACCAGAGCGAGGAGTGTGGGTGAAATGGAGTCCGCCGTAACATAGCGCAGCAGGGAAGGTTGTGTCCGAGGGTGTCAGCCATGTTTCGGTGAGACCCGGGAAGGAAAAATTATGAGAGGTAAAGAGGTTGTGAGTCACACAAAGTTTATTGCAGATGGAGCTGGCATTCCAGAGTGATCCAGAGAGAGGGAGTAGGGTGGTGGGCGTCAAGGGTATGGATTTGAAGTGGGCATGATTTCAGGTGTCTATATTGGGTTGGGAGTGATAGATAGGGAGATATGTCGCCAGCAGTGAGGAGAAGCAGAGAGAGGGAGAGCAGATGGGAGTAAGAGAGTGACCGGCTTGTTTTATGTTTTAGTAGGAGAGATGTGATGTTGAGGAGGTCAGCAGAGGAGGTCAGGTGGGGAGGCAAGAGGGAAGGAGAGATTATTATTTGGTTAGAGGGTGCTGGGGTTTGTGGATAGTGAAGGAAAGTGAAGAGTAATGGAAACAAAACTGTTAGAGCGTATGTCAACATGATGAGAGCAAGTGTGGAGGAAGGAGAAATAAAGTTAGTACATTTAATAACAGTGGTTAGTCGTACCTTCTGTTCACTTCTGGCTCATTTCTGGCATAATTCTATTGCATCCTTTTAGAGACATCTTTATAGAGGAAGTCTGACTTCTATACCAGGAAAGATCTTTGAACAAATTATTAAACAACATGAATGTAAGTACATGGATAAGAATGAAGCTATTAAACAGAGCCAGCATGGGTTTATAACTAATAAGTCATGTCAGACTAACTTAATTTCCTTCTATGACAGAATCACTTATCAGGGAAATGCTGTAGATATAGTATATCTTGACTTCAGCAAAGCATTTGACAAAGTATCTCACACCATCCTTATTGAAAAAATGACTAAGTATGGAATGGACAAGGCAACTGTTAGGTGGATTCATAAGTGATCAGACCCAAAGAGTGTTCGTAAATGGCTGCACATCCTGTTGGAAGAATGTCTCAAGTGGGGTACCACAGGGCTCTGTCCTGGGCCCTGTATTGTTCAACATATTTATCAATGATTTAGATGATTTAGATGAAGGAATTGAGGGTAAACTGATTAAATTAGCTGATAACACAAAGCTAGGAGGGATAGCTAATACTAGAGAAGAGAGAGAAAGGATTCAAAAAGATATAAATAAACTGGAGACGTGGGCAGCAACTAACAGAATGGCTTTTAACAGGAAAAAATGCAAAGTACTACATCTGGGCAATAAAAATGAAAAAAGCATATACAGAATGGGAGGAATAGGGCTAAGCAACAGTACATGTGAAAAAGACTTGGGTATACTAATAGATCACAGACAGAATATGAGTCAACAGTGTGATGCAGCAGCAAAAAAGGCAAATGCAATTCTAGGATGTATTAACAGAAGCATACAGTCTAGATCACATGAAGTCATTATTGCCCTCTACTTCTCTTTGGTCAGACCTCATCTGGAAAACTGTGTCCAGTTTTGGGAACCACATTTTAAAAAAGACATCAACAAACTGAAGCAAGTTCAGAAAAGACGACCAGAATGGTAACCGGTCTGCAAACCCTGTCTTATGAGGAAAGGTTGCAGAATTTGGGAATGTTTAGCTTGCAAAAGACAAGACTGAGAGGAGACTTATTAGTTGTCTACAAATATCTCAAGGGCTGTCACATTGTAGGAGGATCATTTTTATTCTCATTTGAAGCAATGGGATGAAACTGAATGGGAGGAGACAGATTAGATATTAGAAAAAACTTTTTGACAGTTAGGGTGATCAATGAGTGGAACAGGCTGCCACCACAAGAGGTGGTGAGCTCTCCTTCAATAGAAGTCTTCAAACAGAGGCTGGACAGACATCTGTCTGGAATGATTTAGTGAATCCTGCTTTGAGCCGGGGGTTGGACCAGATGGCCCAGGAGGTCCCTTCCAACTCTACGATTCTATGATTCTATGAGACAGACCACAGTCAAAACAGACCTGACAGTGAATTTATAACAAGCTTAAAATGCACATCAAATAGGCCAGGTGTGATCAGGAGAGAGGGTCAGCAGGGAGACTGATCACAGACACAGGAGGAGAAAATTAGAAGCCAGAAAGGAAATGCAAAAGGAAATAGTCAGATCCAAATGGACAGATAAGGCCAACTGTTTGTTAGCATCAAAGCATTAAGCAGAGAAACATGCAGGGGAGAGAGGAAATTTGTATTTAGGTACATGCGATTTATTGCATGTAATGACAATCTATTGTTGAAAATACAGCAAAATACTATGGCTCGTAAACCCGCACCGAGGGTGAGTTTGCACAGCATTAAGTAGAAGCACAGTGGGCATGGGATTTCTAAATATACCATCCACTGTGCTTGCATTGCAAAATGCAGCATTTAGGAAGCAAAGAAATATAATGTGTCCAAAATGCTGCTATTCCTGTTTGTGGGCACGAAGCCTTATGTATTTCCCCATAAAATATACAGACTAGTGCTACTTAAGAGCATAGGAAGGAACAAGGCTCAGGCTTCTCCACCTTAAGGGGTAATTTTGGGACAGTGATAGCCAGGAACCCCTAGCCTGAGAGTCAGTACAGGTACACATCTATTATCCCACATTATTGCTGGCTGTATTTTTCCATACACTCCAATTTGTGTCTGATGATGGCTCTTGTGAGCCAATTGCAGTTTTTGACTTTACAGGTGGCTGAATTAAAGGGGGTGATTCAGCAGCTAGCTATGTCCACCACACCAGATCAATCTGCTCTGGAACCCAAACTGCCTGTTCCAGAAAGATTGTCAGGGAAGCGCAGTTGATTTATTACCTTTAGAGAGGCATGTAAGTTATACTTTCGTTTACGACCCCACTTCTCTAGACAAGTGGAACTGGGGGTGGAAATAATTATTTCTCTATTGAGTGCAGACCCGTAGTCACAGGTCTTTTCCTTGCCTCTGATTCACCAGTCTTTTGATAGTAGATATTTTTTTCTTGGCTCCTCAGCTCATCGATGATGATCCTGATAGAATATCTTTGGCCAAGTTTAGGATCCATTCTCTGCAACAGGGGGACCAGGTGGCAGATGATTATTGTGCTGAGTTTTGGTGCTGGTCCACAGATACACAGTGGAATGACTGAGCCTCAAAAGTCATTTTTTCCAGGTTTTATCTGAGAAGGTGAAGGAGGCATTGGTAATGTATGAGACCCCCTCTTTCTTTGGAGTGTGCTATGTCTTTGGTAATACATATTGACAAGCATTTTCAGCAGAGGTCTCAAGACCCTAAAACATCCTGGGAGGGTATTTCTATACCTGTTTTACCATCTGTGGCATCACCTGAGCCCAGGCATTTAGAGGGAACATTCTTTGGGAGTTAAAGCCTATTCCACTCAAGAAGGGTGAAATTTGTTTTTTTGGGTGTCAAAAGGGGACATTTTGCCAGTACCTGTCCCTCGGTACTCAAAGAGAGACAGCAGCCACAAAACTCCTAGACCGAGGTTGTTTGGCGGATGTCATCCTGCTTCTACTTATATCCATCACTATTTGATATCTGCTAGAGTTAAGATTGGGGGAGAGGATATTTCAACAGGGTGGGCTATTTATATGGATACACGTGGTTGGGCCATGTATATGGATACACCTAAATAAAATGGAAATGGTTGGTGATATCAACTTCCTGTTTGTGGCACATTAGTATATGGGAGGGGGAAAACTTTTCAAGATGGGTTGTGACCATGGCTGCCATTTTGAAGTCAGCTATATTGTGTCCAAGTTTATAAATGGCCCACACAGGTGTATCCATATAAATGGCCCACCCTGTCTTTCCATCTTGATAGTGGTACATGAGCAAATATGATTTACAATCAGTTTGCCTATTCTTCAGAGATGGATTTACAAAAATTGTCCAATTCAGTTCAGATATTTGCCATTGATTCATCATCTCTGACTCAGGTGTGGCTTTTCTAAGTGGGTACAGTGATTGGAAATCTGTATAGAGGTAATTCATGGAGTACGTATTGTAAGTGCCACTGTTTTTGAACCTGTATTTCTGCAGTTACCACAAGCCTTCCTGGTCCTCTCTCTGATTTTTGTGACATATTCTCAGAGAGAGGATGTCAGGAGGTATCACCCAATAGGCCCTATGATTGTACCATAAGGTTGATTCTAGGAGCAAAGTTGCCCAAATGCAAAATTTACAATTTATCTGATCTGGAGAGATTACCTCTCAAGGAGTATATTACTGAGAGTCTAGCTAAAGGACACATGACCGTCATACTCACCAGTAGAAGTGGTGTTCTTCTTTGTCAAAATGATGGATAATGGGTTATGAAAGTGCCTGAACTTCCACAAGTTCAACAAAATAACAGTCTGGGATCTGTACCCACTCCCACTCATTCCTGACCTATTTTTATTCAGATTGCAGGAGCTAAATGGTTTGCTAAGTGTGACCTGAGGGGGGGCCTATAATCTGATCTGGGACAAATGGGGGGTGAATGGAAAATGGCTTTTAACACACCGGAGGGGCAATTCAAAAACTTTGTGATGCTTTCAGTCTTACCAACGCACCTGCACATTCCAAAATTTTGTTAATTATGTTTTTTCTCATCTTTTAGGGAGGTTTGTTTACCTTGATGATATTCTTATATACTCATGGGATAAGCCTTCTCATTTGGAACTTGTCAGGCAGGTATTACATATTCTTAAAGAGAATACTCAAGAAATGTATATTCAGTGTACAGGAATATGCTTTTTTGGGTTATGTGATTTCTGCTGCAGGTTTTCAGATGGACCCTACTAAATTACAGGCTGTAGTAAAATGGGATCCTGGAAATCTTAAAGCACTATAACTTTTTGGGGGGTTTTGCTAATTATTACAGAAAATGTGTTAAAAACTTTTCTGCCATAGCACAACATCTTACCAATGTGACTAAAAAGGGTACAGATTTCTCAAAATGGTCTGAGTATGCCTTGGGTACATTTAACCTTCTGAAAGAATTATTTTTGTTGGTTACTGTCCCTGCCCACAAGGGCTCACAGTCTACAAGGGATGGGTGAGGATACAGTAGGTGAGGATAGAGCTGGTCGTGCAGCCGTTTGGTGGAACGAGGGTTATTGAAGGTTGTACACTTGTCAGAAGATAGATCTTCAGGTTCCTTTTGAAGGTTTCCATGGTAGGCGAGAGTCTGCTATGTTGTGGTAGAGAGATCCAGGGTAGGGTTGATGCATGCGAGAAATCTTGCATGTAATTGTGTGAAGAGGCGATAAGAGGGGAGTAGAGAAGGAGATTTTGTGAGGATCAGAGGTTGTGTACAAGTAAGTACCAGAAGATTAGATCACAGATGTGCAGTATAGAAGAGACAGGTTGTGGCTGGCTTTGCATGCCATGGTTAGCGTTTTGAACTGGAGTCTGCGTAGAAGGGAGGAACAGGCTGCTATGGCTGCTGAATCGTCAGGTCCGGAACTGCTGGAGCCTAACCTCCTGTTCCTGGGGGGAACAAGATTGCAGCCGGAGCGAGCCAGTAACCAGGGTGAAGGGGGCGTGGCCAGTCATTGTGAGGTAAAATGAATTGCACGGTAACTGAAGCGGAGTTACAATAAGTGAAACCTTTAACAAGAGACTGTTTAGTTAATCGATTTTTATTTAGTTTTACCTTTGTATTCTTTGTTTACCCTGTTATCTCCCTGTGAGGAGTTTTCCCACTGTTAATTAAATATAGTAGATCTCTGTTCTGCAGCATTTGTGTTACTGCATCCCAGTACCTACTTATTACATTTGCAGGATGTGACCGCTCAGCCGTGAATCCAGAAGACACTGAACTGATCCTGAAAACCGCTGTCTGTGAGCGGCGATAACCTCAATGACATCACCGCAGGTCACTGAAACTGTGCATTCACGCTCAGCTCAGTCGCATCATGCTACTACTTTACCATGCAATCCAGATGAAGCAGAATTGGTCTCTTCATGGAACAAATGGATTGTCATTGTACAGGTGAGGAATATGGTGTATTATTTTTTTTTATTTTACAGTAATAAATGGGTTAAAGAGTGTGGGGAGTATTTATTTGAAATCAAGGTTTTTTGTGTGTTTTGTTCAAGTAAAGGATTTTTGTGTGTGCCTTTATTTAATTTTCTCAATGGGGTTAGTAAGGGGGGTGTCTTACAGACAGCTCTCTATTACTAACCCCTGGACTTGATGTCAGTGAACATAAGACAGCTGACATCAACCCCAAAACTATGACCCCACTTGCCACCACACTAGGGCAAGTGGGAAGAGCCAAGGCTAACCCCCATCTATAAGACACCCCCTTACGGAAATTAAATAATGACACGCACATGAAAAAGTCCTTTAATAGAACAAAACATATATAAAAAATCCTTTTTTTGAAATTACCACTCCATGCCCTCTTTTACTCATGTATTACTGTAAAATGAATAATAATAAAATGCCGCAGGTCACTGGATTGTCATCAGACAGGTGAGGAATACGGTGTTTATTATTTCTAATTTTAAAGTAATAAATGGGTAAAAGAGGGTGGGGAGTGTTTATTTCAAGTAAAGGATTTTTTTATGTGTGTTTTGTTCAATTAAAAGACTTTTTCTTGTGTGTGTCTTTATTTAATTTTTGTAATGGGGGTGTCTTATAGATGGCTCTTCATTACTAACCCCTGGGCTTTATGTCAGAGGACATAAAACAGCTGTCATCAACCCAAAAAATATTACCCTACTTGCCACCACACAAGATTTGGCGCATCTAATGATTGCGTCATTTCTGGGGCGGCTGAGGTTTGGTGTATTTAGTTTGAGAGGAGGCCAGTATCCATAGCCACTTTCTATCCTATTAACACCAACCTGCAGCTGTCTGATTAGCGTTTGCTGACTAGTAATATTTTTTTTATGCTTGGTCCCTTCTCTACTAACCAGAAAAGGCTACGTAGACAGCTGTGAGCTGATATTAATAGAATGGGATGCTTCATGGATATTGGCCCCTTCATAGAATAATGACACCAGCCACCATTTGTCAGCTTTCCCTTAGCTGTTTCTCAAAATTAAGGGGGACTAGACTCCATTTTTTCATTTATTTATTAAAAAAATAGATGCACAGTAAGTTCTGGTGCAGTATGTAAGAAAAAATATATTAATAAAAAAAGACATTGGGTCTCCTCTATTCTTCATAACCAGCGAAAGTAAAGCTGACAGCTGTGGGCTGAAGGCTACAGCTGTCAGCTTTATCTTGGCTGGTTATCAAAAATAAAGGGGTCTCACTCCGTTTTTTTATATCTTTTTTAAATAATTAAAAACATGGCATGGGACCCCTTTATTTTTGACAAACAGGTATTATAAAGCTAACAGCTGGGTGCTGTAGCCCGCAGCTGTCAGCCTCCCTTGTGCTGGTTAGCAAAAATAGATGGAACCGTACGTCATTTTCTTCCACATAGTGTGCCCCAGTCAATCACAGCCATGCCAATACTTTTCAAGGCTGTGATTAAGCTGGAAGTGCCAACACTGGCAAAGTTTGTTTATTGGCTTCACTGCAGCCTTCTAAAAAACTTTGTTCAGGGTGCTGAATCCGAACAGTAGCAAAGAATTCCTGGAGATTTCCATGTCCAGGATCCGCGTATAGACACTAAATGTTAGGTACTGACCCCAAACTTTACCATTTGGGTTCTCCCATCTCTCCTGGTGATCCCCCAATGTTAATCCCCCCACAGCCCTCTAAACATTATAATGGATCCCACATAGTCCTCCATACAGTAAAAGGGGGCCCTGAATTGCCTTCTATACAGTATAATGGCCTCACATAGTGCTCCATACAGTTTAATGGCCACGAAAAGTGCTTCATATAGTATAATGGCCCCACACAGTGCTCTATACAGTACAATGACCCCACATTGTGCTCCATATGGAATAATGGCCACATAACGTGCCACATACAATTTTAATGGCCTCACATAGTGCTCCATACAGAATAATAACCCTGCATAGTGTTCAATACAGTGTAATTGCCACAAAAAGTGCTCCATACTGTATTATTATCCCCACATAGTGCTCGATACAGTATAATGACCCCACACTAAAAAAAATACTCACTTCTCAGTTTGCTTGTTGCTCTGATTTCCTCATGGTGTATTCTGATCCCCTACACATCTTGGCACAGCAGGTGAGTTGTTATGACGTCATCATGCCCTCTGCGCTGAGGCGTAAGATGTAGAGGGAGAATGATGGCTGGGGGAGCACTAGCTGACATTCTCACCTTCATCATTGCTTTCAACTGTATCATCATTCAGGATGCCAATCAGTTAAAAGTGCTATGCCTGACAAATGGGGCAGGGTTCACCCCCAGCATCGGGGGACAATATACTCACCCTGTGGGCCAGATTTTGCCTGCTGTCTTGAGTTTGACATATGTGGATTTTAGGGTGAAAACTAGAGAGCTTCTTAAACTCTGCTAAAGCCTGGCCACAGAAGGTCATTTTGAGCTGAGAATTTTATTACAATTTTATTATACACAGCAGAGAGAAGACACTTACTTAGTCTGAAGTTACGCTTCAAAGCAGCAATGAATGGCCAGGTTCACAGTCTAGGGTCTGCTGAACTCCATCCTTGAAGATATTTCTGGCAAGCATGACACTTAGAGATGAGTGGATCTTTTGAAATTCAAATTTGCCCACTTCGTCACATTTTCCCCCCAAATTTGATCTGCAGCAAATTAATGTGTGCAAATCTCAATACTGTAAAGCTTGTAACTGCTTAGAAAATACATGAGGGAGAGGAATAGAGATAATCTTACTGACCATAAGAGCTAGCTTACATTCTACAGAAGTTAGAGGACCCCCTGAGTATAAAAACTTACACTCTGCAGGAGAGAGAGGACTCTGCTGAATATAAGAGCTTACGTTCTACAGGAGAGAGAGAGGACCCTGCTGATCATAAGAGCTTACTCTCTACAGAAAAGAGTGTGAGTGAGAGGACCCTAATGACCATATGAACTTACACTCTACAGGAGAGAGAGGACTCAGCTCACCATAAGAGCTTACACTCTACAGGAGAGAGAAAGGACCCCAATGACTATAAGAGCTTACACTCTACAGGAGAGAGAGAGGACCTTGCTGACAATAAGAGCTTACACTCTACAGGAGAGAGAGGAACCTACTGATCATAAGAGCTTACACACTACAGAAGAGAGAGAGAGGACTCCGCTGACCATAAGAGCTTATACTCTACAGGAGAGAGAGGACCCTGCTGACTATAAGACCTTACACTCTACAGGAGAGAGAGAGGACCTCTCTGACAATAAGAGCTTACACGCTACAGGAGAGAGAGAGGAACATGCTGATCATAAGAGCTCAAACTCTACAGAAGAGAGAGAGGACCCCGCTGACCATAAGAGATTACACTCTACAGTAGAGGGAGAGCGAGAGGATCCTGCTGACCATAAGAGCTCACACTCTACAAAAGAGAGAAATGACCTCACTGACAATAAGAGCTTCCACTCTGCAGGAGAGAGAGGACCCTGATGAACATAGGATCTTACACACTACAGGAGAGACAGATGACCTCGCTGACAATAACAGCTTACGCTCTACAGAAGAAAGAGTATGATAGAGAGTACCCTAATGACCATAAAAGGTTACACTCTAAAAGAGAGAGGACCCCGCTGACCATAAGGGTTTATACTCTACAGGAGAGAGAGAGGACCCTGCTGACCATAAGAGTTTACACTCTACAGGAGAGAGAAAGAAAAATTACCCTGCTGAACATGAGAAATTAAACTCTACATGAGAGAGAGCGGACCTCACTGACCATAAGAGCTTACACTCTACAGAAAAGAGAGAGAGAGGACCCCACTGACTGTAAGAGGTTACATGCTACACGTGACAGAAAGAAAGATGACCCCACTGTTTATTAGAGCTTATACACTACAGAAGAGAGAGGACTCGCTGACCAAAAAAGGATAGACACTGCAGAAGATAGAGAAAGGAATCCCGCTGATCATAAGAGCTTTTATCCTACAGGAATGAGAGAGAGGTCTCCGCTGATCTTAAGAGCTTACACTCTATAGGAGAGAGACTTGCTCAGTAACTCTAAAGATGGAAAACGACTCTGCCTTACAAACTGTGTTGCACTGGGAATCAATGATTTTTTATGGCCCCGGGACTGACCACCACTGTACAAGGTATGATAATCAGCTAGATGTCATAGCTGCAGGGCATTATGGGGAGGCCACACAGCAACACAAAATGACATTAGCCGGCTCGCTGATGCTTCAGCATTGTGGGAAATGGTGCCAGGCAATTTTTTTCTTTGGAAATCATAAATCGAATCTCAATCTTGGGCGGCAAGGTGGCTCAGGTCCTTGGTTCGAATCCCACCAAGGACAACATCTGCAAGGCTGCAATCCCACCAAGGACAACATCTGTTTGCGTGGGTTTCCTCCGGGTACTCCGGTTTCCTCCCACATTCTAAAGACATACTGATAGGGAATTTAGATTGTGAGCCCCATCGGGGACAGTGATGATAATGTGTGCAAACTGTAAAGCGCTGCGGAATATGTTAGCGCTATATAAAAATAAAGATTATTATTTATTATTAAAATGTTTGAATTTGGATGAAAGCTTGAATTTTAGGAAATTTGACTTGAAGTATATATCTCTTCCATATTATGTATATACTATTATTTTTAACAATAATATTATAAAAAGTTACCAATATCCAAAACAAAACTTACTTACAATAGCTGCCATGAATGCCAATATTACCTTTCCTTCCATTTCTATACAGTACACATTATATAAAATATTGGATTCCTAGACTGGAGTAGCTCTGAACATGGTAATATGTTCTTTGAATGGAATTATTTCACACTTCGCTTTCCAAACTCCACAGACCAAAATGTGATCTCATGTCGTCTGAACATGCCAAATTCCAGTAACCTCCAGGTTAACAGAGGTTTCCAGTAAAACAGAACTTTTGGCAGTGGAAACAAATTGGACTTGATTTTATAGCTTCAGTCCACCCTCCTTCCTGAATATCATTGTCCTCATCCCACACAAAAGAGTCAAAACCGTACAGATAACAAATGTGGAAGGAATCCTATTACTCACTGAATCGTGTACAAAATGGTAGCCCGTGAGACAATGGTAGGAGTTGCGGAAATGCAGAGGCGAAACGTTAGGGAAATCCAACATTCCAGAGGGGGACTCCAAGTCAATGACTGACATCACAGTATAATTGCACTGGGATGGAGATTATCGTAATATGCTGCGAAACATCCTTGATTACAGCATGACCTCAAATGAAAAAAACATGTGCAAGACAAGGGAAAGATGCATGCCATATGGAATAAAGCCAAGGATTTAGTCCCAAAAGAGGAAACGCTATATCAATATGGTTTTCCTGAAGTGTAGGGTTCTGCAGACATGTCTGCTGAAGGAGCTGCAAATGCTGACTCAGTTCTATAAGAATCTAATAAAAGCTTCGGCAGAATAATGACATAAGCCATGTTTGGCTGCTAACTCAGTCTGCTCTCATAGTCTACTAAATTAAAAGTCTCCCTTTGTGTGTACTGCGCAGACAAATCTCAGTCACAGTATGTAACAAAGTGAGGAGAAGGGACCACAGATGCGGGGAAAGGGAGCAAGAGAATAACATCAGCAACACCTCCTGAATAATTTAATATCCTATTAACCCTAAAATCACTTATAAGATACTTTGCATTAAATGGGTTTTCAAAATAGATCTCTATTTTTCAAAAACGCTTTCATCAACCACTTTAGTATCCATAATACTTTTCTTCTATTTTGCTAGCTTTATACCTTGAATCTACGCACCCCTGATTAAGAAATACTGGAGTGTGATGAAGTTGCATTTCTGGCTGCACCATCCGACTTTTTATGGCTACTTTTTAATATTCTTGGCTCATGAATTAAAGACGCTCAGCATCTTGTCAACTAAGAGGATACAGGACTTCTTCTCAAGCGCATCCTCACCTAATGCATGTGACGACACTTTTGACATTCTAGATATTTTCACAACCAGTAGAGAAGGTCAGAAACAGTGCACCGGATGGAGCAGATGTGGTGAAACCACAAAAAGGTCACTTGACCAACACATAGATAGTATTAACGGTAAAGGCAAATTTCAAATACTGTAAGTATTTTATTTATTTTTTATTTTCCTCACTTATTTAGCACCATTAAATTCACTGCACTATCAGTATGTCTTTGGAATGTGGGAGGAAACCCACACAAACACTGGGAGAACATACAAGTTCCTTGAAGATGTTGTAATTGGTTGGATTTGAACCCAGGACCCCAGCGCTGCAAGGCTGCAGTGCTGATCACTGAGCCACCAAGCTGCCAAAATTGAGAAGAAGAGATCATAGAGGTGGGGAATGGGACATGTAAAGGGAAAGGAGCAAACAAAAAACACTAGTAATGAGTAAAACATTGTAAATAAATTAATATCATGTAAACTCTAAAATTAGCTTGAAGAAACCTTGAATTAAATAGATTTTCCAAAATGGATTTCCATTTTTCAAAACCTCTCTTTCCGCCTTTATAAACCACTTTAGTGTACTCAGTATTTTATATTCCATTTTCCCAGTTTCATACCTTCATTCAAGATACCCTTGATCGAGATATACTGGAGGGCGTTGAAGTGACATTTCAGGGCACACCAGCATCAGACCCTTTCTGGTTACCTTTTAACATTCCTTGCTCATGAATTAAGGAAGCTCAGTATCTTTTCAAGTGCACACTCAGAGAAAATAGAGCTTCATCTTTAATGCCTCCTCATCATAATTTATGTAATGTCACATTTGACATTCTAGATATTGACACATCCAGAAGAAAAAGTCAAAACAGTGCACAGGATGTGGCGAATGTGGCAAAACCAAAAAGATGAAAGGTCACAAGACCAGCACAAAGATATAGCCTATTAAAATATAAAAGGTCCTTTGCTCATACGGTGTTGGCAACTATTAGTCACAGTAAATGTCAATGTCCAAAGAAAGGAATTATAGATGTGGAGAAAAGGACAAGCAAAGGGAAAGAGACAAGAGAATAAAACATTCAATCAGTAAAACATTGTAAATAACTTGATATACTGTTAACCCTAAGATCAGTTAGAAGACACTTTGCATCTTCTAAATCACCTTGAGGTCTCCCAGGGGCGGACATGCACAGGAGCTCAAGAAATAAGAAAGCTCACAACTACCTCCAAAGTTGGTGGAATTGTCCATAATGATGAGCTCTTGGGCTACAAGGGCTCATATATTGTTCTTGGACAGAGGCCCTCTTCTTTCTGTGTCTGTCAGTGGTGTCGCCATTACTATTTTTCTGTTCTGTCATCTTCATACCTTGAATATAGATACCATTTATTGAGTTGTATTGGAGCGTGTTGAAGTTACATTTCTGGCCACAACAGCATCTGATACTTTTTGGGTTATCTTGTCAAGTGTATGCTCAGAGAAAACAGGGATTTTTCTCTAGCACATCCTCCGCATAATGTACAGTATGTGACGTTACATTTGACATTCTAGACATTGACACAGCTAGAAGAAAAGGTCAGAAACAGTGCACGGGACTTAACCGGATGTGGCAAAACCACAAAGAGGTATAGTTTCCTAAATTTACAAGGCTTCCTTTATGCATAGGGTGTAGGAAAAACTGTAAGTGTGCAGCAATGTGAGGAGAAGGGATGGCGTACAGTGGGTACAGAAGATATTCAGAACCCTTTAAATTTTTCACTCTTTGTTTCATTGCAGCCATTTGGTAAATTCAAAAAAGTTCATTTTTTTCTCATTAAAGTACACTCTGCACCCCATCTTGATGGGAAAAAAACAGGTATGTAGAAATTTTTGCAAATTTAATAAAAAAGAAAATTGAAATATCACATGGTCATAAGTATTCAGACCCTTTGCACAGTATTGAGTAGAAGCACCCTTTTGAGCTAGTACAGCCATGAGTCTTCTTGAAATTGAAGTTTTTCACACCTGGATTTGAGTATCCACTGCCATTCTTCCTTGCACATCCTCTCCAGTTCCGTCAGGCTGGATGGTGAATGTTGGTGGACAGCCATTTTCAGGTCTCTCCAGAGATGCTCTATTGGGTTTAGGTCAGTACTCTCGCTGGGCCAGTCAAGAATGGTCATAGAGTTGTTCTGAAGCCACTCCTTTGTTATTTTAGCTGTGTGCTTAGGGTCATTTTCTTGTTGGAAAGTGACCCTTCGACAAGTCTGAGGTCCAGAGAACTCTGGAAGAGGTTTTCATCAAGGATATCTCTGTACTTGGCTGCATTCATGTTTCCAGCAATGGCAACCAGTCGTCCTGTCTCCGCAGCTGAAAAACACCCCCATAGTATGATGCTGCAACCCACATGTGATTGTATTGGGCAGGTGATGAGCAGTGCCTGGTTTTCTCCACACATACCTCTTAGAATTATCACCAAAAAGATCTATCTCTGTCTAATCAGACCAGAGAATCTTATTTCTCATTGTCTGGGAGTCCTTCATGTGCTATTTAGCAAACTCTATGCGGGCTTTCATATGTCTAGCACTGAGGAGAGGCTTCAGTCAGGCCACTCTGCCATAAAGGCCCGACTGGTGAAGGGCTGCAGTGATAGTTGACTTTGTGGAACTTTCTCCCATCTCCCTACTGCATCTGTGGAGCTCAGCCACAGTGATCTTGGGGTTCTTCTTTATCTCTCTCACCAAGGCTATTCTCCCACAATTGCTCAGTTTGGCTGGACAGTCAGGTCTAAGAAGACTTCTAGTTATCCCAAAGTTCCTCCATTTAAGGATTATGGAGGCCACTGTGCTCTTAGAAACCTTGAGTACTGCAGAAATTCTTTTGTAACCTTGGCCAGATCTGTGCCTTGACACAATTCTGTCTCTGAGCTCCTTGGCAAGTTCCATTGACCTCATGATTCTCATTTGGTCTGACATGCACTGTGAGCTGTGAGGTCTTATATAGACAGGTGTGTGCCTTTACAAATCAAGTCCTATCAGTTTATAAACAGCGGGTCTCCACTCCAATTAAGGAGTAGAACCATCTCAAGGACGACCATAAGGAAATGGACAGCATGTGACTTAAATATGAGTGTCTGAGCAAAGGGTCTGAATACTTATGACCATGTGATATTTCAAATTTTTTTTTTTTAATAAATTTGCAAAAATGTCTTCATTTCTGTCATTTTTCCATCAAGATGGGGTGCAGAGTAGAGCTGAGCGACTTTGCCTTTTTTAGGGTCGAGTCGAGTTTCATGAAACCCGACTTTCTCAAAAGTCGTGTCGAACGAAATCAGCCGACTATTGGGAAAAGTCGGAGGTCCGACTGAAACACGAAACCCAATGCAAGTCAAAGGGGAAGCAAAGTCGGCAGGGAGAGGAGGACAGTAAACACACCTACAGTGCCCATTTCAATGCCAATGAAATTAATTCTTATTACTTAAGCTTGTCAACCCTAATTTACTTTATATTAATAGTTACGCATTAAAAACTGGGGGTTATTTGGCTAAAGTTGTGGGGGGGTAGGGCTGGCTCCAGGTTTTCGTGTTCCCCGGGCGAAAGAGTGTCAGTGGGCCCCTTTAACACATACCACAATTCATGATGCTCCGATACGGCAGGGAAATATTGGTATAGTGCAATGACAAATACTTCACTTCTTACATTACATGACTGATATCTATTTTAAATTCTACAGTAGCTCAAAAACCAGACAGTATATTCCTCCATACAGTATTATGGCCACCACATGGTGCGCCATACAGAATAATGATCCCCATATATTTCTCCATACAGAATAATTGGTCCCATATAATGTTCCATACAGTATATGATGAGCTCTACATAATACTACAGTATATGATGGTCCCCATATAATGTGCCATACAATATAGGACAGTCCCCATAGAGTAGACTGAGCCCCACATATTGCTCCATACCGTATAATGAGTCACATATAAAGCTCCATACAGTATATTATGGGCCCCATATATTGCTCCATACAGAATAGGCCCCATATGTGCTCCATATAATGCTCCATACCCTATCTGATGCACCATAAATAATGAACCCCATATGATGCTCCAGTATATGATGGGCACCATGGATGATGCTCCATTGTATGTTGGGCCTATATAATGCTCCATATATAATGGGCCCCATATGATGCTCTAGTATATGATGGGCCCCATATGGTGCTCCAGTATATGATGGGCCCCATGGATGATGCTCCATTGTATGATGGGCCTATATTATACTCCATATATAAAGGGCCCCATATGATGCTCTAGTATATGATGGGCCCCATGGATGATCAAGCGTGTTGATAAAAAAGGCTCAAAATAACTGCCCATTAATTGAGGAAAATCAAGTGTGAAGCTGCCAAGATGCCATTTGACACCAGTTTTGCCATATTTCAGAGCTGCAACGTTACTGCAGTATCAAAAAAGCACAAGGTGTGCCATACTCAGGGACATGACCAAGGTAAGGAAGGCTGGAAAACGACCACCTTTGAAAAAGAAACATAAGATAAAACACAAGCCTGAGTAAAGAAATATGTTAAGACAGATTTTTGTAAGATTTTATGGACTGATGAAATGAGAGTGACTCTTGATGGGCCAGATGGATGGGCCCAAGGCTGGATCAGTAAAGGCCAGAGAGCTCCACTCTGGCTCCGACACCAGCAAGGTGGAGGTGGGGTACTGGTATGGGCTGGTATCATCAAAGATGAACTTGTGGGACCTTTTCAGGTTGAGGATGGAGTGAAGCTCAACTCCCAGACCTACTGCCAGTTTCTGGAAGACACTTTCTTCAACCTGTGGTACAGGAAGAAGTTGGTATCGTTCAAGGAAAACATGATTTTCATGCAGGCCAATGCTCCATCACATGCATCCAAATACTCCACAGTAGAGTTGAGCGAAACAGGTCGAACAAATTCAAAAGTCACCGACTATCGCCAAAGTCGGGTTTCATGAAACGAAACACGACCTTAGCGTGAGGTCGGCCACGAGGTCGGTGACTTTAGCGCCAAAGTCGCGTTTCAAAAGATGCTTTAGCGCCCTTTTGCAGCCAATCAGGAAGAACGGACACTGTGGGCAACGTGATGACATAGGCAGCAGTCACCACCATCTTGGAGAATGGCATGCAAGTGATTGGCTTGCTTTGTGGGGCATCACAGGGGGTATAAAAGGGCGTGCATGCCGACCGCCATGTTACTCATGCTGATCTCTGAATAGGGAGAGCTGCTGCTGCTGCTGATTCTGTAGGGAGAGCGTTAGGGAGGCAAAAAGAAAAAAAAAACTGCTTCTTCTGATAGCGCTTTTCACTGTAGTTACTGTACAGTGTAAGGTGAAGATTTTTGCTTTTGTGCAGCAGCGCTGGTGGTGATTAGCCTGCCTTTTATAGCTAGCTGCATTGCTGTGTGCACACTGGTGTTCAAACTGCTTTTTTAAAAGCAATCCAAATTGTATTGTTTTGTCCTGGTGAGGTAGTGAGCGTTCATTATTTCACACACCATACAGCGGTGTACACTCCTCACACAGTACCATGTAATGGCTGTTATCACGGCCAAATTGAAGCTATATACGTGTGTGACTCTGGAAGGAAAAGTCGAGGAGTTTGTTCGTTCTTACAGACCTACAACTTATAATTTTGTCCGTTTTTCAAACAGTTTAGTATATTTGCTGTTTGATTACATTCAAAACTAGAGAGAGACAGCGTGCGTCAGTCCGTATACAAAAACACGGAGCTTGACAGTTTTACGTACACCGTACAGCGGTGTACGTGTACGCTCCTCTCTCAGTACCATGTGACGGCTGTTATCATGGCCAAATTGAAGCTATATACATGTGTGACTAAGGAAAAGTCGAGGAGTTTGTCCGTTCTTACAGACCTACACCTTATGGTTTTGTCCGTTTTTCAAGCAGTTTCGTATATTTGCTGTTTGATTACATTCAAAACTAGAGAGAGACAGCGTGCGTCAGTCCGTACACAAAAATACGGGGCTTGACACTTTTACATACACCATACAGCGGTGTACGTGTACGCTCCTCTCAGCACCGTGTAACAGCTGTTATCACGGCCAAATTGAAGCTATATACCTGTGTGACCCTGCAAGGAAAAGTCGAGGAGTTTGTCTGTTCTTATAGACCTACACCTTATAGTTTTGTCCGTTTTTCAAACAGTTTAGTATATTTGCTGTTTGATTACATTCAAAACTAGAGAGAGACAGCGTGCGTCAGTCCGTATACAAAAACACGGAGCTTGACAATTTTACATACACCGTACAGCGGTGTGCGTGCACGCTCCTCTTTCAGTACCGTGTAACGGCTGTTATCACGGCCAAATTGAAGCTATATACGTGTGTGACTCTGTAAGGAAAAGCCGAGGAGTTTGTCCGTTCTTACAGACCTACACTCTAGGGAGATTCCAATTCTGCCCAATTCTATATACACCTTGTAGCTTGTCATACACTAGGCAATTTCTGCCTGTCACATTGCGGTGTAATATAAACAGGGCCTGACAGTATGCAACTGTTTCCTGAAGTCTAGAGAGATTCCAATTCTCACCTGTCCTCTATACACCTTTCTAAGACCATCCAGAATCTGACTGTCACATTGCGGTGTAATATAAACAGGGCCTGACAGTATCCAACTGTGTCCTGAAGTCTAGAGAGATTCCAATTCTCACCTGTCCTCTATACACCTTTCTAAGACCATCCAGAATCTGACTGTCACATAGCGGTGGAACATAAACAGGGCCTGACAGTATCCAACTGTGTCCTGAAGTCTAGAGAGATTCCAATTCTCACCTGTCCTCTATACACCTTTCTAAGACCATCCAGAATCTGGCTGTCACATAGCGGTGTAATATAAACAGGGCCTGACAGTATCCAACTGTGTCCTGAAGTCTAGAGAGATTCCAATTCTCACCTGTCCTCTATACACCTTTCTAAGACCATCCAGAATCTGACTGTCACATTGCGGTGTAATATAAACAGGGCCTGACAGTATCCAACTGTGTCCTGAAGTCTAGAGAGATTCCAATTCTCAACAGTCCTATATACACCTTTCTAAGACGATCCAGAATCTGACTGTCACATTGCGGTGTAATATAAACAGGGCCTGACAGTATCCAACTGTGTCCTGAAGTCTACAGAGATTCCAATTCTCCCCACTACTATAAACACCTTGTACCTTGTTTTACAGGACCATAGAGTTGTTGGTTTTTTGGGGACATTTTCCCCAAAAATGAGGAAGTGTGGTGGAGGAGTCCGTGGAAGTGGGTGGGGGTTGGCAGCTGGTAATGATGGTGTTGGTGCTGGTGGTGGATCTGCTGGTAGTGGCAAAAGCAAAATAGCACCTAAAGCAGGAGGTGTTGAGCCTGCATCATCGTCTGCCTCCACAAGGCCTCGAAGGCTACCTTTTCTGGGAGTAGGTAAACCGCTTTTAAAGCCAGAGCTTCAAGAACAAGTTTTGGCTTACATTGCTGACTCAGCCTCCAGCTCTATCACCTCCTCTTCTGAAATTTAAAAAAATAAAAGCACTGAGTTGTCATTGGAGGCTCATGGTCATGAACCACAACTTTCCTTGTGTCCTTCACCCCAACTAAAATCGAAGGATGCGGCAGGCCACACTACAGATTACTCCATGCAGCTGTTTTCACATACCATGCCTGGGTTATCAAGTCAAATCATGAATTACCCATGCCAAGATGAATCTGACATGGAGTGCACTGATGCACAGCCACTGATAGATGATTCTGCTGGTACATTCACTCAGAGCACTACATTGTCCTCGCAGTGTACTGAGCCAGAATCTGACCCTGATGAAACTCAGGTGCCCCTTCCCGCATACTATACCATCGTACACGGTGACACAGAGGAAGGTGCACATGACATTGAAGAGGAGGTGATGGATTACCCAATTGTTGACCCAGATTGGCATCCACTGGGGGAAGAGGGTGCCGCTGCCAATAGCTCAGAAGAGGAGGAGGAGCATCCGCAGTGGGCATCGACATCGCAACAGCTGTTATCTGGCATGCCCGGAGCAGTCCAAAAACAGGTTACAATAACCAAAAGAGTTGCAGGACAGCTTGGCCAGACGGTCAAAATAGCACAGCGTGCAAGGCCTCAAAATGTCTTCCCTAGTAGGAAGAGTGCAGTGTGGCAATTTTTTGAACAAAATCCAAATGATCAGGCAAAGGTTATCTGTAAGAAGTGCGCAAAGACTTTTAGCCGAGGGAAAAATCTGAGAAATTTGAATACCAGTTGCATGCTAAGACATTTAATCACCATGCACTTGCAAGCATGGACGGACTACCAAAACTCACGTACCACATGTGCAACTGCTCCCAAAGAAGGTAGTCAGCAACACTACATTGTTTCCCCCACTGTAAGCCCACCGGTTAGCACACCCCATGCAGCAAATGTTGAGTTGTCGTCTCAAGGGCAAATCAGTCAGGGAATCACACTGTTATTGCAACGAAAGACTGAATCTAGGCCATCAGAAAGAACACCAACTCCATCACCATCATCAACCCTCTCTCAGTCCGCCATATCCACCGCTAGTTCCACCATATGCAGCTCTCAAGTCCAGCTCACCCTACCAGAGACCATGAGTAGGACAAGAAAGTACTCATCCTCTCATCCGCATACACTGTGTTTGAACGCCCACATTGCCAAACTAATCTCGTTAGAGATGATGCCCTATCGCTTGGCAAACTCATGGCCTACGCAGTACCACGCTATGACCTACCCAGTCACCACTTCTTCTCTCGCAAAGCCATCCCAGCCCTCCACCATCATGTGAAAGACCGCATTGTCCATGCACTCAAGCAGTCAGTGAGTGGAAAGGTGCACCTCACAACAGATGCATGGTCCAGTCGGCATGGCCAGGGCCGTTACATGTCCATCACTGCGCACTGGCTTAATGTTGTGGATGCAGGGTCCACAGGGGACAGCGGTGGTGGGACAGTGCCGCCTAGCCCACGGTATAGGAAACAGGTGGCTGTAGGCATTCAACCCTCCTCCTCCTCCTCCTCCTCCAGAAGCGAAAGCTCGTCCAACAGAGTGCAGTCGCATGAGCACTCCATCCACAGCTGCCACTGTTGCACACGAGGTGTCCCCTTATCGATCAGCTAGTGGAAAGCGTCAGCAGGCTGTGTTGAAGATGATGAGTTTGGGCGACTGACACACCGCGGAGGTACTGGCCGACTACGTTCAGCGACAAACTGAGTCATGGCTGGGCAGTCTACATCTTGAGGCAGGCAAGGTAGATAGTGATAACGGACGGAATTTTGTGGCAGCCATAGCCCTTTCAAAACTCAGACACATACTTTGCTTGGCTCACACCTTGAACCTTCTGGTGCAGTGCTTCCTCAATAATTATCCGGAGTTAACAGGCCTGCTCCATAAGGTTCGAAGACTCTGCTCGCACATCCGCCGGTCGCCCGTACACTCCAATCGTATGCAGAAGCTGCAGCGATTGCTCCACCTTCCCAAGCATCGCCTAATTATCGACGTTGCAACAAGGTGGAACTCCACCCTGCACATGGTGGAGTGGCTGTGCGAACAGAGGCAGGCTGTAATGCATTTCTGGGAGGATACACGGGCAGGCACTTTGAGGGCAGACACAGAGTTTTCAGGTGTGCAGTGGTCGAAGCTGAAAGACCTCTGTAAAGTCCTTCAGTGTTTTGAGGAATGCACATGGCTGGTAAGCGCAGACGACGCCATCATAAGCATGAGCATCCCACTTATGCGTCTGCTCATGCAAACCTTGACACACATTAAGGAGCAGGCGTCTGCAGCCAAGGATGATGAGGAAGAGGAGGTGGGAAGCCTTGATGACAGTCAGCCATTGTCAGCTCAGGTACCTCTCCTGGACGAGGTGGAGGAAGAAGAGGAAGTGGAGGAGGAGGATGATGATGGAGATGATTATTTAGGGGAGGAGGAAGCTTCTCGTGGGGCAAGAGAAAATGTTGGCGTGGCAAGGTCTGGTACAGGGTTTGTGCGTGACTGGAGGGATGTGGATTTGCCAGAAAGTGCTCCTCCACCCAGCACTCGCAGTGCATCATTGACACCGGGAACATTGGCCCACATGTCAGATTATGCCTTGCAGTTCCTAAAAAGGGACCCCCGCATTGCCAAAATGATGAACAATGACGACTACTGGTTGGCCAGCATCCTGGATCCACGCTATAAAGGCAAATTCCAAAACATCATGCCACAGGAGAACCTTGACCTAATATTGGCTAACAAACAAGCAACTCTGGTAAACCGGTTGGTTGAGGCATTCCCAGCACACAGCAGCGGTGATGGTTCTCACACGAGACGTAGGGGCCAGGGGCAACTTGGAAGAGGTGTTGGTGCTGCACACATCAGAAGTGGCATTGGAGACAGGGGTTTCATGACCATGTTGTGGACTGATTTTTCAAGTCCCGCTCACACGACTGGTAATACTGCATCGATTGAAAGTGACAGGTGACAGTACTTGTCAACTATGGTTACAAACTACTTCTCGCCCCATATCGATGTTCTCCCTCACAGGTCATTCCCATTTGACTATTGGGCCGCTAAACTGGACGCCTGGCCTGAATTGGCCCAATATGCCTTACAGGAGCTCACTTGCCCAGCTGCAAGTGTGCTATCGGAAAGAGTCTTCAGTGCTGCTGGATCAATCCTCACAGAAAAAAGGACCCGTCTCTCGACCCAAAATGTGGATGATCTAACCTTCATTAAAATGAACCATGCATGGGTTTCCAAGGATTTTGTCACACCTTACCCTGATGACACATAGGTTGCCAGAAAAATGGCTTTCTTTGGTACTCCTCTTTCTGGGACTTGACTAATTTCGTCTTTAGCAGCAGGTGAATGTCCAACATCAACATATGCCATTTTGTAAACCTCCCTAACTGGGCTGCCTTCTCCCCCCGGGGTCACCACCTAGCGTATGCAACCGTGCGAGTGCCGTTGACCTGGACAGGTGGGTGGGCCGACTCTTGGGCGCGGGCACTGGCACAGGGTCCCTCATTGCGCAATAAAGTGTCTCTGACGGTGGGGGTGCACACCCGCCGTCAGACACTCCGCCATACTATGAGGGGCCCAGTGCCAGTACCGACGCCCACGCGTGTGCCCCCTTGCTTGGGCAGAGCCCCAGCGTTTGCAATGTTTACCTCTCCCTGCTCCTCCGCTGTGTAGTCTGGGCTGTCAAATCCTTCACTGGGACTGCCACTACAAATTTGGTGAACTGATAGAAGATGATGGTTAAGACGTAGCTATGCCCTGTCCCGCTGGCCGGGATCTAGCTTCAGATGATCAACGGCTTCCATTTCTTATGGACGTCGACTCGCAATGAGATGCAGTGGTGGTTTGTCATCAGCTTTCACAGTTTTCCTACCCACAGACGTGTGACATTCCAGCGTACATTTTTAAATGTGCCCTCTCATGCCAATCCAATTGAATCGCCTACGGCCTGTGGCTTCTGTGTTTTGCACTCCAAAGTTACGTGACAGATCATGATAGGCAGTGAGCACCATGTTTACATCTCTCCCTGTGATCAAAATTGGATGGATATGAGTAACGGCGATGGGATCAACGGTACTGCGATACAGCAAGACTTTCTTCACAAACAAAGGTTTTTGCTGTTTCCACACACTAATTAATTGAGGGTCAGCATCGCCTCTGAGAATTGTGACGGACGTTTTTCCCGTGAATAGTAATTCCTAGATTTCTGCAATCACTAGACTCTATGTCAGTAATTGTATGCATCTCATTTCCTATTGCCGAGAGTCTGGACTGTCTTACTGAGACAGAAATATAAATGAAGATTAACAAATACCACCAAAAGTGTATACTGGTCTATGCTTCAAATACATTTCCTTTTTTCGACTTTTTAGATTGTTGTCTAATCCGTACTGAGATCACAGAGATTTTAAATGTTTAAACTATGCTATATATACCTGCTATCCAATGATAATGTACCCTTTCTCAACTTTGTACAAGCTGGTCAAATCTATACTGGGCCTGAGAACGTCTGAGCCTGCCTCCTGATCTATAGACATAGGGTTTTAATGTGTAAACTATGCTATACATACCTGTTATCCAGTGATACGGTACCCTTTCTCACCTTTGTCCAATCATGTCTAATCCATACTGGGCCTGAGACCATCTGAGCCTGCCTCCTGATCTATAGACATAGGTTTTTAATGTGTAAACTATGCTATACATACCTGTAATCTGGTGATGCGTTACCCTTTCTCACCTTTGTCCAATCACGTCTAATCCATACTGGACCTGAGACCATCAGAGCCTGCCTCCTGATATATAGACATAGGTTTTTAATGTGTAAACAATGCTGCATATATACGTGTTATCCAGTGAAACTGTACCCTTTATCAACTTTCTGGAATCTTGTCAAATCCATACTGGGCCTGAGAACGGCTGCCGAGCTGTTAAGCAAGCTACAGCACCTTTGTTTTGGACACATAATTTTTTCATTTTGTCAGGAATGCCTGTTAGGCCTAATTCCGCAATTGCGGTTGACCTGCACTTACTGGGAAATCATCGTTCGCGGGGAATAATTGGAATCACAGATCCCCATCACTAATGGTGTTCAGCGGGATATCAGCACCTGTAAGCGACAAAAGCTGGTCCTTTCAATGTAGCGCGCATGCAGCCCCGGACATGTAAGGCCATGATAGACCTGATATTGCTCGATCTCGCGTGCCAGAGTCTCGCGTATCCCTCTAGTAAGCTTGATGCGTACCGCGGGGGCATGCCAGAGTCTCGTTCGTTAACAGAATAAAGCTGACAAATCGCTAGCACAACTACAAACGGACATACCACACCACACACAGAATCGACATAGCTTTCAATGTGTGCATCTTTTCTTGAGGTGGTATGGTAGTGGTTTCCCGGGTGGAGTCCAATGAAGCCGCAGGCTCCACTCCTGGTGGTGCCCTTTTGGACATTCCTTTAAGGTTCAGCTTTGCAATCATACTGCCCCCGGAAAGCCAACACTTTGCCTTCATGGACGCTGTTTGGATGTTCGTGGGAATAACGCCGCCCGATCACCAGTTGGCATAATTAATTGGTGGGAAGTCCTACGGTATATGATCGTGTTCGATTTCATTTTTTTTTTTTTGGTTTGTTTTTTACATTTTTAGTCCAGCCTTTCTTGACTTCATAAGGGCATGACAAGCCTATATCTGTGTCTCCTCCACCTCTTTTCTAAATGTAGTTGCCCTTTTCCATATGTTATTTTTGTCTTCTGAGCATTTTGTCGGCTTTGGGACACCTTTTAAGGTGTTTTGTAATTGTTTTCTATGTGTTTGTATGTGTTTGTGTTTGCCTGCAATTGTTTTCAATGTGGTTCGACGAACATTCGACGAACTTGCCTCCTGTGCGACAAACCAAAACACTAGCGGGGTGGCTCAACACTACTCCTGATATATAGACGTACATTGTTAATGTTTAAACTATGCTATATATACCTGCTATCTGCTGATACTGTACACTTTGTTTCCATTTTATATTCTTGTGTAATCCATACTGAGCCTGTGAGCATCTCTGTGTGACTGATGGAATATATATGGAGATTGACAATTATCCTTTGACTGAATAGAGCTGTACGCTTCTGATACAGTGCCATTGCCATATATCTGATGTTATTTTGTGTCTATTTTGTGCTAAATTTGGAAGTTTGGTGGAAGAAGCCACGGACGTGGGCGTGGGGGTGCCAGCTGGTGCTGATGGTGGTGGTGCATCTGCTGGTAGTGGCAAAAGCACGATAGTAGCTAAGGCAGGAGGTGTTGAGCCTGCGTCATGGTCTGGCTCCGGAACGCCTGGAAGGCTACCTTTTCTGGGAGTAGGTTAACCGCTTTTAAAGCCAGAGCATGAGGAACTGGTTTGGGCTTACATTGCCGAAACAGACTTCAGCAAATATGCTCTCCTCTTCTGAAGTTTCAAAAAATGCAAGCACTGAGTCGTCAAGTGCTAGCTCCTGGTCAGGAAGAACCCCTTTCCTTGTGTCCTGCACCCCCACCCAAAGTGAATGATGCAGCAGGCCACACTTCACATTAGTCCACGTAGCTCTTTCTATCATACCATGCCTGGGTTATCAAGTCAAATCGTGAATTCCCCAGTCCAAGATGAATCTGACATGGAGTGTGGGTGGCCAGCCAGGGCAGTGGGGTTAATCGGTACCGGGCCGATGTCTCACAGGGATGTGTCACGGTGGTGGTGACCTGTTCCATGGCCCTGGGCGTCCCTGGGGTGAATTACGTTTATAGGTGAATGATACGTGATGCCACCTGTGGTTTCTGATTAGATTGACCAGCGCTGCAGTGGCGCTTCTCTGGGACAGATGTTGTGGTGCAGATAAGATGTAGAAGCACTGCACAGGTAGGGCTGTTGTCGCAGGGCAGATGAAAGAGTTGGTAGATGGTGTGCAGTGCAGGATGTAGCAGAGCCGTGTGCCAGACGCAGGAGAAAGAGGACAGACACAGTCGTGCAGTTCCTTTACCTGGACTTGGTAAATGCCGTCCAGGACCCAAAATACAGATGGAGAAGGAGTTGGTCAGCCTGGAAGCCAATTTGGAATTCTCTCTCTGCAGATAGGTCGTGTGGCCTCCGTTCTAGCGCTTATCTGAGGTACTCACAGTGCTGAGTTCAATGAAGTTCCCCCTGTTGACTCTCTCTTGGAACTTTCTCATATGGCAGGCAGCCGTAGCCTTTTCCTTCTGGCTCCCACACGTAGCTGCTGGAGCCTCCAAGCCTTAGTTGGGTACAGAGCATTTACAGCTGCTACTTCCTCCGGTTTCTGCTGCTGGAATGTCAGTGTCCCTACAAACTTGGAGACCGGAATCCGGACCATGCGTTCCAGCTAGGAGTGAGCCTTCACTCTGCTCATCCTCCAGCTCCCCTTCTCACGTCCACACACTTCCCCTTCCCTTCACAGACTGCCCAAACTTACCTCCTCCCGACCACAGAGAGCAGCTCCTCAGCTGTCAGGTTCAGAGGTCTCCCTGCTGGTCTGGAGTGGGAAATGTGTTGTGTGTTGGTTTAACTGCTAGCGAGATCCTTCGTTGCTTCCAAGCATGACATCACACTCCCTAGGAGGAAGGTTATGCCACTGTGGCGACCGTACTCCTGGGGGCGCCACAAGTGCACTGATGCCCAGCCACTGCTAGATGATTCTGCTGGTAAATTGACCCAGACCACTACATTCCCCTCGCACTCTACACAGCCAGACTCTGACCCTGATGAAACTCAGGTTATCCTTCCCATATACTGTACCACCTTACACGGTGACAAAGAGGAAGGTGCAGATGAAAGTGCAGGTTCGGCCCACCCGCCGTCAGCCACACCACCGTGCTATGAGGGGCCCTGTGCCAGTGCCATCGCCGAGTGCCCCCCCCTGCTTGCTCAGGATCACAGCACTTGCAAAGTTGAAATACTTACCTCTCTCTGCTCCACTGCCATGACGTCTTCTGCGTTTCCTGACAGTGATATTCTGATGAGAGAGCGCAATGACATCACGTCTGTGCGCCCAGACTAGTACAGGGATTCCCTATATGAGGAGACTTATTTGAGAAGACTTATTTAATTGTTTTCAATGTTGGGACAGCAATTTTTGGGGAGCACTATACTCTGGAGAATGATGTATGGGGCCCACCATACACTGGAGCATTCCAAAGGTGGACATCAGACACTGGAGCAGCATTTACAGGGCCCATTATACACTAGAGCATTAGAAATGGGGCCCATTATATATAGAGCATTATTTGGGCCCATAAGACAGTGTAGCTTCATCCATGGGGACCAACATATACTGTAGCATTATGTGGAGCTCATCATATACTGTTTCAAACATTATATGGGACCAATGATTCTGTAAGGATAAATATATGGGCCTCATTACTCTGTATAGCGCACTATGCGGTGACCATAATACTGTATGGAGCAATATACTGTCCGTTTTTGGAGCTATTGGAGAATTTAAAATGGATATCAGTCATGAGATGTAAAAAGTGAAGTATTTTTCATTGTACTATACCGCTATTTCTCTGCCGTATAGGAGCCTCATGAGTTGTGCTATGTGTTAAAGGGGCGCTCTTTGGCCCAGGGCACATGAAAACCTGGCGCCAACCCTACCCCCCCCCACAAATTTAGCCAAATAACCCCCATTTTTCAGTGCGTAACTAGTATTATGAAGTAAATTAAGGTTGAAATGCTTCAGTAATAAGAATTGATGTTTTTGGCATTCAAAAGGGCACTGTAGCTATGTTTACTGTCCTCCACTCCCTGCCGACTTTGCTTCCCCATTGACTTGCATTGGGTTTCGTGTTTCAGTCGGCCTTTGACTTTTCACAATAATCGGCCGATTTCACCGACTTTTCATGAAACCCGACTCGACCCGATAAAAGGCAAAGTCGCTCAACTCTACTCCACAGCATGGCTGCCCAGTAAAGGTCTAAAAGAAGAAAAAATAATGACATGACCCCATTGTTCACCTGACCTAAACCCCAAAGAGAACCTGTGGTCCCTCATAAAATGTGAAATCTACATGGAGTGAAAACATTACACCTCTGGGGACAGTGTCAAGGAGGCTGTGGTGGCTGCTGCACGCAATGTTGATCGTAAACAGATCAAGTAACTGACAGAATGTATAGATGGAAGGCATTTGAGTGTCATCGTAAAGAAAGGTGGCTCTGTTGGTCCCTTTTTTTTTGGTTTTGAATGTCAGAAATGTTTATTTCTACATTTTGTGTTGTTATATTGGTTTACCTGGTGAAAATAAACAAGTGAGATGGGTATTTATTTGGTTTTTATTAAGTTACCTAATAATTCAGCACAGTAATAGCTACCTGCACAAACAGATAACCTCCTAAGATAGCCAAATAAAAAAAAAACCACTCCAACTTCCAAAAATATTAAGCTTTGATATTTATGAGTCTTTTCGGTTGATTGAGAACATAGTTGTTGTTCAATAATAAAAAGAATCCTCTCAAATACAACTTGCCTAGTAATAATTATGCAAACAAGTATCAACCTAAGGCCTTGTCAGATCACTCCCCTGTTATGGCGACATTTAATTGGGAAAATGGCAGGAGAGGGGAACGGGCACCATTGTCGTTTAACGCATTCTGGTTACCTATTATTCAAGCAGATACTAGGATCCCTGACTTGCTAAAATAATTTTTTGCTATTAATGAGGGTATAGCCCCCAGGGAAAGAATATGGGATGCGTCTAAAGCTTATCTGAGAGGACTGTTGATCTTGGATGTGAATAGATTTAGAACTAAGTCTAGAGAATATGAGGTACTTTTACAGAAGGAAGCTATCTCTGCAGAAATGCAATATTTGAAAACTCAGTCGGATATACATTTTAACGCATTAAAAGGTGCTGAAAAATGATCTGCCCAACATAAGCTTTCAAAAGCTGCAGATAAACGATACTTATGGTGGCAGGTCTATTTCGGGGAGGGGGAGGGAAATGGACATCTACTAGCTACCCTGATCAAGACTCAATCTGGCCCTGCAATGGTAGCGGGTAGAATTGAGTGACTTTAGTCGGATCGGGTTTCATGAAACAAAATTTGTTTCAGATGAAACTGGTCCGACTAGGGCAAAAAAAGTCAGAGTTTCGTCTGAAACCCGACCTCAATGCAAGTCAATGGGGAATAAAAGTCGGCATTGAGTGGGGTCGGATTTCGGACGAAACTCTGACTTTTTTTGCCCTAGTCGGACCAGTTTCATCTGAAACAAATTTTGTTTCATGAAACACGATCTGACTAAAGTCGCTCAACTCTAGTAGCGGAGTTAAAAAACAAAAATGGGGAACTTGAAAGGTCTTCTGGCAACTTTTAGCGAGTTTTTTGAGACATTATATAATTCACAGGGCGGGTTCTCTGACGAGTTGCTCAGTAACTTTTTGGGGACTGCTGGTCTGCCTACTCTGTCGGAATCGGAAGCTGTTGGCCTGGAGGCACCAATTAGTCTGGATGAATTAGAGGAGGCTCTAGATTCAATGGCAGGGAATAAGACATCGGGGCCTGATGGGCTGCCTGTGGAGATATATAACCAGTACTCAAATATAATGCTTCCACTGCTGTTGAAGGTGTTTGAGGCGGCTAGGGAAGATGGGCACTTGCCCCGGTCCTTGAATGAAGCAATCATAGTGGTGATCCCCAAGGCTGATAAGGATTCTTGTCTTCCAGAGTCATACAAGCCTATCTCCCTTTTAAACGTTGATGTCAAGATTTTTTCAAAGATTCTGGCGATGCGGCTGTCAAGAGTAATATCTAGTATTAGTCATCCAGATCAAACTGGTGTTATGTCAGAGAAATCAACTGCAATTAATATTCGGAGGTTGTATCTAAATTTACAGATCCCATCAAAGGGAAAGGAACCTAGGGCTGTTGCATCTTTGGATGCTGCTAAAGCATTTGACAGCATCGAATGGCCATATCTGTGGGCTATATTAGCCAAGATGGGTTCCGGTAAAAATTTTATTGCCTGGATACAGCTGCTGTATTCGAGTCCGGAGGCCAAAAGTAGAATTAATGGGGAGATCTCAAATACAATTAACTTACACAGAGGGACCAGACAGGGGTGCCCCCTCTCTCCCCTACTGTTTGCTCTGGCAATTGAGCCCTTGGCAGTAGTAATTCGGGTGACACCTGAAATTAAGGGGTTTGGGTATGAGTCTTTGCAAGAAAAAATAGCGTGGCGGCTCACTGGAAGGGATCTTCTGCACCCACAATCACGGAAGTTACCGATGCAGTTAATAATAATATAGATATGGAAAAATATGTGTATCAAAAGAGAAGAACAACTAAGAAATGGGAAGATATGTGGGCACCTTGGTTGGACACACACGGGTTGGCGCCTCCTAGATTAACATGGATGAGAGCGTTGAGGAGGATATAACCCAAAAATTGTACCTGTGAGAGACCAAATGCATCGGAAGAGACGAGAGGTGTTTTTTCGGGTGAGGGTGGGGGGTGAGTCGGGAGGGATTTTTGTGGGGTTCTATTGTGTTTATGTAATACACTATTTAGGAAATATCCTGTATATGACTACCTATTTTTTCAATTTTTGAAAATGTTTAATAAAAAATTACCTGACATAAAAAAATTAAATATGCAAACAGTGTATAATGCTCCATATATAATGGGCCCCATTTATAATGCTCCAGTGTATGATGGGCCCCATGGATGATGCTCCAGTGTATGATGGGCCCCATTTATAATGCTCCAATGTATGATGGGCCCATATACTGCTCCATATATAATGGGCCCTATATGATGCTCCAGTGTATAATGGGCCCTATCTATGATGCTCAAGTGTAAGATGGGCCCCATATATAATTCTCCAGTGTATAATGCTCCCCATATATTGCTCCAAACATTAAAACAATGAAACACCTCTCCTCGCTGGGCACTCCTCTACTCTAGACTCCTCAGCGTTGCCATATTCCAGCTCTCTGCTCTTGGACTGTTCAGGCAGATGGAGTAGAGACGTGACGTCATCGCACTCTCTGATATGAATGTCACTGTCAGGAAACGCGGAAGAGGTCACAGCGGTGGAGCAGGGAGAGGTAAGTATTGCAAGTGCTGGTGCCTTGAGCAAGCAGGGGTGGCCCACTCGTGGGCGATGGCAGTGGCACAGGGCCCCTCATAGTATGATGGTGTCTGTGACGGCGAGTGGGCCCCCCACCGTCAGAGACTTTTGCATATAGTGAGGGGCCTTGTGCCAGTGCCATCACCCACGAGTGGGCCCCCCACCTGCTCAGGGCCCCGGCATTTGCGCGGGTCCGCCAGGTGCTGACGCCGGGGTACAGGCCAATTAGGGAGGTGGAAAAACTGGCATATGTTGAGGTGTAGGCTGAGCGTTCAGCAGCTGCAAATGGAGGAATTGCAGAAGTTGGAGGAAGAGGAGGACAAAGCGAGCCATTTTGCTGGCAACATATGTGTCATCAGGGGAAGGTGGTACAAAATCCTTTGAAACCCAGGCATGGTTCATTTTAATGAAGGTGAGATAACCAACATTTTGGGTTGACAGCTGGGTCCTTCTTTCTGTCAGGATTGATCCAGCAACACTGAAGACTCTTTCTGATAGCACACTACCAGCAGGGCAAATGAGCTCCTGTAAGACATATTGTGCCAATTCAGGCCAGGTGTCCAGTTTACAGGCCCAGTAGTCAAAGGGGAATGAACTTTGAGGGAGAACATCAATAGGGGAGGAGAAGTAATTTTGATCCATAGTTGACAATTGCTGTCTCCTGTCTGTTGCAATCAATTCAGTATCAACAGTCGTGTAAGCGGTCCTCGAGAGATCAGTCCACAACCTGGTCATGAAACCCCTGTCTCCAACGCCAGTTCGGCTGTGTGCACCACGAACATCTCTTCCATTTGGCCCAGTACGGCTCGTGGTAGAACCTGCACCACTGCTGTGTGCTGGGAATGACTCTAACAAATGGTTTACCAGAGTTGCTTGCTTGTTCACCAATATTAGCTCTAGGTACTCCTGTGACATGATGTTCTGTAATTTTCCTTTATAGCATGGATCAAGGATGCTGGCCAACCAGTAGTCGTCATCCTTCATAATTTTGACAATGCGGGGGTCCCTTTTTAGCATCCACAAGAGATAATCACACATGTTGGCCAATGTTCCAGGTGTCAATGCTGCACTGGCAGTGGTAGGTGGAGGAGCACTTTCTGCCAAATTCACATGCCTCCAGTCACGCATAAACCCTGTACCTGACCTTAGCAAGCCAACATTTTCTCTTGCCCCCCGAGAAGCATCCTCCAAAAAATAATCATCCCCCTCATCTTCCCCCACCTCGTCCAGGACAGTTCCCTGAGCAGACAATGGCTGACTGTCATCAAGGCTTCCCTCTTCCTCCTCTGCTGCAGATGCCTGATCCTTAATGTGCGTCAAAGTTTGCATGAGCAGACGCATAAGTGGTATGCTCATGCTGGCATCGTCTGCACTTACCAGCTGTGAGCATTCCTCAAAACACTGAAGGACTTTACAGAGGTCTTTCAGCTTTGAACACTGCCCACCCGACAACTCCATGTCTGCCCTCAAACTGCCTGCTCGTGTATCCTCCCACAAATGCATTACAGCCTGCCTCTCAACAATGTGCATGGTGGAGTACTGTTAGGCGTCGGATTTCTGTCACTGCACAGCGAGAATCCCAAGCCTTACTTCTGGTGGTCTCCCATTCCTCTCCAGCAACAGAGGAGCTTGCTCAGCAAACTCGTCGGTCCCGGCGCTCTGCCCAGACCAGCTCCGTGGGTTTGCTTGCTGCTGCCACCTCTGGCACAGCTATGGCAATGCATGCTGCTCAGCAGCGAGATTCTCCAGGGACTAAGTCCTCATGTCGGGCCACTGAGCATGCCCGTGGTGTGATCTCCCATTGGAGATCGAAGGTCACGTGCTCCGGTCCTGCTCGTGTTCGGATTGGTCCATCCGAGAAGCCAGGAAGGTCCTGGATGCTCACGGCTATAAAAGGTTTGCATGGCTGCTCGGCTATGCACTAGGGTAGCCAGTATTTTCTAACTATAAGGAGTGAGTGATGGATGCACGTATGAATGTCTCTGGTGACTGACTCATTATGAAACCCCTACCCTTGGTATGCATGTGTTGTGCAGCCTAGCCTGCTAGCGCCCAGGCTTAGGCGTAGGTAGGACAGAGTTGAGTCAGATATTAGTCACTATCAGTGACTCGGCATGCCTCAGAGCAAGTGCTCCGCACTTCTTAGCCAGCGTCTATAGCGGCGTTTGTGGCAACGACGCCGCGCGCTCAGTGGCCTAGAAGGACTCTAACCCCATGCCTTTGGGTGGAGTTCTGTGGCTGTTTGCTGAGGACTCTGTGGCCGGGCTCTGTGAGCTAAACAGGCTCTGGCATTCACTTTCAAGCGGCTGTGCGGTTCTGTGAAGTAACAGAATCCGCTCCTGTTCACACTGGGTGACGTCATCCACGTGTGACTGTTTTCATGCCGCTCTTCCCTTCCGCCATTATCTAGCAGCAGTGTACCACCTCTGCATGGTGGACCCCGGGCTGCGAACGCACTCTCTACTATTTTATAAGCTGGTGCGTTCCGCCAGCCCTAACATTATCCTAGCGCCAGGGTCTGGCTAGTAATGGCGGACGAACAGCGACTGCATAGATACATCCAGCAGCTGGAGGGTAGGTTGGCAGCGCTAGAGCGTTCCACACCGCGACTTTCTCCTCCAAGCTCCTGTTGATAGAGGCATTAGAATTTAATTCCTCCACTCTGATGGTGGAGGTTTGTGTGGACTCGGGGGCGGAGGGCAATTTCATGCCATCTGCCATCGCTCAACAACACGCAGTCCCCCTGGTCTTGCTACCTCAACCAGTCACCATCAGAGTGGTGAATGGGGCGACACTCCCATCCCAAATCACCCACCAGACGGCTCCACTGAGACTCTCTTTGTCTCCTTCTCATCAGGAGATGCTGTCTTTCTTTTGTTATGCCCGAAGGGATCGACCAGGTCCTCCTAGGGGTTCCCTGGTTGCGATCTCACTCTCCCCATATAGAGTGGTCTTCGGGAAAAATCCTCAGTTGGAGCAAGGCCTGCGAGGGTAGGTGTCTGAGGGACTGCGTACAGGTTGCCACTTCTGAGGTTCCTGCAGATCTCTCCTCGCTTCCCAAGCCATATCAACAGTATGCAGACGTATTCTCCAAGAAGGCGGCAGAGACACTTCCACCGCACCACCCATACGACTGTCCTATTGACCTCTTGCCCGGTGCTGAGCCTCCCCGGGGTCGAGTATATCCACTATCTCTCCCAGAGACAGAGTCTCAGCACATCAGGGAGAATCGGGCAAGAGGATTCATTAGAAAGTCGGTGTCTCCGGCGGGTGCGGGATTCTTCTTTATCCAAAAGAAGAATGGAGAATTACGTCCATGCATCGATTACAGGGGTCTTAACGCTATAACTGTTAAGAACAAGTATCCTTTGCCCCTGATATCGGAACTGTTTGATAGGCTACGGGGAGCGAGAGTGTTTGCTAAGCTCGATCTGCGGGGAGCCTATAACCTGACTCGCATCCATGAGGGGGACGAATGGAAGATTGCTTTTAACACCAGATACGGGCACTATGAATACCTAGTGATGCCCTTCGGGCTATGTAATGCGCCAGCCATCCTCCAAGACTTTGTGAACGACATCTTCCGGGATATTCTTACCACCTCGGTAGTAGTCTATCTGGATTATATTCTCATTTACTCTCCAGATATTGACTCCCACCAGAGAGATGTTCGCAAAGTTTTCGATCTTCTGCTGGCCAACTCTATTTACGCCAAATTGGAGAAATGTGTGTTTGAGCAGGAGTCCTTGGCTTTCCTGGGCTACATCATCTCAGCCCAGGGTTTGGCCATGGATCCTGCCAAGCTACGGGCAGTGAAGGATTGGCAGGAACCCCATTCTCTTAAAGCGGTGCGGCACTTTATGGGGTTCATAAATTACTATCGCCAATTCATTCCCCATTTCTCAACTTTGGTCGCATCCTTGGTTGCCCTCACCAAGAAGGGTGCAAATCCCAAACTGTGGTCGGAGACTGTCTCCAAGGCCTTCGCCTCCATTAAGTCCCACTTCGCTAGCGCTCCCATTCTACATCGTCCTGATGTAGATAAGCCCTTCATCCTGGAGGTGGATGCCTCTTCTGTCGGTGCTGGAGCTGTCCTTTTTCAGAAGGACTCGCAAGGTCGGAAGCACCCATGCTTCTTCTTCTCTAAGACCTTCACACCGGCGGAGAGGAATTATTCCATCGGGGACAGGGAGTTGCTAGCAATTAAGCTGGCCTTCTCAGAGTGGAGACACCTCCAGGAGGGGGCTCGCCATCCATTCCAGGTGTTCACCGACCACAAAAATTTGGTCTATTTACAGAAAGCCCAGTGGCTGAATTCTCGCCAGGCCAGATGGTCCTTGATCTCCCGATTCCATTTCACGCTGCATTTTCTCTCCGGGGAGAAGAACGTCCGGGCCAATTCTCTTTCCCGCTCCGTGGTGTCATCGAAGGAGGAGGAGCCTCGATTGATAGTCCCATCAGAGAGCCTGAGGATCGTGGCTCCGGTTGCTCTCGAGTCTGTACCTCCGGGCAAGACTTTAGTTCCTGCCCATCTGTGACCGGAGGTCCTCTCTTGGCCCCATTCGTCCAGGGTTGGTGGCCATTTTGGGATCAAACGGACCTATGAACTCCTGGCGAGGACGTACTGGTGGCCGCATATGGCCCGTCAGGGACTATATTCAGGCGTGCGTCTCTTGTTCCCAGAATCGGTCCTCTTGGCAGCGGCCCGCTGGGTTACTCTATCCTCTGCCGGTTGCGGACAGGCCCTGGGAGATGGTCGGTATGGACTTTGCGGTGGGTCTGCCCAAGTCCCGCGGCAGCACTGTCATTTGGGTGGTCACTGATCATTTCTCCAAGATGGTGCATCTGGTACCACTCTCTCTGCTACCATTGGCACCGGGTCTGGCAGCGTTGTTTATTAAACATGTTTTCTGCCTGCACGGCATGCCGGATAAAATTGTCAGCGACCGGGGTCCTCAGTTTGCGTCTCGGTTCTGGAGAGCGCTCTGTTCTCTGCTCAGCATTGAGCTAAATCTCTCCTCGGCCTATCATCCCGAGACGAATGGGTTGGTTGAGAGAGCCAACCAGAACCTGGTGACATATCTGCAACATTTTGTCTCGGCCAGGCAGGATGATTGGGCATCCTTGCTGCCATGGGCAGAGTTCGCCTTAAACAACGCTGTGGCCGACTCCACCGGTCAGACCCCATTCCTCTTAAATTATGGTGAGCATCCACGCGTCCCCGTGCCCATGCCCATGTCGTCCACAGACTATAGGGTGGCAGACTGGGCGGTGGAGGCATGTGACATTTGGGATCACACGCAGGATGCTATCCGGGCCTCCAAGGAAAGAATGAGGTCCTCCGCTGATTCTCGCCGGCGCCCTGCTCTGACCTTCGCTCCTGGCAACTTAGTGTGGCTCTCCGCTCGAAACATCAGGCTGTGGGTGGAATCCGCTAAGTTCGCACCGTGCTATATTGGCCCTTTCAAGGTCCTCGAGCAGGTTAACCCTGTGGTCTACCGTCTGGCCCTTCCACCACATTTGGCTATCTCGGACATGTTTCATGTGTCTCTCCTTAAGCCGGTGCACATGTCCCGATTTTCTGAGCCATCTGCCAGGACATCAGACCTGTCGTCTGACGAGTCTGAGGTCAATGCCATCGTGGGATGCAAGTTGATGCGGGGCAAAAAGTTTTACTTTGTGGATTGGAAGGGTCATGGTCCAGACCTGTGAGCAAGTGGAGAACATCCAGGCTCCTCTTCTCATTGTGGAGTTTGAGCAGAGTGAGGCTCAGAGAGGAGGGGGGTAATGTTTGGTGTCAGATTTCTGTCGCTGCACAGCGAGAATCCCGAGCCTTACTTCTGGTGGTCTCCCATTCCTCTCCAGCTGCAGAGGAGCTTGCTCAGCAAACTCATCAGTCCCAGTGCTCTGCCCAGACCAGCTCCATGGGTTTGCTTGCTGCTGCCACCTCTGGCACAGCTATGGCAATGCATGCTGCTCAGCAGCGATATTCTCCAGGGACTAAGTCCTCATGTCAGGCCACTGAGCATGCCCGTGGTGTGATCTCCCATTGGAGATCGAAGGTCATGTGCTCAGGTCCTGCTCATGTTTGGATTGGCCCATCCGAGAAGCCAGGAAGGTCGCGGCTATAAAAGGGTCGCATGGCCGCTCGGCCATGCGCTAGGATAGTCAGTATTTTCTGACTATAAGTAGTGAGTGATGGATGCACGTATGAATGTCTCTGGTGACTGACTCATTATGAAACCCCTACCCTTGGTACGCATGTGTTGTGCAGCCTAGCCTGCTAGCGCCCAGGCTTAGGCATAGGTAGGACAGAGTTGAGTCAGATATTAATCACTATCAGTGACTCGGCACGCCTCAGAGCAAGTGCTCCGCACTCTTTAGCCAGCGTCTATAGCGGCGTTCGTGGCAGCGATGCCGCGTGCTCAGTGGCCTAAAAAGACTCTAACCCCATGCCTTGTGGTGGAGTTCAGTGGCTGTTTGCTGTGCGCTTTGTGGCCAGGTTCTGTGAGCTAAACAGGCTCCGGCATTCACTTTCAAGCGGCTGTGCGGTTCTGTGAAGTAACCGAATCCGCTCCTGTTCACACTGGGTGACGTAACCCACATGTGACTGTTTTCACGCCGCTCTTCCCTTCCGCCATTACCTAGCAGCAGTGTACCACCTCTGCACGGTGGACCCCAGGTTGCAAACGCACTCTCTACTATTTTGTAATCTGCTGCGTTCCGCCAGCCCTAACAAGTTCCACCTTGTTGCAACGACTATGATTTGTTGTGAGTTCATTTTTCCTTCACCATTGAGGTCTGATGAACTCCCTCCTCTGGTGAAGGAAGGTAGTGAGGCTGATTACCAAACACCTGGGCAGCTAGATGATGACTGGGTGGCTGGAATTGAGGACTGGATATAAGGCAGCCAACGCCCTTCTGCCTTGCTGGTGATCCTGCTGGATTCTTGGAGACCAGTCTGATTCCTGCATCTCAAAGCTAAGTTTTTCAGCTCTGCTTTGTACTCTTCAGTTTTGTTTTTGTTTTGCCTTGTTTTTTGGGAGTTCTGCCATCCCCGGCCGGGGGTGAGCTGAATTCCACTTTTGTCTATGATCTGTTGATCTCTTGCTCTGTCTTCAGAATATACCTGAGTGCTGATATAGTCTTTTGAAGCCTAGCGACTTCAGTGCCTGTTTTTCCTATCAGTCGGTTGGCTCATTTTGATAGGGTTTTTGCGGATGGCAGACAGCAGCTTTCCTATCCTGTGCTATGTAGTTAGCTTGGGCCCCATCATTTGCTCAACCTATCTTTCTATCTGTTTTAGTGTTTTCATCTTGCTTCACCGTCATTATATGTTGGGGGCTGCCTATTGCTTTGGGGTCTGCTCTGGGGCAGTTTAGTTTTTCCCCTTTCTGTCTTTAGGCTATGTAGTTCTCCGGCTGTGCTCGAGGGGTCTAGGGCACCGTAGGAACCCCCCACGGCTACTGCTAGTTGTTGTGGATAGGTTCAGGGGTCTGCAATCCGATAGCTGCCAACCTCTCTTGTTTTTCTGGACTTAGCTAGTATTTTGTTTTTTCCTCCTTCGGTGACTCATCATAACAATGATTAGTCGGTGCTTGGGGAGGTTGAGCGATCGCTGCAGCCTCTGCATGCGACTGGAGTCTACGGGCAAGTGACGGATGTGCAAGCATAGTCTTCGCACCTTATGGAGCAGGGCTGTTAACTCTGGATAATTATTAAGGAAGCACTGCACCACCAGGTTCAAGGTGTGAGCCAGGCAAGGTATGTGTCTGAGTTTTGCAAGGGCTATGGCCGCCACAAAATTACGGCCGTTATCACTGACTACCTTGCCTGGCTCAAGATCTAGACTGCCCAGCCATGATTGCAAGTAGTCGGCCAATACCTCCGCTGTGTGTCTGTTGTCGCCCAAAGACATCATCTTTAAAACAGCTTGCTGACGCTTTCCACTAGCTGTTCGATAGTGGGACACCTCATGTGCAACACTGGCAGCTGCGAATGGAGTGCTCGTGCGACTGCGCTCAGTCGACGAGCTTTCGCTTCTGGAGGAGGAGGAGGAGGGTCGAACACCTACAGCCAACTGTTTCCTATACCATGGGCAAGGCAGCACTGTCCCACCATCACTGTCCCCTGTGGACCCTGCATCCACCACATTAACCCAGTGCGCAGTGATGGACATGTAACGGCCCTGACCATGCCTACTGGCCCATGCATCTGTTGTGAGGTGCACCTTTCCACTCACTGATTGTTTGAGTGCATGGACAATGCGTTCTTTCACATGCAGGTGGAGGGCAGGGATGGCTTTTCTATTAAAGAAGTGCCGACTGGGTAGGTCATGAGCTCTCGGAACGCTTCGCTTTCAACCAAATGGAAGGGCATCATCAGTAATGAGATCAGTTTGGCAATGTAGGTGTTCAAAGCCAGTGTACGCGGATGAGAGGGTGAGTACTTTCTTGTCCTACTCAGAGTGTCTGGTAGGGTGAGCTGGACTTGAGAGCTGCATATGGGGGAACTAGCGGTGGACCTGACGGACTGACAGGGAGTTGGTGATGGTGACGGTGGTGGTGGTGATGGCCTAGATTCAGTCTTTCGTTGCAAAAACATTGTGCTTCCCTGACTGCTTTGGTCTTGCGACGACACCTCAACATTTCTTGCTGCTGGTGTGCTTACCGGTGGCCTTACAGTGGGGGAAGCGATGGAGCGTTGCTGGTTACCTTCAGTCGGAGCAGGTGCACATGTGCTACCTGAGGTTTTGCAGTCCATCCACGCTTACAAGTGCATGGGGGTTAAATGTCTAAGCATGCAACTGGTATTCAAATTTCGGAGATTTTTCCCTCGGCTAAAGGTCCTTCCGCACTTCTTACAGATAACCTTTGCCTCATCAATAGGATTTTGGTCAAAAAAGTGCCACACTGCACTCTTCCTACTATGGTATAAATTTTCAGGGCTTGCACACTGTGCTAAGTTGATCGTCTGGCCAAGCTGTCCTGCAACTCTTTTTGTTTTTTACCACGTTTTTGGACAGCTACGGGCCTGCCAGATAACCTCTGCTGTGATGCCGATGCCTGCTGCGGATCCTTCTCCTCTTCTGACCTATTGCCAGCGGCACCCTCTTCCCCCAATGGATGCCAATCTGGATCAACAACTGGGTCATCCATCACCTCCTCTTCAATTTCATCAGCACCTTCCTCTGTGTCACCGTGTAAGGTGGTATAGTATGCGGGAAGGGGCACCTGAGTTTCATCAGGGTCAGATTCTGGCTCAGTAGACTGTGAGGGCAATGTAGTGCTCTGGGTCAATGTACCAGCAGAACCATCTAGCAGTGGCTGTGCATCAGTGCACGCCATGTCAGATTAATCTTGGACTGGGGAATTCAGGATTTGACTTGATAACCCAGGCATGGTATGTGAAAAGAGCTCCATGGAGTAATCTGAAGTGTGGCCTGCCGCATCCTTCACTTTTGGTGAGGGTGAAGGACACAAGGAAAGGTGTTGTTCAAGACCAGAAGCCTCCACTGACGATTCAGAGCTTGTAGTTTTTGAAACTTCAGAAGAGGAGGCGATAGAGCTGGAGGCTGTTTCGGCAATGTAATTCAAAACCTGTTCCTAATGCTCCGGCTTTAAAAGCGGTTTACCTACTCCCAGAAAAGGGAACCTTACAGGTCTTCTTGAGCCAGACGATGACACTGGCTCAACATCTCCTTCCTTAGCTGCTATTGTGCTTTTGGCATAACCAGCAGATGTACCACCACCACCATCAGTACCAGCTGCCCCCCCACCCACCCACATCCACGGCCTCTTCCACCATACTTCCTCATGTTTGGGAAAATGTACCAAAAATACCAGCAGATATATGGTACTATATGAGGAGCGTACAGCTGTGTAAGGTGTAGTGAAAAATTTAAATCTACGTATATGTTTCCTTAGTCACAGATGCTCTCCCAGTATGTATTTGACCGTAATCCAACCAGCAGATATATGGTACTATATGAGGAGCGTACAGCTGAATAAGGTGTAGTGAAAAATTTAAATCTACGTATATATTTTCTTAGTCACAGACGCTCTCCCAGTATGGATTTGACCATAATCTAAACAGCAGATATATGGTACTATATGAGGAGCGTACAGCAGTATAAGGTGTAGTGAAAAATTTAAATCTACTAGTGGTGAGTAGAGTTGAGCGACTTTTGGTTTTTTAGGGTCGCGTTTCGTTTCGTGAAACCCGACTTTTCCAAAAGTCGGGTCGAGCAAGATCGTCCGATTATTGGGAAAAGTCGGGGTCGTCCCGAAGCACGAAACCCAATGTAAGTCAATGGGGAATAAAAGTCGGCAGTGAGAGGAGGACAGGAAACACACCTACAGTGCCCATTTGAATGCCAAAAGCATCAATTCTTCTTTCTTAAGCTTGTCAACCTTAATTAACTTCATAATACAAGTTATGCACTGAAAAATGGGGGTTATTTGGCTACAAACTGTGGGGGGGGAGGGCTGGCTCCAGGTTTTCATGTGCCCTGGGCGAAAGAGCGCCCCTTTAACACATACCACAACTCATCATGCTCCGATACGGCAGAGAAATAGCGGTATAGTCCAATGAAAAATACCTCACTTTTTACATCTCATGACGAGGCCCATCTATTTCTCCATACAGAATCATTGGTCCCATATAATGTTTGAAACAGTATATGATGAGCTCCACATAATGCTACAGTATATGTTGGTCCCCATGGATGAAGCTCCACTGTCTTATGGACCCAAATAATGCTCCAAACATAATGGGCCCCATTTCTAATGCTCTAGTGTATAATGGGCCCTGTAAATGCTGCTCCAGTGTCTGATGTCCACCTTTGGAATGTTCCAGTGTATGGTGGGCCCCATCTATCATTCTCCAGAGTATAGTGCTCCCCAAAAATTGCTGTCCCAACATTGAAAACAATCAAATAAGTCTCCTCGCTGGGGAATCCCTGTACTTGTCTGGACAGGTGCTGTAGCTTGCTTAACAGCTCGCCAGCCGTTCTCACGCCCAGTATGGATTACACGTGATTGCACAAAGGTGAGAAAGGGTACCGTATCCCCAGATAACATGTATGGATAGCGTACACATTCAAAATATATGTCTCAGGAGGCAGGCTCAGACGGTGTTAGGCCCAGTATGGATTGCACGTGATTGCACAAAGGTTAGAAAGGGTACCGTATCACCGGATAACATGTATGGATAGCGTACACATTCAAAATATATGTCTATACAGCATGAGGCAGGCTCAGACGGTATTAGGCCCAGTATGGATTGCACGTGATTGCACAAAGGTTAGAAAGGGTACCGTATCACCGGATAACATGTATGGATAGCGTACACATTCAAAATATATGTCTATACAGCATGAGGCAGGCTCAGACGGTGTTAGGCCCAGTATGGATTGCACGTGATTGCACAAAGGTTACAAAGGGTACCGTGTCACCGGATAACTTGTATGGATAGCGTACACATTCAAAATATATGTCTATACAGCATGAGGCAGGGTCAGACGGTGTTAGGCCCAGTATGGATTGCACGTGATTGCACAAAGGTTAGAAAGGGTACCGTATCCTCAGATAACATGTATGGATAGCCTACACATTCAAAATATATGTCTCAGGAGGCAGGCTCAGACGGTGTTAGGCCCAGTATGGATTGCACGTGATTGCACAAAGGTTAGAAAGGGTACCGTATCACCGGATAACATGTATGGATAGCGTACACATTCAAAATATATGTCTATACAGCATGAGGCAGGCTCAGACGGTGTTAGGCCCAGTATGGATTGCACGTGATTGCACAAAGGTTAGAAAGGGTACCGTATCCCCGGATAACATGTATGGATAGCGTACACATTCAAAATATATGTCTATACATCAGGAGGCAGGCTCAGACGGTGTCAGGCACAGTATGGATTTGACGGCCCAGATTACACAGCGGAGGAGCAGGGAGAGGTAAAGATTGCAAATGCTGGGGCCCTGCCCAAGCAAGGGGGGCCCACTCGTGGGCGTCGGTACTGGCACTGGGCCCCTCATAGTACAGCGGTGTGTCTGACGGCGGGTGTGCACCACCACCGTCAGAGACACTTGATTGCACTATGAGGGACCCTGTGCCAGTGCCCGCGCCCAAGAGTCGGCCTACCCACCTGTCCATGGCAACGGCACTCGCACGGTGTCTTGCGCTAGGTGGTGACCCCGGCCATGGGGGGGGAGGCAGCACAGTTAGGGAGTTTTAGAAAGTGGCATATGTTGATGTTGGACATTCAGCTGATGCAAAAGGCGAAATAGGTGAAGTACCAGGAAGAGGTGGACCAAAGAAAGCCATTTTTCTGTCACCCTATGTGTCATCAGGGGAAGGTGGGACAAAATCCTTGGAAACCCATGCGTGGTTCATTTTAATGAAGGTTAGATCATCCACATTTTGGGTTGACAGACGGGTCCTTTTTTCTGTCAGGATTGATCCAGCTGCACTGAAGACTCTTTCCGATAGCACACTTGCAGCTGGGCAAGTGAGCTCCTATAAGGCATATTGGGCCAATTCAGGCCAGGTGTCCAGTTTAGCGGCCCAATAGTCAAAGGGGAATGACCTGTGTGGGAGAACATCGATATGGGAGGAAAAGTAGTTTGTAACCATAGTTGACAACTGCTGTCTCCTGTCACTTTCCATCGATGCAGTATTACCAGTTGTGTGAGCGGTATTTGAAAAATCAGTCCACAACATTGTCATGAAACCCCTGTCTCCAACGCCACTTCTGCTGTGTGCACCACAAACACCTCTGCCAAGCTGCCCCCGGCCCGTACGGCTCGTGTGAGAACCATCACCGCTGCTGTGTGCTGGGAATGCCTCAAGCAACCGATTTACCAGAGTTGCTTGTTTATTAGCCAATATTAGGTCAAGGTTCTCCTGTGGCATGATGTTTTGTAATTTGCCTTTATAGCGTGGATCCAGGATGCTGGCCAACCAGTAGTCGTCATTGTTCATCATTTTGGCAATGCGGGGGTCCCTTTTTAGGATCTGCAAGGCATAATCTGACATGTGGGCCAATGTTCCCGGTGTCAATGATGCACTGCGAGTGCTGGGTGGAGGAGCACTTTCTGGCAAATCCACATCCCTCCAGTCACGCACAAACCCTGTACCAGACCTTGCACGCCAACATTTTCACTTGCCCCACGAGATGCATCCTCCTCCCCTAAGTAATCATCCCCATCATCATCCTCCTCCTCCTCTTCTTCCTCCACCTCGTCCAGGAGAGGTCCCTGAGCAGACAATGGCTGAATGTCATCAAGGATTCCCTCCTCCTCTTCCTCCTCATCAACATTGGCTGCAGACGCCTGCTCCTTAAGGTGCGTCAAAGTTTGCATGAGCAGACGCATAAGTGGGATGCTCATGCTTAGGATGGCGTCGTCTGCGCTTACCAGCCGTGTGCATTCCTCAAAACACTGAAGGACTTTACAAAGGTCTTTCAGCTTCGACCACTGCACACCTGTCAACTCCATGTCTGCTCTCAAAGTGCCTGGCCGTGTATCCTCCCACAAATGCATTATGGCCTGCCTCTGCTCGCACAGCCGCTCCACCATGTGCAGGGTGGAGTTCCACCTTGTTGCAATGTCGATAATGAGGCGGTGGTTGGGAAGGTGGAGCAATCGCTGCAGCTTCTGCATACGAACGGAGTGTACAGGCGACCGGCGGATGTGTGCGCACAGTCTTCGCACCTTCTGGAGCAGGGCTGTTAACTCCGGATAATTTTTGAGGAAGCACTGCACCACCAGGTTCAAGGTGTGAGCCAAGCAAGGTATGTGGCTGAGTTTTGAAAGGGCTATGGCTGCCACAAAATTACGGCCGTTATCACTAACTACATTGCCTGCCTCAAGATGTACACTGCCCAGCCATGACTCAGTTTGTCGCTTAAAGTACTCGGCCAGCACCTCGGCGGTATGTCTGTCGCCCAAACACATCATCTGCTGACGCTTTCCACTAGCTGCTCGATAGGGGGACACATCGTGTGCAACAGTGGCAGCTGCAGATGGAGTGCTCGTACGACTGCGCTCTGTGGACGAGCTTTCGCTTCCGGAGGAGGAGGAGGAGGAGGAGGGTGGAACGCCTACAGCCAACTGTTTCCTATACCGTGGGCTAGGCAGCACTGTCCCACCACCGCTGTCCCCTGTGGACCCTGCATCCACCACATTAACCCAGTGCACAGAGATGGACACGTAACGGCCCTGGCCATGCCAACTGGACCATGCATCAGTTGTGAGGTGCACCTTTCCGCTCACTGACTGCTTGAGTGCATGGACAATGCGGTTTTTCACATGATGGTGGAGGGCTGGGATGGCTTTGCGAGAGAAGAAGTGGCGACTGGGTAGGTCATAGCGTGGTACTGCATAGGCCATGAGTTCGCGGAAAGCTGTGCTTTCCACCAACCGAAAAGGCATCATCTCAAATGAGATTAGTTTGGCAATGTGGGCGTTCAAACCCAGTGTACGCGGATGAGAGACTGAGTACTTTCTTGACCTACTCATAGTGTCTGGGAGGGTGAGCTGGACTTGAGAGCTGCATATGGTGGAAGTAGCGGTGGACAGGGCGGACTGAGAGAGGGTTGATGATGGTGATGGAGTTGGTGTTCTTTCTGATGGCCTAGAATCAGTCTTTCGTTGATATAACAGTGGGATTCCCTGACTGCTGTGGCCTTGCAACGACACCTCAACATTTGCTGCTGTGCTAACCGGTGGGCTTACAGTGGGGGAAACAATGTAGCGTTGATGACTACCTTCGTTGTGATCAGTTGCACATGTGGCACTTGAGGTTTGGTGTTGTGTCCACGCTTGCAAGTGCATGCTGGTTAAATGTCTAAGCATGCAACTGGTATTCAAATTTTTCAGATTTTTCCCTCGGCTAAAGGTCTTTGCGCACTTCTTACAGATAACCTTGGCCTGATCATGAGGATTTTGTTCAAAAAACTGCCACACTGCACTCTTCCTACTTTGGCAGACATTTTGCGGCCTAGCACGCTGTGATCTTTTGACCCTCTGGACAAGCTGTCCAGCAACTCTTTTGATGTTTGGAACCTGTCTTTGGAGTGCTACGGGCCTGCCAGATAACAGCTGTTGCGATGTCGATGTCTGCTGTGGATGCTCCTCATCTGAGCTATTGGAAGCAGCACCCTCTTCCCCCAATGGATGCCAATCTGGGTCAACAACTGGGTCAGCCATCACCTCCTCTTCTATGTCATGTGCACCTTCCTCTGTGTCACCGTGTATGGTGGTATAGTGTGCGGGAAGGGGCACCTGAGTCTCATCAGGGTCAGAATCTGGCTCTGTACACTGCGAGGACAATGTAGTGCTCTGAGTGAATGTACCAGCAGAATCATCCATCAGCGGCTGTGCATCAGTGCACTCCATGTCAGATTCATCTTGGCCTGGGTAATTCACCATTTCACTTGATAATCCAGGCATGGTATGTGAAAACAGCTCCATGGAGTAATCAGTAGTATGGCCTGCGTCATCCTTCAATCTTGGTTGGGGTGAAGGACACAAGGAAAGGTGTGGTTCATGAACATGAGCCTCCAATGCTTTTACTTTTTACAACTGAAGAAGAGGAGGCGATAGAGCTGGAGGCTGAGTCAGCAATGTAAGACAAAACTTTTTCCTGATGCTCTGGCTTTAAAAGCGGTTTGCCAACTCCTAGAAAACTAAGCGTTCGAGGCCTTATGTAGCCAGACGATGACGCAGGCTCAACACCTCCTGCATTCGGTCCTATTTTGCTCTTGCCACTACCATCAGATCCACCACCAACACCATCATTACCAGCTGCCAACCCCCGCCCAATTTCACGGCCTCTTCCACCAGCCTTCCTCATTTTTGGTAGAAATGTAGACAAAATCCAAAAAACTATATAGTATGTAAAACAAGGTACAAGGTGTCTATAGGACAGGGGAGATTTTGAATCTCTGCACACACTTTTGGACACTGGACACTTTTGGATTGTGTGAGGCCCAATGAATATCTGAGCGCTATGTGACAGGCTCAATGGCACAGCTGTGACCTAAGTGACTAGAGGATAAGTGAGATTTTGAATGTCTGCACACACTTTTGGACACTGGACACTTTTGGATTGTGTGAGGCCCAATGAATATCTGAGCGCTATGTGACAGGCTCGATGGCACAGCTGTGACCTAAGTGACTAGAGGATAAGTGAGATTTTGAATGTCTGCACACACTTTTGGACACTGGACACTTTTGGATTGTGTGAGGCCCAATGAATATCTGAGCGCTATGTGACAGGCTCGATGGCACAGCTGTGACCTAAGTGACTAGAGGATAAGTGAGATTTTGAATGTCTGCACACACTTTTGGACACTGGACACTTTTGGATTGTGTGAGGCCCAAGGAATATCTGAGCGCTATGTGACAGGCTCGATGGCACAGCTGTGACCTAAGTGACTAGAGGATAAGTGAGATTTTGAATGTCTGCACACACTTTTGGACACTGGACACTTTTGGATTTTGTGAGGCCCAATGAATATCTGAGCGCTATGTGACAGGCTCGATGGCATAGCTGTGACCTAAGTGACTAGAGGATAAGTGAGATTTTGAATGTCTGCACACACTTTTGGACACTGGACACTTTTGGATTGTGTGAGGCCCAATGAATATCTGAGCGCTATGTGACAGGCTCGATGGCACAGCTGTGACCAAAGTGACTAGAGGATAAGGGAGATTGGATTGCTTTTAAAAAAGCAGTTTGTGGAGCAGTGGGTAAACAGCAATGCCAGCCTGTCAGGAAGCCTTAAAAGGCAGCCCAACAACCAACACCACTGATACACCACTATATAGCCTCCCCTTGCACTGCACACACAGTGACTGGTGTGTTGTGCAGGCCAAATTGCTATCAGCAGCAGAAGTAGTTTTTTTTTCTTCTCAGCAGGACAAAAAAAAAAATTGGGATTGCTTAAGCAGTTTGAGGCCCAATGAATATCTGAGTGCTATGTGACAGGCTCGATGGCGCAGCTGTGACCAAAGTGACTAGAGGATAAGGGAGATTGGATTGCTTTTAAAAAAGCAGTTTGCGGAGCAGTGGGTAAACAGCAATGCCAGCCTGTCAGGAAGCCTTAGAAGGCAGCCCAACAACCAACACCACTGATACACCACTATATAGCCTCCCCTTGCACTGCACACACAGTGACTGGTGTGTTGTGCAGGCCAAATCGCTAGCAGCAGAAGCAGTTTTTTTGTCTTCTTCCCTGCCTAACGCTCTCCCTACAGAATCAGCAGCAACCTCTCCCTATGCTGAGATCGGCAGAAGTAAGATGGCGGTCGGCGTGCACGCCCTTTTATACCCCCTGTGACGCCCACCAAAGCAAGCCAATCACTTGCATGCCCTTCTGAAAGATGGTGGTGACCCGTGCCTATGTCATCACGTTGCCCACAGTGTCCGTGGATCCTGATTGGCTGAAAAAGAGCGCAAAACAAACTTTTGAAACGCGACTTTGGCGCGTAAGTCGCCGACCTCGTGGCCGACCTCATCCTAGGGTCGGGTTTCGTTTCATGAAACCCGACTTTGCCAAAAATCGGCGACTTTTGAATTTTTTCGACCCGTTTCGCTCAACTCTAGTGGTGAGCATTCCGATACTGCAAATATCGGGTATCGGCCGATATGCGCAGTGTCGAAATTCCGATACTGAGTTCCGATACTTTTTGCATATCAAATACCGGAATCGGAAGTTCCCATAATGCTATGAGCCAGTTTGATTTGATTCAGCCAATGAGGAATCCTAAGAAGTGTGGGCACATCCTGTTAGGCATGTAGGCATGTTAACTAATGGCATTGCTGTGATTGGCTGCGAGCAGACCACCCAGCTGCTCCTCCCCCAGACACACGCTGAACAGTGATCTATGGAAAGTGAAACTAGTGAGGGAGGAGGAAACGACCAGTTCTCATTTCAATGCCAGAACCCCCCCCCCGGATGTTTATCTTAGAAGCAAGAGATGATATCTTGAAAACCGTGCAGACTAGCCTCAGAAGGTAAATTACTTATTGTCAGCATTCTGCAGCCTAGATATGCACTGAGATTATGTGAAATGCCCAGACAACCTGTTCTGTTATGTATTTCCGCCAAGTTGGATCGCCCGCCAGGGCTGGTGGGGTACTCGGTACCGGGCCCATTGGTTTCAATGGGATATGTCACGGTAGCTGTGACCCGGTCCGTGGCCCTGGGCATCCATTGTGAAAGGGAAATGTTGAATGTGTGGATGATGATTAAAGTTTATGAGTGAATGGTTCGTGACGCCACTTGTGGTGTTCGGCAATGAAGATGTTAAGCCGATGCTGCAGACAGATCCTCTGGGATAGATGGTGTGGTGCAGCTTTGATGTTGTGGCCCTCCACAGGTAGGGCTGTAGTCCCAGGGCAGTGTAGATGGAGAGGTAGTGAAGAGACGTAGATGGTGCAGTGCCAGGCACAGAAATGTAGCAGTGCTGAGTGTGTTGGCGCAGGAATAACTGGAGGACACCAGGGCATGTAGTTCCAAAGCTTTTCTCACAGTCTGTTGTGCATACAGGTGCCCGCATCCGTGCCGTGTCCTCCGGGTCATGGGCTCAGTCAACCTCCAAGCTAGATGAAGCACTCCGTTCCAACACTCCTCCAAAATGTGCCTTTTCTGAACGTCTCCCTCTATTGCTACACAACCCCTTTCCTATAGTCAATATCTTTGTAACTCTGAACATCTTAAAAAAAAAAATTAATTCCTGCTATTCCATTTGATTGGGCTAAACCTCTGTGCCTTTAATGTCTCCTCCACCTCCCCCAATACATTCTATATTATTCTTAGTTGTTTTCCTTCTTGTAGAATCAACCTACAAGGAAAGAAAGGGTTTATTTTAATTCCGATATTTCTGTCCCATTGACTTGCATTGGTTTCCGGTATCGGAATCGGCGATATCCGATACTTTTTGGGTATCGGTCCGATCCAATCCGATCCGATATTTCCCGATAGCGGAAGGTATCGCTCAACACTAAAATCTACGTATATATTTCCTTAGTCACAGATGCTCTCCCAGTATGGATTTCACAGTAATCCAAACAGCAGATATACGGTACTGTATCAGAAGCGGACAGCTCTATACGGTGTATGGAAAAATGTAAAGCTATGTATATTTATTTCCGGAGTCACACACACACGCTGTCTCAGTATGTATTTGACCGTTATCCAAACAGCAGATATACGGTACTGTATCAGAAGCGGACAGCTCTATACGGTGTATGGAAAAATGTAACTCTCCATCTATTTTTTTACGGAGTCACACACAGATGCTGTTTCACTATGGATTTGACCGTAATCAAAACAGCAGATATTCGGTACTGTATCAGAAGCGGACAGCTCTATACGATGTATGTATGGAAAAATGTAAATCTCTGTCTATTTTTTTCTGGAGTCACACACAGTTAGCATGTATTTGTCCATGATACCAGCCAGTACACGGTAGTGTGTGAGGAGCATACAGCTCTATACGTTGTATGTATGGAAAAATGAAAATCTATGTCTATTTTTTTCTGGAGTCACACACAGATAGCATGTATTTGTCCATGATACCAGCCAGTACACGGTAGTGTGTGAGGAGCGTACAACCCCAATACAGTGTGGGAAAAAATGAACGCTCGGTAACTGTTCAGAAAAAAATAATAAAAGTAGGAGTGCTGTGTAAAAAGCAGTCTGCACAGCAGTGTGCACACATCAATGCAGCTATCAGGTAGCCTAATAAGGCAGCCTAATAACCACCAGCGCAGCTGCACATGAAAAAATCCTCCCCTGTCACTGCACACTAACTGTACAGCACAATTGCTATCAGCAGAAGCACAGATTCTTTATTCTTCCCTGCCTTTCTGTTTTCTTTCCTGCCTAACACTCTCCCTATTGAGAAGTAGCGGCAGCCAGCAACCTCTCCCTATGCTAAGATCAGCAGAAGTAAAATGGCGGTCGGCGGTTAGGGCTTTTATAGCTACTGTGACGCCACACAAAGCCAGCCAATCACTGAAATGCCCTTCTCTAAGATGCTGGTGGCTGCTGCCCATGTCATCACGTTGCCCACAGTGTGCATCCTTTCTCATTGGCAGAGAAAAGGCGCCAGAAAGCATTATGGGAAACGCGACTTTGACGCTCGGGTCGGCGACCTCATGGCCGACCTCACGCTATAGTCGTGTTTCGCTCAGCGAAACCCGACTTTAGCGAAAGTCGGCGACTTTTGAATATGACCGACCCGTTTCGCTCATCTCTAGTGCAGAGTGTACATTAATGAGAAAAAGAATAAACTTTTTTGAATTTACCAAACGTCTGCAATAAAACAAAGAGTGAAAAATTTAAGGGAGTCTGAATACTTTCCGCACCCACTGTATGCAGGGAACGGGGCAAGCCAATAGCATCAGCAATACAATGTGAATAATATAATAACTTAAGATTCTGTCAACCCTAAATTCAGTTGGAAGATACTTTCCATTTTCATATTTCAAAAATGGTGTAAACACACGTCAGTGTCCTCAATATTTTTCCTCCCAAATACAGTCCTTCAACCCAGATGCCCCTGTATATTTTTATATTGTCTACAAGTGGGATTTCTGGCCCTTTCAGGCTACTAATTTGTAGCTCTTCCGAGACTACAATGAGAAAGTTCAATATCCGGTCGAGCAAATGCTGAAATCCTCTGGTGAATTATCATCTTAATGTATGAAACGCCACATATGACATCCTGGACACTTTACATATTAGGCTGGTTTCACATTGGCGTTTTTGCGCGCAGTGCACCGTGCGCATGCGCACTGCGCCCCTATGTTTAAAATGGCGTGCGCAGTGTTTTGCGCATGTTAACGTTTTCGTGCGCATGCGTTTTTTTGTCTGTTGCGCCAGGCGCGCCAGACGCAACATGTTGCTTTTTTTGGTCCGCCCTGTCTCGTCAAAAAAACGCATGCGCACGCTTGCGCACGGAATGCGCAAAAACCCCCCATTGGCGCCTATGAGAGCGGTGGGCGGTGGAATTCACCAGTACTCTGGAGAGTAGAGAGCGAGCCAGACACAATCAAATTTTCTCCACAAGAACCTGCTGATAATGTAAGTATAAGGCCTGTTTCACACTTCCGTTTTTTTGGTCCGCTAAAAAACGGATCCGCCGCTAAAAAAACGGATCCGCGATTTTTTCGCGGATCCGTTTTTTTTTTCCCATAGACTTACATTTGTGGCTACCGCGGATCCGTCAAAAAAATGGATCCGTTTGCGGGGAAAACGGCGGATCCATTTTTTTAGCGGACCATCCAAAAAAATGGAAGTGTGAAACAGGCCTAAATACCTATATGTGTGCCTGAATGTTGAATTAAAAAAGTTCAAAACTTTTCTATGTACTAATTTCTCTTTTTATTTTTTCCAGCATGTCTTCTTCATCTGAAGAGTTCGTACCCGAGACTGGGCACGAGGCCGAAGAAGTGAGTACCATGCTTCCCTATGGATAGTTAAAAAAAAATGTACACATGTGGCTAATTTTTTTTATTATTTTTCAGAGCTCATCCTCCACCACGCCACCACGCCAGGAGGAACGGCAGGAGCAGCAGCAAGGCCAAGTGCGGGCGGGAAGACGGGATGTAAGTACAGAATGTTTAAATTTTTGGGATAGCTTAATTTCTAAATGCAATTTTTTTTGGGAAACCGTATTGTTTTTTTTTTATATTTTTTTTTATTATTGAAAGGTTTTTTTTTTTCATTTTTATGAGTATTTTTGGGTTTTTGTTATGCTTGTGGTTTTAGTGTGGTTTTTTTATTATATTTACAGCAACATTTTTTTTTTTTTTTTTTGGTTTTTGAAAAGGGATTGAAAATGTTTTTTCGGTTTTTTTAATGTATTTTATGTGTTTTTTGGTGGTTTTTTTTTTAAATAGCATGGCTTGGTATTTTTTTTTTTTTTTTTTAATATTTTCTGCAATGTGTACTTTGTTGGTTTTTTTTTTTTTTGGTATTTGAAAGGCATTAAAATAACCGAAAAAAACATTTTCAATGCCTTTCAAAAAGCAAAAAAAAAAAATCCTGCAAAGTACACATTGCAGAAAATATAAAAAAAAAACAAAAAAAAAAACAAGCCATGCTATTAAAAAAAACACACCAAAAAAAACATTGAAAATGTTTTTTTGGTTATTTTAATGTATTTTGTGTGGGGGGTTTTTTGGTGTGTTTTTTTTAATAGCATGGCTTGTTTTTTTTTTTTATATTTTCTGCAACGTACTTTGCTGGATTTTTTGGGTATATGTAATTTATTTGTATTTTATTTTCATTCATGCATTTATTTTTATATTTCAATGTATCAAAATTTTTTTTCTTTATTTTCTAGGCTCCACTGCGGGAGGAGGAGCTCGCCCTGGACAATGACGAGCTCATTCGTCTAGTCCAGGAGCGAGTTCCGTTGTGGGACACCCGTCACCAGCTGCACTCGGACAGCGTGGTGATCCGGCGGCTCTGGAACCAGGTGGCCGAATCGCTGATGGATGGCTGGGACAACGCGACTGCCAGGGTCCGCAAGGAGTTTCGTAAGTATTTCACTGCAGTGTGATGCAGCAGTGATCTTGGCCGTGATCACACAACTTGGTGTGATGCTATTAACCCCATGGAGTTTCTAGCATCACACACAGTTAGGTGATCACAGCCTCCAGCGCAGTGTCTTTAATTTTTTTTTTTTTTTGTGTTTTATTGTTTCCCTACAGTGAACAAAGTCAGAACCCGTTGGCGCTCGATGAAGGACCGCTTCAACAGGGATATCCGCCAGGAGAGAGAGGTTCGCAGTGGTGCTGCGTCAAGGACCGGCACGAAATACCGGTATCATCGTGCCATGGCCTTTTTAAGACCGGTCCTTGCCTCCCGAACGTAAGTATATTCTAGTTGTATTGTGTTTTATTCTGTGCTTTTCAATTCCACAGGACTTGTCGATTTTTATGCTATAGTACTAATTTCTTTCTTATATTTTCACAGCACCTGGAGCAGCACCCTGCAACCTGGCTCCGAAGCGGTCCTTCATCCAGCTGCCACGGACCCCTCCCAGCCATCCATCAGCGATGAAGCACCTTGCAGGTCTGGACCACAGTCATCTGGAGACCAGGAAGCTGGTCGCTCAGGTGTTCCCCTGTCCCAGGACTCTGCCACTGGTTTTGCGGGCACTTCCCGCCAGCAGCGGCAGAGGGCCTCGGACAGGCCTGCCATGCCCGAGTTCGTTCAGTTGAGCTCGGTCTTTCAGAGTAGCCTCAAGGCACTCTCTGATAGACTTGATAGCGGGTTCCTCCTTTTGGACCAACGCTTCAAGTCTATCGAGGGTCGCCTTGAGCGCCTGGAAGCCGACCTCGCCAGACCAGCCCAGCATTTTTACACACAGATAGCTCGGGACTCGGCGGAACACCTTACCCCTGAACTCCAGTTAACTGTCATGCAGGCCTGCAACAATGCTTATATGCAGGCTATGCAGCAGACTCGGTATATGCAGCAGTCAGCGGTGGCATTTCCACCAGTGCCACCGTTGACTCGTTATACTGCAATACCGACATCTGCTGCATATCACTGCACGGCCACCACTGTTCCAAGCTTCGCCGGACCACTGCATACCACCCCAAGTCCGAGTGCAGCTGGACTGTCACCCGCCATCTCCATGCCAAGCGCTGCTCCTGCCTGGCCCACCACTGCTGCCGCCACCACCACAGGATGGCCCGTCACCACCCCTGTCTTCAGCGCCACCAGCACGAGGACCACCCCTGCCTGGACTGCCACCGCCACCACCACGGAGCATCAGCAGACGGGGGACCCGCACTCGATATTTGCGGCACCGACCATAACCTTCACCACCACCAGCATGCAGCACGATCCTGGCAGGCGGTCCCCAACCACCATGCGGTCCCCCAGCTCCAGGCGGTCAAACAGGTCACGGGGGTCCAGTATGTCCTCCGGCACAAGACGGGAAGGCAGCCGCCGAAATCGGAGGGAAAACAGCAGGAGGTCTCTCACCCTCCCTCCTCCCTCACCTCCCACTTCCCAAATTTCCTTACCTCGCCTCCCTTCTCCCACTTCTTTAATTCCTCCCTCCCCTCTAACCACAACCTCCACCAGCCATTCCTCATCCCTCCACACCCCCCAATTTCCACCATCCTAAATAAAAAAAATTGTTAATTTTTTTTCATAAAAATGTTTGGTTATTTTGTGTTTCATCACCTGCACACACTGCGCCTTACACTTTGTGTTTGTGACACCACATAGCTCCAGTACTGACACGTTTCTTGTGTCATTCTTGGAGCTATGTGATGTGACAAACACAAATATATGACTTGTATTTTCATGCACCAGTCTCTTCTGTCTGTTGGTATTGGTCAGAATGATGGTGGAGGGTACAAGGCATATATATTCTCAACTTGCAGGTATCATAAAGACTGATTTGAGGATGGTATTTTATTATTTTATTTTATTTATGAAGTCAGGATGCTTTTTTTTTTTTTGGGGCATCATCACTTCATGACACCAGGCCAGGGAATGGTAGAAGTTGTAAACCTTTCTCATCTCTCCAGTCTGCATGCAAGAGTGGAGATAGTACAACCAAAATATTTAACATGACATGGTCAGTTATCAACCAGAGTGAAGGATGCTAACATTTATTAACAAACATTTATACCATTTGGTCCTGCCATGCTACACGACCCACATCGGTTACGAAGAAATCCGCAAATTTGTCCCTCATTTGGGCAACTTCCACTGAAGACCGAAGAGGGTGCTGATTATAATCAGGCAAAGGGTTGGCAGCAGGTTCATCCATATCAAAGTTCGGTGGCTCCTTTGCCATTACAAAGTTGTGCAGAACCACACATGCCTTCACAACCTCGTCCACAGTTTCCATTTTCAGGTTGATGGCGGTGCTAAGAATTCTCCATCTGCCCAATAAAATGCCAAAGGCGCACTCTACAGTCCGGCGTGCCCTTGTCAGCCTGTAATTGAAAATTTTCTTGGTGTGGTCCAAGGCACGGCTGGAGTACGGCTTTAGCAGGTTCTGGCACATCTGAAATGCCTCATCCCCAACTAAAACAAATGGCAGTGGTGGAGCATCAGTTTGGGGAAGAGGCTGTGCCTGTGGAAAATTAAAATGGTTGCTGTACAACCTCCGGCCCATATTGGAGTTCTTGAAAGTGTGCGAGTCGTTGCTCCTTCCGAAAGCCCCAATGTCCACCGCCACAAACCGGCAGTCAGCATCCGCTATCGCCATAAGGACTGTGGAAAAGTACTTCTTATAATTGAAGAACTCGGAGCCACTTCTTGCTGGTTTCGTGATTCGGATGTGCTTCCCATCCACGGCTCCTAGGCAGTTTGGAAAATTGCAGAGTTCCCAAAATTTTTCAGCTATTTGAAGCCACTTTTCGGTGGTGGGTAAGGGCAGATACTCCGGACAGAGAACTTCACACAGAGCCCTGCAGGTGTCGGCAACTATCCCGGATAAAGTGGAGATTCCCAGCCGGTACTGGAAATGCAGGGATGACAGACTCTCTCCAGTTGCCAGGAACCTGTCAATAAAAAAAAAAAAAAAAATTATATTTCTGTCTAGGGTATAAATAAAAACCCTGGAAATCAAAAGTACATGGGATATCTGTTTTGCATGATTTTTAAATAAAATATAGCAGAAAAACATTTTGCAAAGAATTTTGATTAGTAAATGAGAAAATCCAATGAGAAAAAAAAATTAGGGAAAAAAAAAGGTTCACTAAAAATGAATCAACAAAATATTACCCCAAAAAAAAAAAAAACATTTTTTAAAAATCCAAATTAATTTAGGCACAACATTACACTCCATAAGGTGACGAGCAGTTTCAGTAAAAATGATGCAAAAAATTATTAACCAAAAACCAAAAATGTTAAAAAAAATAATTAATAAAAAAACCCAAACAATTTAGGCACAACATTACATACCATAAGGTGCCGAACAGTTTCTCTAAAAATGATGCAAAAAAAATATTACCCAAAAAAAATTTTTTATAAAAAAAAAAAAAAAAAACACCAAAAATTTAAAAAAAAAATAAAAATAAATAAATTTAGGCAAAAAATTACATACCGTAAGGTGACCAGGAGCCTTTCTTCCGGAGGAATGGCACGCCGAAGCTGAGTGTCCCGCCTCCGGATGATGCCTTCGACCATACCCAGCAAGTCCATGAAGCTCTCCTGGGACATCCGGATATAGTCTCCAAATTTCTGCGGGTTGACCTGGAGCTCGGTGTACAGCGTGTGATACGCTCCACGGCTTTCCCGGACTTCTATTATCGGATGCCTCCAAAAGCGACGCCGCTGCCGTCTCTGGTGTCTCTCCCTCTCCCGCTGGCAAGCAAAGGCATACGCCTGAGACATCGCGATGTCAAGATCAAGCTTGAAACGGAAATTATCCATACGCATATCCATCATATCCACTGGCAAAGCAGCAAAATGTGAGGAATTCTGCTGTACAAGGTCTATATAAAGACACTCCCACTGTTGTCCCATTTGTCCCATTGGTGAACTCTCTCTTGTTTGTTAAAAACAGTTTTTGAAATATCACACCTAAAAACGCATGCGCGTGAAAAACGCATGCGCAAGCCAAAAACGCATGAAAAACGCAAGCAACGCTGCGGTTTTTTAACGCATCAGCGTTCGCTTGCCGTAAAAAAAACGCAGCGTTGCTTGCGTTTTTCATGCGTTTTTCATGCGTTTTTCTTGCGCACGATGCGCTGCGCAAAAAAGCGCCAATGTGAAACTAGCCTTACAGGTATCTTTATTATTTTTTGGAGTCCAGAAAGACTATAATAATAAGTTACATTAAATTCACTGAGGAGTAACTGGAATATTAAATTATATTGAATTTCCTGGGAAAATTTGTGCAAATAGACTAATTCAATTTTTTCTTTAAAGAGGTTGCACTATATCCAGTTTTGAGACATTTTAATTCAGCATTTTAGAGAAATAATCCCAAAATAAAAAAGATTAAAGATATCGGCTCTATGACTTTTAAACCTGTTACATATCTGCAAAATAATAATTGACATTCACCCAGGTACTGCCTTGTTTTAAGCAGATGTTAGTTCATGTACAATGTTGGACGGCACACCGACACAGTGGGTACTACACAAAGGTCTACACTTGTTGAATAAATGACGCCCAAGGGTTCGGCTGGTGGTGGAACACTTCCAATCATGACGGCCTCTGTGCAGCTGTTAAATGTCTGACTGACTGCAATGAACTTGTTACAGCGGGGCAGAAGGATGAGTAATGGCATTGAAAATTTGGTTCAAAACACTTAACCACTTTACTTCCTTAAGCCAGTAGAAATGTTTTTTTTAAGGGATTTCCTAAATTTCGAAAGTAATGGCATATTCGTAGGATTTGTGATAACTTTATGATTGTGTGGTCTGACTTCAGGGGCTCTCAATGTTACAAAGAATAAAAAGGTTGCACATGTATCACCTACCTTGCATCTATCTATCATCTGCTTTTTACATCTACTTTACATGCCACTCAGTATCGGCCTCTTTCTCATCAGATCGCTATGGAGCATGAGCAGGGACAAAACAAGGAAGCTACCAAGCATGTACTTCCACCACTGAAGGTGGACCTACATCACAGCCACAGGAGAAGCAGCATGGACCACTTTTACAGTTTTCAAACATAATTTTTTACAAAACTGCACACTATTTTTAATCTATTCTATTATTTCTAAACACTGTTTTTCTGTGATTACTTTGTATCTCCGATCATACTGCACCCACACACACAATTAATACACCATTTGAAAGGTAAACTTGCCCCCTTCAGCATGAAAATAGCCAAACAAACCACACATCCATGATTTGATCACAAAATACAGTTTAAACATAAATTTTCATAAACCTACAGTAAGGAAAAATGACTTACAGGTGGCACCACACTATCCCAAAGCACACTATCACAAAGCAGCTTACAGACATCACAAACAAATCCAAACATTTGCCTTGGGGGCTTTCCAGCTTGCCAAACTGCTTGCCCAGCCTATTTCAGCCAATTTGGGGGATTGCACACTTCAGTGCAGGTGAGTCACATAGGCAAACACATTTGCAAACATGCACTGCTTTTTCGGTGATTACTTCGCCCGACACACACAAATGGTGAGTCACATATGCAAACACATTTGTAAACATGCACTGCTTTTTTGCTGATTACTTCACCCCACACACCCAAATGATACACCATTTGAAAGGTAAACTTTCTCCCTTCAGCAAGAAAAGAGCCAAACAAACCAGACATTCACAATTTTTCACTAAATACGGTTTAAACATTCATTTTCATAAACCTGCAGAAAGAAACAATGAACTGCAGGTGGCACCTCAACCGGATGACATTTTTTGGCCTCTGCTTATCAAACCAATTTACTGTATTACCAATCTACATATATAAATAACTGTCTGTGTTCATCAGCTCATGAAATACATTTATATTTGACCAGCTTGCTTTTTCTGAAATTGTCTGCACCCACGACGACCAATGTGAGAAAATTTTACATGGGCCAAGCTTAGTTGAATTAATACATTGAAAATACACTTTTTATGCACCCTTTTGAGTTTTGAACATGTTATTGTAAGACGACCCCTTTAAGAAAAGCAGTGTAATATAATTGTGCTCTGTGTGCAGTACAATCAGATATGTTGCAAACCTATGGACACCTCAGAAAGACCTTTTTGAACCAAGACTACCATTCAAGAACAGTTGAAAACCAGACTGCAAGAGCCACCAGAATATCAAGGAATCATCTCCTACATTACAAAACCAAGCAAGGCAGCAACCGGGTGCATTTAGTACTCACCTACAATCCAATTCTGGAGGTACAAATGGGAGCTGCAACCTTTATTAAAAATATGCTCGATTACTGTCTCAATTAAGTCTATATTTCCAGATCTTTAACTTCTGTATTTTAGGCAGCACCAAATCTAAGAAGCATCATTGTCAGAAGCTCCATGCCCTCTCCAAAAGCTACAGGAACATTTATTTGCAACCAGAATAAATGTAAAACCTGTCCATTTACAATGACCATGGACAAGATAAGGATTCCTAACTCACATCAGGACTACAAGATTCCAGGAACTTTCAACTGCATTACATCTAATGTGCACTTAATTATATGTACCAAACGTTCATCTGGGGGGGTCTGTATGTAGGGATGACAGGGCAAAAACTTAGAACAAGGGTGAATCCTCATCACCACACAATAAAAGAAGAAAGAATGGATCTGCCTGTGGCCAAACATTTTGTTTCCCTGATCACAGCACCATGGACATGAAATTACTTGCAATAAATAACTTCAAGTTATTTCAATAACTTTCAATAACTTCAAGAGTCTGGGAGCATAAACTTTTGACAACCTTTGACACACTCAGTGCAGGAATGAATGTGTCATATGGATTTATGTCTTTCTACATGAATTAAGGAAATTGCTCCTCAGATCTTTTGGGGGCATCACAGCACAGAACCAGACCCCAATCAGAGGACAATAAAACCTTCACACTCCTTATCTAGGAACTGTTCTAATATTTGTGGCCACAACTGTTTATCTCTCTCCCATAATGACAGTTCGGCCTCACGTCACTTGTCTTACCTATTGCGCTATTTCTGTCCTGTTGTGTATAAATATGTGATTCTTTAGATTTTGTATTAGTCTATGCCTGTTGAAGACACCTGAGTTGTCTCGAAAGCTGCAATTTGTTGCCATCTTTAAGTTAGCCATTAAAAGGTATCAACCACTGACGACTCTCAAATTTTAATATTTCCCTATCTACTAGCTAACACAGTACAAAGATATATATTTTTCTGGTACAAAAATCTGCATTCACTTACATGCAGATTTTTTTTGTAATCAACTTGTGTGCAGTCTCAGCTAAATGGTGGCCACTGGCCACCATTTTTCTGAATCGAAAAAGGCCTATCAAGAGGTAAAAAAAATAAAAAAATCCTTATACTCATCTAACCACTCTCCTCTCCAGCCCCACTGCTCCTCACTGCCTTCTGTCCCATCCTTGATGCATCTTCTGAGTGCAGAAATGCCCATCATGACATGCACCAGCCATTAGGCTGAATCAATGAGAAAGCGTTGCAATGTTTTGGACACTTACACAGAATCCTACTGGGCCTCATTAGAGCCATAAGCCATGGCATAATCTGAAAATCCTGAGGATTTCACTGCTGGCGGCAGAGATCAGAAGATGTGATGAAGACCGGACAGTTGATGGTGAGGAGCGGAGGAGCTGGAGAAGTGACTGCTGACAGGTATTTAGTAAAAATTTTATTTTTTACATCTTACATTTATTATTTTCTAGAGTCTTGAAAAACCCCTGAAGATTTTAAGTGACATTAAATTTGCATAGAAGCATAGAATAACTTCTCTGAGAATTTAATATCCCAGGAAACACACGAACAGGTAAAATCGAATTCTGATACAGCCACTTATCTCTACATAAAAGTATACTTCCAGTTCCAAAACTTTGGTTTGATTCTGACTTCTCACCTACCTGCTGAATTACGACATTATCAGGCATAAAGAGTACTTGATTGAAAAAATTGTATTCTATGGTGTAACACATCTTTATATATTTTTGGACCTTTGATTCCAGAGGAGCACAGCAGCAGTGTATGCCTCCACCATTCCTCCCTAGCATTAATCCCATGGAAATAAGTGTAGGAGGAAAATGTAAAATAGTTTCCAAACTCTGTTGCAGTTATTAATAGAACCTAGTTCTGTAGCATTTCTCACTTAGTGAATTAGTCTGAAGTTCCAAAATCTCATAATAATATTGGTTTCTTGCTGAACTACAGTATTAGCATGATCAAAAAAATTTAGTAGACTGAATTCTACGTACATGTCCTGTATGTAATTTTCACAGATATGACTAGTATCTACCCATTATAGTATATGGAACTGTTCATAAGTCCATGTTTTTTGGTGGACTGTCTCTGCAAAAACTCACGGAGATTTGTTCAATGTTATTCCAAGCCGTGGATTAAAATCACCATTTACAAGTCTATAGGTCATTGAAGATCAAGGACAGCACACTGATACCATCAATATACAATTTGCGTGCTGCCCTTTTTAGAGCTTTACAATGGATATGATAGGATTTGCAATTTTTTCATTTAATTTTCTTGCATATGAGAAAATCACTGTTGACAAAAACGGACACACCGACCAGACACTGATTAAAATCGAACCTTTTCTTAACGTACAAAAAAAATACAAATGTCTGAACAAGGCCTTAGTCATGAGATTTTGAATTGTTTTGTTCATATTGTGCTTGTTTATTAGAAGACTTGGGTGTCATTTACTAAATAATTTACTGTTCATATAAATATTCTGGGACATTTGTTTTTTTCATGATTATGACTTTAGATATGTTACCGGAAATAGTATAAAATGCTTTCTATTCAGCTCAAGGAAATCATCTTAACCTTCATTCCAGCAGCTGTACTCGTCCCTGAATTCTCACTGTGTGATGTGTACAATGACAGTGCGCACTCCCACCAGCTCAGATCTAACGATCTGGCAGTCAGTGCGAATTGTAAGATGAATACCCGGCATGAAGGGAATAATGACGACGCATAAAGTGATGTCAGTTTCAGGGGTAGAACTGGTCTCTGAACACTGGGTTTTCTTACACCTCACACTGACAGTGCACTCTGCTGCCAGTTCATTACTACTGATCTAACCCAATGAGAGAGGGCACTGCCATTGTGCATGTAGCTCAGTGAAAGAGCAGAGACTAGCTCAGATCCTGAAATGGTCATCACTGATGATGCTTCGTTTCAGGGAGGAGACAGGGCTTCATCAGTAATCGAAGCCTTTTCACCCTTATGATGCCTTATTTAAGTGTCCCAGCATGAACTGTGGTTTCTCAAATGAATCATCATCAAAAAGCAAAATTTAAAAAAAGGTAAAAGTAGATAGTGTAGGTAGGGACGGATAGGACATTTTTTAATTAACATATATTAGAAAATAGTCTTGATTATGGAACTAAATAGATAGGGATAGGTAGAAAGATAGATACTGTAGATAGATAGATAGATAGATAGATAGATAGATAAATAGATAGATAGATAGATAGATAGATAGATAGATAGAGACTTAGGGGGAAAATTAAGTTGTGTGTACTCCACACCCCCACAGTGACTTTTAGCACAGTACTAGCACAGTACTTCCACAGATATGGGTTGCAGAGTACACACAACTTTTATTTGCTGAGTGCGCAGTCACTATTTGTTGTGCACTCCAGCTGCACCCTATGCCTACACTAATAAGAGCATAATGGTGTTGGCATTCGTGATCCGGCCTGCTATGAATGGGTCACCGAGGAGGATGGCAGGAACAGGCAAAGCCACCAGAAGACCAGAGAGGTTGGTAACTAAGCGGATTGCAGACCCCTGATCCTATCCGCACAACTAGCAGTAGCCGTGGAGCATACCTACGATGATCCTAGACACCTCGGCACAGCCGGAGAGCTAACTAAGCCTAAAGACAGAAAGATGAAATCTAAACTGCCCCGGAGCAGATCCCCAAAGGAATAGACAGCCCCAAACATATATTGTCGATGAGACAAGATGAGACACAAACACACACAGAGAACAGACTGAGCAAACAGTGGGGCCCCAGCTGTCTAGACAGGACAGGACAGAAAAGGATACTGTCTGCAATCACGCACAAAATCTTGAAAAAGTCCAACACTTCTGATATGCAAAAAAAAAAACTGAGATCACACGATCTCACCCCCGCTAGATCAGCACTCTGGTATAAACTGGCAGCAAGCAAAAAGATGCTAACATAACAGGGGACTGAACAAGCTGCAACATATGAAGCAGGGCCCAGCGCTGCCCCCAGCAGGGAGCACACTGAACCCTAACAGCAAAACAGAAAGCAAAAAAAGACACAACCAGATTAGATGCAAAGGATTAGCAAAGAATCACTTAGCTGAACATGCAGATCAGGCAGGGGACAAAAGAGCTCCACATGCAAACTGACGAAAAAAATCACCAGCAACCTTCAAGAGCAGCCAACTCCATTATATGGTCCCAGCCAGCAATCCCAGATTCCTAATTATCATCATCAGGTGGAGAACCTCCATCCACCTGACCAGCTCCACTACTCTCAGTGAACACCAGAGGGAGCAGAGGGAGCATCGGCTCAGAAATCCGAGCAAGGGAGTTCACAACACTGCCCTTAATACATCTGCTGCACCAGCCAATCACAGCCATGCCAATACTGCCCCAGTCTAAAAGCTTGTTGATTGGCTGTGCTACAGCCTTTCAAAAAACTTTATTAGACTGGCGAACCAGAACAGGAAACCTGACATACAGTAAAAAATTCATGTTCAGAGTTTGTTACTGGACAATATATGTCCAGTACAAACCCCAAACTTTCTACTTCGGATTTGCTCATCCTCACTGCCATAAACATTGATTTTGTACTGCATAAAAAGATAATTTTATCTGATCACCAAGCATTTTGCTTGCTCATCAAATGATCTGCCGATCTGCTTAAATGGAAATATTATAATCAAATGCGTGCTCTTAACCAGCACCAAAACAATAGTTTTAGAGAACTAAACTGCATGGTGAAGGTGCCAAGTTTCCTTGTCTAGAGATTCTTCTAGTCTCCTGCCTCCTACATCGATACTTTTAACCACCAATGCAACTCATAGATATGATGGATGTTTATGTTGAAAGATAAAGGAGACGCACTTAAAGGACAAGGAGCAATGTCTGCACTTGGAGAATCTGAGCAACCTTGAAAGCATCTTAAAAGAACTCCTTTGTCAGGCCACCAACTGGCACCAATGTCTTTCTACCCCATTTCCCTATTAGTATCATACTATACATATTTACAGAAGCCTCTACATAAAGTTTCTAAATTAAACAGAAGCCTTTGGAAAGTTGACTGGAAACAGACATCTAAAATAATCAGCCTGACAAATTGAATTGAGAAATAGCTGTCCAAAATCAATTTCTATATATTCAAACTTGGCATCAATACAATCAGAAAGTGACAACAATAGGTTCCTCCATCCTCTATCTTACTGAGAAGAAGCTATCTGATTGCCGTGCTGAATGTTTTTTTCCCCTTATCCCAGAGTAGCCATACTCTACCAGCTACATAATGGGAAAATTCAAAGATGGGGACCAGTCACAACAAGGGGGCACCGCCTCAGGAAAAGCAGTCCACTGATTTAGCTGTTGTTGAAACACAATGTAGATCATTGATTGCCAATGTCAATAGTGTCCTTCTCATAATTAGAAGTTTTCAAGATATAAAATGTCCAGAAAAGGAGCGGCATTTTCCTCGACACATGAAGGTAGGAAACATGGAGGAGTCATGACGCAACAGCTGTTTCGCGTAACCTATGCTTCTTCTGGCGCTGAAGTAGAAGCATAAGTTACATGAAGAAGCATTGGTTTTGCGAAACAGCTATTGCTCAATCACTCCTCCATGTTATCAATCCTCATGTGAGGACCTCAATAAATGACGTTAATTCAAATATCAGTGGTGAGTGCTGCTCCTTTTCTGAACATTTTCTATCTGGATAACCTGCATTTGTGAGACTTTGCTTGTGGGCTGAGCTCCACTGTACTTGGCTGACAGGTACAATATTTTACCATATTTTGCTTCCCAATTTACAGATTTTTCATGTGCAGCTTCAATGTCAGTGTTTGTGCTCTTTTTCTATGTCTTCCCATAATTGGGTCATTAGAAATGCCAGTGTCATTACTGGGTACTTAAAAATCCCATAAACTTGGCCTTGGAGATGAAGACCAAGGACTCTCCTTACAGAAACAGTAGCTTGATATTAGGAAACAGCATGTGTTGCCCAAGTAATAGCATGTATCATAATAACAGACCTCATTTTCTGGCTTTATGACAGCCCAAAATGTGCCAAATTCATTATGAGGCTTGAGCCTTTTAATAAATTTGGTGTATCAATTTAACATGAGTGTGTGCCAGTATTAATAAAAAATATACGGGTTCAAATGCCAAGAATATTAAAAAAAAGTCTTCAATGCGGTAATTTAATATTTTACTGTAGATTCTATAGTGATATCAATAAAAAAAAATTTAAACCAAAATTTACTTTTGGCAAAGTTATAAAAATGGGTCTGATAATTTTATCTAAGGCTAGTTTCACACTAGCTTATTTTCCACGCAGCGCTCGGCGCCGCTAAGCCCCACCCCCTGCTGGCTCCCTGCCCACCCCATCCGGTCATCGCCGCCTACTATGGCACATGGCTGCATGCGATCTGTGAACCCTATCTTTAGCATAGGGTGCGCAGACCCGGGGCTGGCCGTGCGCTAGTAGGATTTTAGCGTGTGCTGCGCACTTTTGAAGGTGCACTGAGCGCGCCAAAATGCAACATGGTGTGTTCGGCGCACACCGGCGCACCTTCAAAAGTGCGCAGCGCACGCTAAAATATTACTAGCGCAGGGTCTGCGCATGGTCTGCGCACCCTATGCTAAAGATAGGGTGCGCAGATCGTATGCAGCCATGTGCGATAATAGGCGGCGATGACCGGATGGGGCGGGCAGGGAGCCGGTAGGGGGTGGGGCTTAGTGGCGCCAAGCGCTGCGTGGAAAATAAGCTAGTGTGAAACTAGCCTAAGCTAGCGAGAAAAAGCTGCAGTACCAAACACATCTTACGGGCAAGGCTTGCAGTGGTTCTGCAAAAAAAATGCGGTAATTTAATATTTTACTGTAGATTCTATAGTGATATCCATAAAAAAAAATTTAAACCAAAATTTACTTTTGGTAAAGTTGTAAAAATGGGTCTGATAATTTTATCTAAGGCTAGTTTCACACTAGCTTATTTTCCACGCAGCGCTCGGCGCCGCTAAGCCCCACCCCCTGCTGGCTCCCTGCCCACCCCATCCGGTCATCGCCGCCTACTATGGCACATGGCTGCATGCAATCTGTGAACCCTATCTTTAGCATAGGGTGCGCAGACCGTGCGCTGGCCGTGCGCTAGTAGGATTTTAGCGTGCGCTGCGCACTTTTGAAGGTGCACCGAGCGCGCCAAAATGCAACATGGTGTGTTCGGCGCACACCGGCGCACCTTCAAAAGTGCGCAGCGCATGCTAAAATCCTACTAGCGCAGGGTCTGCGCACGGTCTGCGCACCCTATGCTAAAGATAGGGTGCGCAGATCGTATGCAGCCATGTGCGATAATAGGCGGCGATGACCGGATGGGGCGGGCAGGGAGCCGGAAGGGGGTGGGGCTTAGCGGCGCCAAGCGCTGCGTGGAAAATAAGCTAGTGTGAAACTAGCCTAAGCTAGCGAGAAAAAGCTACAGTACCAAACACAACTTACGGGCAAGGCTGGCAGTGGTTCTGCAAAAAAAAACCAATAGCCATTGACATACAGTCTTAGACCACATTTACACGTTTGTTATTTGGTCAGCATTTTACATCAGTATTTGTAAGCCAACATCAGGAGTGAAACAATCAAAGGAAAAGTAGAATAGAAACACGTCACCACTTCTGTATTTATCACCCACTCCTGGTTTTGGCTTATATATACTGATGTAAAATACTGACCAACTACTGAACGTGTGAACGTGGCCTTAGGGTGTGTGCACAGAATAACTTTTTCAGGTGGATTTCAAATGGTATTCACCTGAGAAAGTACCCAATAAACATTAAAAATAATGAACATATACATTAAAATGTCAAAATGACTTGATGGGCATATCTGCGCATATCTTCTGTCTTTTGTAACTTATTTTAACCACCTCAGGCTGCGAAGAAGTGACCTGATCATTCATCTGGTGGCTTCTGCTTGGAAGCTGCCACTATCTTATATATTAAATTGGATAAAACCATAGATGTCAGCGACAAAGCTGCCACAAAAACATCGACAAAGAAGATGGTTTAGGAAAAACACCACCGGCGTTTTCCTTCAGTATCTTCTGCTTCGTCTTAAAGACGTAGAGGAATCTAATTTATATTCCACTATTATTTCTAAAAATGGATAAAGGAAGCATGAAATTAATGAATCAGATGATGAAGTGGTCATCTATCACATCATCAGGGTTGTTTTTATAGACTTCAGTGTTAAAATAAATGATAGAGGTGCAAACATTTGTGGGGTGATGAATGAATAGACAAAGTTTTCTGCGTTGTTGAGAGATGGAAGTTGTTTTACTCACTTATATGGCGCCATTAATTCCAATGCATTTTATAGTCATCACTGTTGCGATCTCCATTGGGGCTCACAATCTAGATTCCCTTTCAGTATGTCTTTGCATTGTGGAAGAAAACCCACAAAAACACGGGGAGAACATACAAACTCCATGCAGATGTTCTCCTTGGTGGGAATGGGCAATGAGCCACCGTGCTGCCCAATTCTACAGGGTGGGCCATGTATATGGATACACCTGGGTGGGCCATGTATATGGATACACCTAAATAAAATGGGAATGGTTGGTGATATCAACTTCCTGTTTGTGGCACATTAGTATATGGGAGGGGGAAAACTTTTCAAGATTTGTGGTGACCATGGCGGCCATTTTGAAGTTGGTCATTTTGGATGTATCTTTATAAATGGGCCATTTATAAAGATACACCCAAAATGGCCAACGTTAATTTTTGTATCCATATAAAATCCATATCAATAAACTGTTTTTTTATCCATATAAATGGCCCACCCTGTAGTGTTTTGCACAATACTGATGTCGCTATCATCCATTTTGACATTAGTATCAAATGTCACCAAGTCAGACAAGACAATAGAATGGATTTAAAAAGTTGACAAGTATCTTAGTGTTGTCTTTACTCAGTAAGGATATTGTAGGCGCACACTACCACATCTACAGAATATGCATTGCCGGATATCATATCCCTTCATTGTCAATATTAATTTATGAGCCTAATTCTCCATGTAATGTATAAACCCTAGAGACAATCACTGTATAGTGTAACACGGTTGGGAATCCAGGTCAAACACGTGACAAACAACGCACAAACACTATGATGATAAAATAAGACCTTTATGCTAGAAAGAATCCTTGTCTTCGTGGTTACTCTGGTGGAAAGTAAGCTTGTCTGATCTCATATTGCAATGTGTAAAATTGATAACCTCAGGGAGCAGCAGTTATTCTTTTTCTAGACTCTGTAGTAACAAATACATCTGCTCCCATGAGAGGTCAAAACTGGGCAGCTAATGAATGAAGTATTCTTTGTGAGCATCGTTAGCATATGTCCTTAATGAAAACATGAAATGCAGACCACAATTTACTACTTTGCGACAAAATCATTCAGACTGAGTGTATAAGATATATTCTGTTTGCATGAAGCTATGATGTTTGCTACTAATAAAGTGAAGCTTTTTATTGTGGACTATTTACTACTGCTAAGCTAATCAATAGATAATAAGTACTCCCATCAGTCCCTCATACACTGGTAGGCTAGTCTCACATATCTGGGAAGCCTCGATCACTCAGTGGAGTGCACCAAATGGACAGTATTCTAGTGAATATATATATACATCTCAACTGGTAACACCCATGCATAATCATTTCCAGGGTGATTTCAGAGGAACAGCCCAAAACAGTGTTCTAATAAAAGTGGATGTATTAGGATATCACTGGGATATCTGCCAGGTGTAGTTTTTGACTACTATGATTTATAGCTTGACTAGTCCCAGCATCTGTTTTTTACTGGTCTTAAGTTCCTCCCCTTGACTTTGTATTTTGACTACTTGATTGATTCTCAAATTTTGTTCCTTACTTTGCTCCGATGGTAACAATCTTGCTTTGCTACCCTTCTCTTTAATGGCTCGCTTCACCAACCAGCAGAACAGACCTCCGCTCAAAATTATGGATCAATTCCAAGCGATGGCTGATCAAATGCAAGGTCGGGCCCAATTGATCCAGGATCTATAAAAGTGGAATTAGTATCGTAAAAAAACCCAGATACCAAGCCACTGCTGCACTTCCTTTGAACATTCCTGAACCTACGATAAACCTTCCTAACCATTTTTCAGATGACTGTAAAAAACTGTAATCTTTATGGAAAGTTATTGCCCATAATTCAGACGCAATCCACATTTGTCTGGTTTTGATAGTCAGTATGTGCTTTAAAGTAACCTCGGTTTTGAGTTTTCTCCATATCCCCTGATGCTCCTTAACTCTCCACAGTTTTCTTTTTGCTTAAGTACCTAGGCCTCCTCTATGATGACTCTGATCATGTAATGTCAGTGTGGCGCCCCAAAGGGTATGGTCGCCACACTGGCCTTGCCTTCCTCCAGGGGAGGGTAATGCCAGGCTTGGAAGCAGTGATGGGTCTCTCCAGCAGTTAACCTAATGCATGCAACACAGTTCCACTCCAAGCCAGCAGGGGGAACTCTGAACCAGGATGAAGGGGTGCTCCCTGAGGACTGAGAGGAAGGAGTGGTCAGTTAGTTGAAGGAGGTCCACGTGTGCAGATGTGGGGAACGAAGCTGGAGGTTGAGCGAGGAAGGAGAGCTCTCCGTAAGAACTGGAGCCTGGTCTCCACGGTGGTTCGGATACTAACGGTCCTGCCACAGATACCAGAGGAGTAGGAGGCTGTAAATGCCCTACTCCCATCAGAGACTTGGGACACAACAGCAATTGAGTAGAGAGCCAGTACTCAGGCGAGGAGTCCCCGAGAGAGGCTACAGCTGTCTGTCATACAAGTATAGTTCTAGAAACATCTGAAGAGAGGCATTCCACAGTAACTAAGTACTGGGGAGCTTCACACCACAAGGTGCTAGGAAGGAGACTGCACAGCCCTTCTGCTGAGAGAGAATCCTGATCTGCTTCCAGGCTAACTTGCCCCAACACCATCTGTAATCAGGACCCTGGACTGCATATACTCAGTAAAGGTACAGAAACTGCAACCGCTATGTCTTGTCTGTTCCCTACGCTTCCAGCACTGCTATATCCCAATGCTGGTTTCATCTACACTGCCCTGGGACTACAGCTCCACCTGTGGGGAGCTTTTACATCTTTGCTGCACCCTACTATAAGTCCCAGCGGATCTGCATGCAGCGTTGGCCTAACACCATACTTGCCAAACACCACGGGTGGCGTCACAAACTCTTCTACCATTAACTACATCCCCCATTGCATGAGCACCCATGGCCACGGACCGGGTCACTGCTGCTGTGACACATCCCCTCGACATCGGCCCGGTACCGAGTACCCCACAGCCCTGGGAGGGCGACCCATCAGCAGATTGTAAAATCACATGGCTATTCTAAGGGAGATGTACTGCTGAGTAATTCTACTTCAGCTCTGGGCCCAGTGGCACACATACATATCATGGGGCCCTATAGCAAAAGACATTAATGGTCAACCCTCCAGAGTAGGTAGGGTCACGGTACATACAGTGAAGAAAATAAATATTTGATACAAGACCGATTTTGCAAGTTTTCCCTCGTACAAAAAAATGGAGGGTTCTGTAATTTATCGTAGGTACACTTCAACTGTGAGAGACAGCATCTAAAAAGAAAAGCCTGAAAATCGCATTGCATGATTTTTAAATAATTAAATTGCATTTTATGTCATGAAATAAGTAATCGATCACCGACCAACCAGCAAGGATTCTGGCTCTCATTGACAAGGCTTGGATGGGCTACAAGACCATTGGCAAGCAGCTTGGTGAGAAGGCAATAGCTGCTGGTACAATTATTAGAAACTGGTAGAAAGACAAAATGACTGTCAATCTTACTCGGTCTGGGGCTCCATGCAAGATCTCGCCTCCTGGGGTAAGAATGAATCTGAGAAAAGTCAGGAATGAGCCAAGTACTACATGGGAGGACCTGGTCAATGACCGGAACAGAACTGGGACCACAGTCTCAAATATTACTGTTAGAAATACACTATGCCATCATGGATTAACATCCTGCAGGGCAACCAAGGTCCACTGCAGTCCACACAGACAGTATCATTGCCCCCAATGCTTCTCTTATAGTATGATAATCCCAAAGACATCTTTTCCCTCAAAGTCCCCCACTCAGTATGATAATATGCACAGCCCCCACAAATGGCATTATAGCCCCCAAAGCTCCACACACAGTGTTACGGATTCAATGACATCCCCAGCCTCTTACAAAGTATCATAAGCCCCACAGATAGTATCAAAACCCCCCACACAGTATAATGCCCCTAAAAAGGCTAGCATCATTAAAAAAAGATACTAATTACTCAGCCCTATTTCCCCGATACACCTCTGGTCTGTGAAGCAGGCACAATCTAGTGATGTCAATGTGCCTGTTGCTCAGACACATAATATGAATGTATGTATTAAATTCTATCAGTATACAGAAAATGCAGATAACATTGAAATTGTTTTGTTGCGGAAGGAGATCCTGGGGAGGTCCATGTCTTTCAGATCAGGCCTATGCAGATTACACTTTCCTGCCAACAATATGTGATCAAGTGGTTAAAGAAGGGTCTATGTAGCTACTGTAGAGGATCTGGATATCAGATATGTTTCTGCTCCAGTGCTGCCATAGATGTCTAGGTGTTTCTCGGGATGCTCACCTAATCTCACATGTATTTTCCTATGATTCTGCAAAATTATTGTTCCCTACTGAATTAACTTATGTTGAAAAATTTGTGTGGTTTAACCCCTTCATGACCAAGCCTATTTTGACCTTAATGACCAGGCCATTTTTTGCAATTCTGACCAGTGTCCCTTTATGAGGTAATAACTCAGGATCGCTTCAATGTATCCTAGCGATTCTGAGAATGTTTTTTCGTGACATATTGGGCTTCATGTTGGTAGTAAATGTAGGTCGATAATTTTTGCGTTTATTTGTGAAAAAATCAGAAATTTGGGGAAAATGTCATAATTTTCAAATTTTGAATTTTTATTCTGTTAAAACAGAGCATTATGTGACACAACATTGTTCCTAAATAACATTTCCCACATGTCTACTTTACATCAGCACAATTTTGGAAGCATTTTTTTTTTTGTTAGGAAGGGTTAAAAGTTGACCAGTGATTTCTCATTTTTTCAACAAAATTTACAAAACTATTTTTTTTAGGGACCACGTCACATTAGACGTCACTTTGAGGAGTCTATATGGCAGAAAATACCCAAAAGTGACACCATTCTAAAAACTGCACCCCTCAAGCTACTCAAAACTACATTCAAGAAGATTATTAACCCTTCAAGTGCTTCACAGGAACTAAAGCAACGTGGAAAGAAAAAATGGACATTTTAATTTTTCCAACAAAAATTTTCTTTTAGCATCAATGGAATATTTAACAGTTGCCATGTCGCATTTGGAGAGCCCCTGTGTGCCTAAACATTGGAGCTCCCCCACATGTGACCCCATTTTGGAAACTAGACCCCCCAAGGAACTTATCTAGGTGCATAGTGATCACTTTGAACCCCCAGATTCTTCACAAATTGATCCGTAAAAAAAGTTCTTTCTTTCACAAAAATTTTCTTTTAGCCTCAGTTTTTCATTTTCTTTTGGGCAACAGGATAAAATGGATCCTAAAATTTGTTGGGCAACTTCTTCTGAGTACACCGATACCTCATATTTTGTCATAAACCACTGTTTAGGCGCACGGCAGGGTGCGGAAGGGAAGGAGCGCTATTTGACTTTTTGAATGGAAAATTAGCTCCAATCATTATCGGACACCATGTCGCGTTTGCAGAGCCCCTGTGTGCCTAAACAGTGGAAACCCCCCACAAGTGACCCCATTTTGGAAACTAGACCCACCAAGGAACTTATCTAGATGTGTGTTGAGCACTTTGAACCCCCAAGTGCTTCACAGAAGTTTAAAACGCAAAGCTGTGAAAATAAAAAATCATTTTTTTCCTCAAAAAATGATTTTTTAGCTCACAATTGTTTATTTTCACAAGGGTAACAGGAGAAATTGGATCACAAAAGTTGTTGTTCAGTTTGTCCTGAGTACGCTGATACCCCATATGTTGGGGTAAACCACTGTTTGGGCACACGTCGGGGCTTGGAAGGGATGAAGCACCATTTGACTTTTTGAACCCAAAATTGGCTGGAATCAATGGTGGCACCATGTCACGTTTGGAGACCCCCTGATGTGCCTAAACAGTGGAAACCCCTCAATTCTAACTCCAACCCTAACCCCAACACACCCCTAACCACAACCCTAACCCCAACACATCCCTAACCCTAATCCCAACCAAAACCCTAATCCCAACCCAAACCACAAGCCTAACCCAAACCCCAACACATCCCTAACCCTAGTTCCAACCCTAACCCTAATTCCAACCCTAACCCTAATTCCAACCCTAGCCCTAATTCCAACCCTAGCCCTAATTCCAACCCTAGGCCTAATTCCAACCCTAACCCTAATTCCAACCCTAACCCTAATTGCAACCCTAACCCTAAATCTAACCCTAATTCCAACCATAACCCTGATTCTAACCCTAATTCCAACCCTAACCCTAATTCCCACCCTAACCCTAATGGAAAAACATAAATATTTTCTTTATTTTATTATATGTGCCTACCTATGGGGGTGATAAAGAGGGGGGTGTATTTATTTTTCATTTCATTTTGATCACTGTGAGAGTTTATCACAGTGATCAAAATGAATGAATGGAATCTGGAGCCAGCGGGCGCACTGCGCCTGTGCCCGCCATTTTCCAAGATGGCGGCGCCCATGATGCAGGACACCTGAGCAGCAGGGTGGTGTGCTGGTAAAAGGGAAAAAAAATCTTTTAAATCTTCTGACTGAGCGAGTGTGAACGAGCTGAGTGTCACCTGAGCGTCGCGTAAGTGTGAACTGTGGTAAGTGTGTGACTTGAGATTCAGTGAAGAGGTGTTTGGAAAACCTATAACAAATATCTGTGTGAGTTGCTGAATTGTAGGTTGCTGAGTGCTTTCTACCTGTTCATTTTTGGGGGGGCTTTGGGGGCTTGTTTAGCCTATTTTTTCTCTCTACAGGGTTAATCTCTTATTTTACTATCTGTGCTTTTAAGGGTTAACTATATTGCATTTAAATCTTGAGGTGTAACTATATTCACAAGGGGTTAATTAAGGGTGGGAGTTCATAATTAAGGGTTTATAAGGGGCAGCTGGTTGGGGCTCAACTCCTTTTGGAAGCGCATTGAGCAGCAGGGTGGTGTATTGGTAAAAGGGAAAAAAAATCTTTTAAATCTTCTGCCTGAGCGAGTGTGAACGAGCTGAGTGTGACCTGAGCTTAAGTGCGAACTGTGACAAGTGTGTGACTTGAGATTCAGTGACTTTGGATTCAGGGAGTTTCCAAGGGAGGTATTACTGAATTGCTGTTTTATTTTATTAATACTTTTTATTTATTTTTGCTTATCTTATTGTCTGGTGCAATCCCCATTAGGATGTGCTCCACTATTGCCAATGCCATCCAGTGCACGTCTTGCCGCATGTATGAAATCCTTGAACATCCGGTCGAGGGTGCATACTGCTGTGCGAGATGTGAGCACGTTGTGCATTTGGAAGCCCAGATACTGGATCTAAATGTTCAGCTGGCAACACTGAGATCCATAGACAATATGGAAAGGAGTCTTCTGCTCACTGAGCAGACGCTCAATGGGATAGATGAGGGGGGATGCTAGGATGGAGCTGCAGGACAATGAAGCAGCTAGATGGGTGACAGTTAGACGGCGGGGTAGAGGGAAGAGCACCAGGGATGCTAGTCCTGATCTGGCACACCCCAATAAGTTTGCTAAGTTGGCAGATGAGGGGAGTGTTAGTGCAGGAGTAGCACTGCTGCAGCAAGGCATGTCCTCTGAAAGCAAGCCGGAGGAGTGTCTGCTGCAGTAAGGGGGGAAATAGGAGATCAGGGCAGGCCAGACAGGTTCTGGTAGTGGGAGACTCAATTATTAGGGGAACAGATGGGGCAATCTGTCACAAAGACAGGGATCGTCGAACCGTGTGCTGCCTACCTGGCGCTCGAGTCCGACACATCGTTGATCGGGTTGACAGATTACTGGGAGGGGCACAAATGACAAAGTTAGAGTTAGGTGGAAGGTCCTAAAAGATGATTTCAGGGAATTAGGCTGTAAGCTTAAAGCAAGGACCTCCAAGGTGGTATTTTTGGAAATACTTCCTGTACCACGTGCCACGCCAGAGAGGCAACGGGAGATTAGGGAGGTTAATAAGTGGCTCAGGAATTGGTGTAGGAAGGAGGGGTTTGGGTTCCTGCAGAACTGGGCCGACTTCTCAGTTGGCTACAGGTTCTACGCTAGGGACGGGCTGCACCTCAATGGGGAGGGTGCAGCTGTGCTGGGGGAGAAAATGGCTAGAAGGTTGGAGGAGTGTTTAAACTAGGGATGGGGGAGGGTATTCCTTTTATAGGAGGGGAAGACAGTGCAGATAGAGACCTGGGCACAAATAATGAAATTGGGGGTGGGGGTGGCATGGGGGGTGGGGTTAGAACAGTTAATAATTTAAGAAAGAATAGAGGTACAGAGAGATACATAAAGTGCATGTATACTAATGCCAGAAGCCTCGCCAACAAAATGGAGGAATTGGAGTTAATGTTGTTGGAACATAATTATGACGATATCCTGAGACATAAAAATACACAAAGAAAATGGGAGACGTTTATTAGCATCCTGAATAGGACCTGTGCACAATATATACCGTATGGGAATAAACATGCGAGAAATAGGAGGAAACCACTATGGCTAAATAGAGCTGTAAGGGGTGCAATAAGAGATAAAGATAAAGCATTTAGAGAATTAAAGCAAGTAGGTAGTGATGAGGCATTAAATAAATACAGAAAATTAAATAAATTCTGTAAAATGCAAATTAAGACAGCAAAGATTGAGACAGAGAGACTCATTGCCAGAGAAAGTAAAAATAATCCCAAAATATTCTTTAACTACATAAATTGTAAGAAACTAAAAAATGATAGTGCTGGTCCCCTTAAAAATAGTCTGGGTGAAATGGTGGATGAGGATGAGGAATAAGCCAATATACTAAATTACTTTTTTTTCAACAGTATTTATACAAGAAAATCCCATGACGGATAACATGATAAGGGATAAAAATTCTCCATTAAATATCACCTGCTTAACCCAGGAGGAAGTATGGCGGCGTCTAAAAATCACTAAAATTGACAAAACCCCGGGCCCAGATGGGATACACCCCCGAGTACTGCAGGAATTAAGCACAGTCATAGATAGACCATTATTTTTAATCTTTAAAGATTCCATAATAACAGTGTCTGTACCACAGGACTGGCGCATAGCAAATGTGGTGCCAATATTCAAAAAGGGAACAAAAACTGAACTCGGAAATTATAGGCCAGTAAGTTTAACCTCAACTGTGGGTAAAATCTTGGAGGGTTTTCTAAGAGATACTATACTGAAGTATCTGGAGAAGAATAACCTCATGACCCAATATCAACATGTGTTTACAAGGGACCGTTCCTGTCAGACTAATCTGATAAGCTTTTACGAAGAGGTAAGTTCCGGACTGGACCAAGGAAATGCAGTGGACGTGGTGTACATGGACTTTTCAAAAGCTTTTGATATGGTGCCACACAAAAGGTTGATACATAAAATGAGAACAATGGGGATAGGGGAAAATATGTGTAGGTGGGTTAAGAGCTGGCTCACGGATAGGAAACAAAGGGTGGTTATTAATGGAGCACACTCGGACTGGGTCACGGTTAGCAGTGGGGTACCACAGGGGTCAGTTTTGGGCCCGCTTCTTTTTAACATATTTATTAATGACCTAGTCGGGGGCATAGAGAGTAGAATTTCAATATTTGCAGATGACACTAAACTCTGCAGGGTAATCAATGCAGAGGAGGACACTTTTATATTACAGGAGGATTTATGTAAACTAGAAGCTTGGGCTGATAAATGGAAAAAGAGCTTTAATGGGGATAAATGTAAGGTCATGCACTTGGGTAGAACAAACAAGATGTATACTTATGTGCTTAATTGTAAAACACTGGGCAAAATTGTCACTGAAAAAGACCTGGGTGTATGGGTAGACGACAAACTCACATTTAGTGGCCAGTGTCAGGCAGCTGCTGCAAAGGCAAATAAAATATTGGGATGCATTAAAAGAGGCATAGATGCTCATAAGGAGAACATAATTTTACCTCTATACAAGTCACTAGTGCGACCACACTTAGAATACAATGTACAGTTCTGGTCTCCGGTGTATAAGAAAGACATAGCTGAACTGGAGCGGGTGCAGAGAAGAGCGACCAAGGTTATTAGGGAACTAGGGGGTCTGCAATACCAAGACAGGTTATTACTAGAGTTGAGCGAAACGGGTCAAAAAATTTCAAAAGTCACCGACTTTTGGCAAAGGCGGGTTTCATGAAACAAAACCCGACCCTAGGATGAGGTCGGCCACGAGGTCGGCGACTTAAGCGCCAAAGTCGCATTTCAAAAGTTTGTTTTGCGCTCTTTTTCAGCCAATCAGGATCCACGGACACTGTGGGCAACGTCATGACATAGACAGGGGTCACCACCATCTTTCAGAAGGGCATGCAAGTGATTGGATTGCTTTGGTGGGCGTCACAGGGGGTATAAAAGGGCATGCACGCCGACCGCCATGTTACTCATACTGATCTCAGAATAGGGAGAGCTGCTGCTGATTCTGTAGGGAGAGCGTTAGGCAGGGAAGAAGACACCAAAAACTGCATCTACTGCTAGCGATTTTGCCTGTACAACACACCAGTCACTGTGTGTGCAGTGCAAGTGGAGGCTATATTTTGCTGGATCAGCGGTGTTGGTTGTTAGGCTGCCTTCTAAGGCTTCCTGACGGCTGCATTGCTGTTTACCCACTGCTCTGCAAACTGCTTTTTTAAAAGCAATCCCAATATTTTTTTTTGTCCTGGTGAGGTACTGAGCGTGCATTTTTTCACACCATACAGCGGTGCACACTCCTCACACAGTACCGTGTAACGGCTGTTATCACAGCCACAGTGAAGCTATCTGTGTGTCACTCTGTAAGAATAAGTCGAGGACATGTTCCGTTCTTACAGACCTGCACCTTCTAGTTTTGTCTAGTTTTCAAACAGTTAAATATATTTGCTGTTTGATCACATTCAAAACTATAGAGAGACAACGTGTGTCAGTCCGTATACTTAAAAAACACGGAACTTGACAATTTTACGTACACCGACCAGCCGTGTACGTGCACGCTCCTCTCTCAGTACCGTGTAACGGCTGTTATCACGGCCACAGTGAAGCTATCTGTGTGTCGCTCTGAAAGGATAAGTCGAGGACATGTTCCGTTCTTACAGACCTACACTCTAGGGAGATTCCTATTCTGCCCAATTCTATATACACCTTGTAGTTTGTCATACACTAGCCAATTTCTGCCTGTGACATAGCGCTGTGATATTCAGTGGGCCTCACACAATCCAAAAGTGTCCAGTGTCCACAAGTGTGTGCAGAAATTCAAAATCTCCGTTATCCTATAGTGACATTTTTCACACCTGCGACATCGAGCCTGTCACATAGCGCTGTGATATTCAGTGGGCCTCACACAATCCAAAAGTGTCCAGTGTCCACAAGTGTGTGCAAAAATTCAAAATCTCCGTTATCCTCTAGTGACATTTTTCACACCTGCGACATCGAGCCTGTCACATAGCGCAGTGATATTCAGTGGGCCTCACACAATCCAAAAGTGTCCAGTGTCCACAAGTGTGTGCAGAAATTCAAAATCTCCGTTATCCTCTAGTGACATTTTTCACACCTGCGACATCGAGCCTGTCACATAGCGCTGTGATATTCAGTGGGCCTCACACAATCCAAAAGTGTCCAGTGTCCACAAGTGTGTGCAGAAATTCAAAATCTCCGGTATCCTCTAGTGACATTTTTCACACCTGCGACATCGAGCCTGTCATATAGCGCTGTGATATTCAGTGGGCCTCACACAATCCAAAAGTGTCCAGTGTCCACAAGTGTGTGCAGAAATTCAAAATCTCCGTTATCCTATAGTGACATTTTTCACACCTGCGACATCGAGCCTGTCACATAGCGCTGTGATATTCAGTGGGCCTCACACAATCCAAAAGTGTCCAGTGTCCACAAGTGTGTGCAAAAATTCAAAATCTCCGTTATCCTCTAGTGACATTTTTCACACCTGCGACATCGAGCCTCTCACATAGCGCTGTGATATTCAGTGGGCCTCACACAATCCAAAAGTGTCCAGTGTCCACAAGTGTGTGCAGAAATTCAAAATCTCCGTTATCCTCTAGTGACATTTTTCACACCTGCGACATCGAGTTTGTCACATAGCACTGTGATATTCAGTGGGCCTCACACAATCCAAAACTGTCCAGTGTCCACAAGTGTGTGCAGAAATTCAAAATCTCCGTTATCCTATAGTGACATTTTTCACACCTGCGACATCGAGCCTGTCACATAGCGCTGTGATATTCAGTGGGCCTCACACAATCCAAAAGTGTCCAGTGTCCACAAGTGTGTGCAAAAATTCAAAATCTCCGTTATCCTCTAGTGACATTTTTCACACCTGCGACATCGAACCTGTGACATAGCGCAGTGATATTCAGTGGGCCTCACACAATCCAAAAGTGTCCAGTGTCCACAAGTGTGTGCAGAAATTCAAAATCTCCGTTATCCTCTAGTGACATTTTTCACACCTGCGACATCGAGCCTGTCACATAGCGCTGTGATATTCAGTGGGCCTCACACAATCCAAAAGTGTCCAGTGTCCACAAGTGTGTGCAGAAATTCAAAATCTCCGGTATCCTCTAGTGACATTTTTCACACCTGCGACATCGAGCCAGTCACATAGCGCTGTGATATTCAGTGGGCCTCACACAATCCAAAAGTGTCCAGTGTCCACAAGTGTGTGCAGAAATTCAAAATCTCCGTTATCCTATAGTGACATTTTTCACACCTGCGACATCGAGCCTGTCACATAGTGCTGTGATATTCAGTGGGCCTCACACAATCCAAAAGTGTCCAGTGTCCACAAGTGTGTGCAAAAATTCAAAATCTCCGTTATCCTCTAGTGACATTTTTCACACCTGCGACATCGAGCCTGTCACATAGCGCAGTGATATTCAGTGGGCATCACACAATCCAAAAGTGTCCAGTGTCCACAAGTGTGTGCAGAAATTCAAAATCTCCGTTATCCTATAGTGACATTTTTCACACCTGCGACATCGAGCCTGTCACATAGCGCTGTGATATTCAGTGGGCCTCACACAATCCAAAAGTGTCTAGTGTCCACAAGTGTGTGCAGAAATTCAAAATCTCCGTTATCCTCTAGTGACATTTTTCACACCTGCGACATCAAGCCTGTCACATAGCGCTGTGATATTCAGTGGGCCTCACACAATCCAAAAGTGTCCAGTGTCCACAAGTGTGTGCAGAAATTCAAAATCTCCGGTATCCTCTAGTGACATTTTTCACACCTGCGACATCGAACCTGTCACATAGCGCTGTGATATTCAGTGGGCCTCACACAATCCAAAAGTGTCCAGTGTCCACAAGTGTGTGCAGAAATTCAAAATCTCCGTTATCCTTTAGTGACATTTTTCACACCTGCGACATCGAGCCTGTCACATAGCGCTGTGATATTCAGTGGGCCTCACACAATCCAAAAGTGTCCAGTGTCCACAAGTGTGTGCAAAAATTCAAAATCTCCGTTATCCTCAAGTGACATTTTTCACACCTGCGACATCGAGCCTGTGACATAGCGCAGTGATATTCAGTGGGCCTCATACAATCCAAAAGTGTCCAGTGTCCACAAGTGTGTGCAGAAATTAAAAATCTCCGTTATCCTCTAGTGACATTTTTCACACCTGCGACATCGAGCCTGTCACATAGCGCTGTGATATTCAGTGGGCCTCACACAATCCAAAAGTGTCCAGTGTCCACAAGTGTGTGCAGAAATTCAAAATCTCCATTATCCTCTAGTGACATTTTTCACACCTGTGACATCGAGCCTGTCACATAGCGCTGTGATATTCAGTGGGCCTCACACAATCCAAAAGTGTCCAGTGTCCACAAGTGTGTGCAGAAATTCAAAATCTCTGTTATCCTATAGTGACATTTTTCACACCTGCGACATCGAGCCTGTCACATAGCGCTGTGATATTCAGTGGGCCTCACACAATCCAAAAGTGTCCAGTGTCCACAAGTGTGTGCAAAAATTCAAAATCTCCGTTATCCTCTAGTGACATTTTTCACACCTGCGACATCGAGCCTGTCACATAGCGCAGTGATATTCAGTGGGCCTCACACAATCCAAAAGTGTCCAGTGTCCACAAGTGTGTGCAGAAATTCAAAATCTCCGTTATCCTCTAGTGACATTTTTCACACCTGCGACATCAAGCCTATCACATAGCGCTGTGATATTCAGTGGGCCTCACACAATCCAAAAGTGTCCAGTGTCCACAAGTGTGTGCAGAAATTCAAAATCTCCGTTATCCTCTAGTGACATTTTTCACACCTGCGACATCGAGCCACTGACATAGCGCTGTGATATTCAGTGGGCCTCACACAATGCAAAAGTGTCCACAAGTGTGTGCAGAAATTCAAAGTCTCCGGTATCCTCTAGTGACATTTTTCACACCTGCGACATCGAGCCTGTCACATAGCGCTGTGATATTCAGTGGGCCTCACACAATCCAAAAGTGTCCATTGTCCACAAGTGTGTGCAGAAATTCAAAATCTCCGTTATCTTCTAGTGACATTTTTCACACCTGCGACATCGAGCCTGTCACATAGCGCTGTGATATTCAGTGGGCCTCACACAATCCAAAAGTGTCCAGTGTCCACAAGTGTGTGCAGAAATTCAAAATCTCCGTTATCCTCTAGTGACATTTTTCACACCTGCGACATCGAGCCTGTCACATAGCGCTGTGATATTCAGTGGGCCTCACACAATCCAAAAGTGTCCAGTGTCCACAAGTGTGTGCAGAAATTCAAAATCTCCGTTATCCTATAGTGACAATTTTCACACCTGCGACATCCAGCCTGTCACATAGCGCTGTGATATTCAGTGGGCCTCACACAATCCAAAAGTGTCCAGTGTCCACAAGTGTGTGCAAAAATTCAAAATCTCCGTTATCCTCTAGTGACATTTTTCACACCTGCGACATCGAGCCTGTCACATAGCGCAGTGATATTCAGTGGGCCTCACACAATCCAAAAGTGTCCAGTGTCCACAAGTGTGTGCAGAAATTCAAAATCTCCGTTATCCTCTAGTGACATTTTTCACACCTGCGACATCGAGCCTATCACATAGCGCTGTGATATTCAGTGGGCCTCACACAATCCAAAAGTGTCCAGTGTCCACAAGTGTGTGCAGAAATTCAAAATCTCCGTTATCCTCTAGTGACATTTTTCACACCTGCGACATCGAGCCAGTGACATAGCGCTGTGATATTCAGTGGGCCTCACACAATGCAAAAGTGTCCAGTGTCCACAATTGTGTGCAGAAATTCAAAATCTCCGGTATCCTCTAGTGACATTTTTCACACCTGCGACATCGAGCCTGTCACATAGCGCTGTGATATTCAGTGGGCCTCACACAATCCAAAAGTGTCCAGTGTCCACAAGTGTGTGCAGAAATTCAAAATCTCCGTTATCCTCTAGTGACATTTTTCACACCTGCGACATCGAGCCTGTCACATAGCGCTGTGATATTCAGTGGGCCTCACACAATCCAAAAGTGTCCAGTGTCCACAAGTGTGTGCAAAAATTCAAAATCTCCGTTATCCTCTAGTGACATTTTTCACACCTGCGACATCGAGCCTGTCACATAGCGCAGTGATATTCAGTGGGCCTCACACAATCCAAAAGTGTCCAGTGTCCACAAGTGTGTGCAGAAATTCAAAATCTCCGTTATCCTCTAGTAACATTTTTCACAACTGCGACATCGAGCCTATCACATAGCGCTGTGATATTCAGTGGGCCTCACACAATCCAAAAGTGTCCAGTGTCCACAAGTGTGTGCAGAAATTCAAAATCTCCGTTATCCTCTAGTGACATTTTTCACACCTGCGACATTGAGCCAGTGACATAGCGCTGTGATATTCAGTGGGCCTCACACAATGCAAAAGTGTCCAGTGTCCACAAGTTTGTGCAGAAATTCAAAATCTCCGGTATCCTCTAGTGACATTTTTCACACCTGCGACATCGAGCCTGTCACATAGCGCTGTGATATTCAGTGGGCCTCACACAATCCAAAAGTGTCCAGTGTCCACAAGTGTGTGCAGAAATTCAAAATCTCCGTTATCCTATAGTGACATTTTTCACACCTGCGACATCGAGCCTGTCACATAGCGCTGTGATATTCAGTGGGCCTCACACAATCCAAAAGTGTCCACAAGTGTGTGCAAAAATTCAAAATCTCCGTTATCCTCTAGTGACATTTTTCACACCTGCGACATCGAGCCTGTGACATAGCGCAGTGATATTCAGTGGGCCTCACACAATCCAAAAGTGTCCAGTGTCCACAAGTGTGTGCAGAAATTAAAAATCTCCGTTATCCTCTAGTGACATTTTTCACACCTGCGACATCGAGCCTGTCACATAGCGCTGTGATATTCAGTGGGCCTCACACAATCCAAAAGTGTCCAGTGTCCACAAGTGTGTGCAGAAATTCAAAATCTCCGTTATCCTCTAGTGACATTTTTCACACCTGCGACATCGAGCCTGTCACATAGCGCTGTGATATTCAGTGGGCCTCACACAATCCAAAAGTGTCCAGTGTCCACAAGTGTGTGCAGAAATTCAAAATCTCTGTTATCCTATAGTGACATTTTTCACACCTGCGACATCGAGCCTGTCACATAGCGCTGTGATATTCAGTGAGCCTCACACAATCCAAAAGTGTCCAGTGTCCACAAGTGTGTGCAAAAATTCAAAATCTCCGTTATCCTCTAGTGACATTTTTCACACCTGCGACATCGAGCCTGTCACATAGCGCAGTGATATTCAGTGGGCCTCACATAATCCAAAAGTGTCCAGTGTCCACAAGTGTGTTCAGAAATTCAAAATCTCCGTTATCCTCTAGTGACATTTTTCACACCTGCGACATCGAGCCTACCACATAGCGCTGTGATATTCAGTGGGCCTCACACAATCCAAAAGTGTCTAGTGTCCACAAGTGTGTGCAGAAATTCAAAATCTCCGTTATCCTCTAGTGACATTTTTCACACCTGCGACATCGAGCCAGTGACATAGCGCTGTGATATTCAGTGGGCCTCACACAATGCAAAAGTGTCCAGTGTCCACAAGTGTGTGCAGAAATTCAAAGTGTCCGGTATCCTCTAGTGACATTTTTCACACCTGCGACATCGAGCCTGTCACATAGCGCTGTGATATTCAGTGGGCCTCACACAATCCAAAAGTGTCCAGTGTCCACAAGTGTGTGCAGAAATTCAAAATCTCCGTTATCCTCTAGTGACATTTTTCACACCTGCGACATCGAGCCTGTCACATAGCGCTGTGATATTCAGTGGGCCTCACACAATCCAAAAGTGTCCAGTGTTCACAAGTGTGTGCAGAAATTCAAAATCTCCGTTATCCTTAGTGACATTTTTCACACCTGCGACATCAAGCCTGTCACATAGCGCTGCTATATGCAGTGGGCCTCACACAATCCAAAAGTGTCCAGTGTCCACAAGTGTGTGCAGAAATTCAAAATCACCGTTATCCTATAGTGACATTTTTCACACCTGCGACATCGAGCCTGTCACATAGCGCTGTGATATTCAGTGGGCCTCACACAATCCTAAAGTGTCCAGTGTCCACAAGTGTGTGCAAAAATTCAAAATCTCCGTTATCCTCTAGTGACATTTTTCACACCTGCGACATCGAGCCTGTGACATAGCGCAGTGATATTCAGTGGGCCTCACACTATCCAAAAGTGTCCAGTGTCCACAAGTGTGTGCAGAAATTAAAAATCTCCGTTATCCTCTAGTGACATTTTTCACACCTGCGACATCGAGAATGTCACATAGCGCTGTGATATTCAGTGGGCCTCACACAATCCAAAAGTGTCCAGTGTCCACAAGTGTGTGCAGAAATTCAAAATCTCCGTTATCCTCTAGTGACATTTTTCACACCTGCGACATCGAGCCTGTCACATAGCGCTGTGATATTCAGTGGGCCTCACACAATCCAAAAGTGTCCAGTGTCCACAAGTGTGTGCAGAAATTCAAAATCTCCGTTATCCTCTAGTGACATTTTTCACACCTGCGACATCGAGCCTTTCACATAGCGCTGTGATATTCAGTGGGCCTCACACAATCCAAAAGTGTCCAGTGTCCACAAGTGTGTGCAGAAATTCAAAATCTCCGGTATCCTCTAGTGACATTTTTCACACCTGCGACATCGAGCCTGTCACATAGCGCTGTGATATTCAGTGGGCCTCACACAATCCAAAAGTGTCCAGTGTCCACAAGTGTGTGCAAAAATTCAAAATCTCCGTTATCCTCTAGTGACATTTTTCACACCTGCGACATCGAGCCTGTGACATAGCGCAGTGATATTCAGTGGGCCTCACACTATCCAAAAGTGTCCAGTGTCCACAAGTGTGTGCAGAAATTAAAAATCTCCGTTATCCTCTAGTGACATTTTTCACACCTGCGACATCGAGCCTGTCACATAGCGCTGTGATATTCAGTGGGCCTCACACAATGCAAAAGTGTCCAGTGTCCACAAGTGTGTGAAGAAATTCAAAATCTCCGTTATCCTCTAGTGACATTTTTCACACCTGCGACATCGAGCCTGTCACATAGCGCTGTGATATTCAGTGGGCCTCACACAATCCAAAAGTGTCCAGTGTCCACAAGTGTGTGCAGAAATTCAAAATCTCCGTTATCCTATAGTGACATTTTTCACACCTGCGACATTGAGCCTGTCACATAGCGCTGTGATATTCAGTGGGCCTCACACAATCCAAAAGTGTCCAGTGTCCACAAGTGTGTGCAAAAATTCAAAATCTCCGTTATCCTCTAGTGACATTTTTCACACCTGCGACATCGAGCCTGTCACATAGCGCAGTGATATTCAGTGGGCCTCACACAATCCAAAAGTGTCCAGTGTCCACAAGTGTGTGCAGAAATTCAAAATCTCCGTTATCCTCTAGTGACATTTTTCACAACTGCGACATCGAGCCTATCACATAGCGCTGTGATATTCAGTGGGCCTCACACAATCCAAAAGTGTCAAGTGTCCACAAGTGTGTGCAGAAATTCAAAATCTCCGTTATCCTCTAGTGACATTTTTCACACCTGCGACATCGAGTCATTGACATAACGCTGTGATATTCAGTGGGCCTCACACAATGCAAAAGTGTCCAGTGTCCACAAGTTTGTGCAGAAATTCAAAATCTCCGGTATCCTCTAGTGACATTTTTCACACCTGCGACATCGAGCCAGTGACATAGCGCTGTGATATTCAGTGGGCCTCACACAATGCAAAAGTGTCCAGTGTCCACAAGTGTGTGCAGAAATTCAAAGTCTCCGGTATCCTCTAGTGACATTTTTCACACCTGCGACATCGAGCCTGTCACATAGCGTTGTGATATTCAGTGGGCCTCACACAATCCAAAAGTGTCCAGTGTCCACAAGTGTGTGCAGAAATTCAAAATCTCCGTTATCCTCTAGTGACATTTTTCACACCTGCGACATCGAGCCTGTCACATAGCGCTGTGATATTCAGTGGGCCTCACACAATCCAAAAGTGTCCAGTGTCCACAAGTGTGTGCAGAAATTCAAAATCTCCGTTATCCTCTAGTGACATTTTTCACACCTGCGACATCGAGCCTGTCACATAGCGCTGTGATATTCAGTGGGCCTCACACAATCCAAAAGTGTCCAGTGTCCACAAGTGTGTGCAGAAATTCAAAATCTCCGTTATCCTATAGTGACATTTTTCACACCTGCGACATCGAGCCTGTCACATAGCGCTGTGATATTCAGTGGGCCTCACACAATCCAAAAGTGTCCAGTGTCCACAAGTGTGTGCAAAAATTCAAAATCTCCGTTATCCTCTAGTGACATTTTTCACAAGTGCGACATCGAACCTGTGACATAGCGCTGTGATATTCAGTGGGCCTCACACAATCCAAAAGTGTCCAGTGTCCACAAGTGTGTGCAGATATTTAAAATCTCCGTTATCCTCTAGTGACATTTTTCACACCTGCGACATCGAGCCTGTCACATAGCGCTGTGATATTCAGTTGGCCTCACACAATCCAAAAGTGTCCAGTGTCCACAAGTGTATGCAGAAATTCAAAATCTCCGGTATCCTCTAGTGACATTTTTCACACCTGCGACATCGAGCCTTTCACATAGCGCTGTGATATTCAGTGGGCCTCATACAATCCAAAAGCGTTCAGTGTCCACAAGTGTGTGCAGAAATTCAAAATCTCCGTTATCCTATAGTGACATTTTTCACACCTGCGACATCGAGCCTGTCACATAGCGCTGTGATATTCAGTGGGCCTCACACAATCAAAAAGTGTCCAGTGTCCACAAGTGTGTGCAAAAATTCAAAATCTCCGTTATCCTCTAGTGACATTTTTCACACCTGCGACATCGAGCCTCTCACATAGCGCAGTGATATTCAGTGGGCCTCACACAATCCAAAAGTGTCCAGTGTCCACAAGTGTGTGCAGAAATTCAAAATCTCCGTTATCCTCTAGTGACATTTTTCACACCTGCGACATCGAGCCTGTCACATAGCGCTGTGATATTCAGTGGGCCTCACACATTCCAAAAGTGTCCAGTGTCCACAAGTGTGTGCAGAAATTCAAAATCTCCGTTATCCTCTAGTGACATTTTTCACACCTGCGACGTCGAGCCTGTCACATAGCGCTTTGATATTCAGTGGGCCTCACACAATCCAAAAGTGTCCAGTGTCCACAAGTGTGTGCAGAAATTCAAAATCTCCGGTATCCTCTAGTGACATTTTTGACACCTGCGACATCGAGCCTGTCACATAGCGCTGTGATATTCAGTGGGCCTCACACAATCCAAAAGTTTCCAGTGTCCACAAGTGTGTGCAGAAATTCAAAATCTCTGTTATCCTATAGTGACATTTTTCACACCTGCGACATTGAGCCTGTCACATAGCGCTGTGATATTCAGTGGGCCTCACACAATCCAAAAGTGTCCAGTGTCCACAAGTGTGTGCAAAAATTCAAAATCTCCGTTATCCTCTAGTGACATTTTTCACACCTGCGACATCGAGCCTGTGACATAGCGCAGTGATATTCAGTGGGCCTCACACTATCCAAAAGTGTGCAGTGTCCACAAGTGTGTGCAGAAATTAAAAATCTCCGTTATCCTCTAGTGACATTTTTCACACCTGCGACATCGAGCCTGTCACATAGCGCTGTGATATTCAGTGGGCCTCACACAATGAAAAAGTGTCCAGTGTCCACAAGTGTGTGCAGAAATTCAAAATCTCCGTTACCCTATAGTGACATTTTTCACACCTGCGACATCGAGCCTGTCACATAGCGCTGTGATATTCAGTGGGCCTCACACAATCCAAAAGTGTCCAGTGTCCACAAGTGTGTGCAAAAATTCAAAATCTCCGTTATCCTCTAGTGACATTTTTCACACCTGCGACATCGAGCATGTCACATAGCGCAGTGATATTCGGTGGACCTCACACAATCCAAAAGTGTCCAGTGTCCACAAGTGTGTACAGAAATTCAAAATCTCCGTTATCCTCTAGTGACATTTTTCACAACTGCGACATCGAGGCTATCACATAGCGCTGTGATATTTAGTGGGCCTCACACAATCCAAAAGTGTCCAGTGTCCACAAGTGTGTGCAGAAATTCAAAATCTCCGTTATCCTCTAGTGACATTTTTCACACCTGCGACATCGAGCCAGTGACATAGCGCTGTGATATTCAGTGGGCCTCACACAATGCAAAAGTGTCCAGTGTCCACAAGTTTGTGCAGAAATTCAAAATCTCCGGTATCCTCTAGTGACATTTTTCACACCTGCGACATCGAGCCTGTCACATAGCGCTGTGATATTCAGTGGGCCTCACACAATCCAAAAGTGTCCAGTGTCCACAAGTGTGTGCAGAAATTCAAAATCTCCGTTATCCTATAGTGACATTTTTCACACCTGCGACATCGATCCTGTCACATAGCGCTGTGATATTCAGTGGGCCTCACACAATCCAAAAGTGTCCAGTGTCCACAAGTGTGTGCAAAAATTCAAAATCTCCGTTATCCTCTAGTGACATTTTTCACACCTGCGACATCGAGCCTGTGACATAGCGCAGTGATATTCGGTGGGCCTCACACAATCCAAAAGTGTCCAGTGTCCACAAGTGTGTGCAGAAATTCAAAATCTCCGTTATCCTCTAGTGACATTTTTCACACCTGCGACATCGAGGCTGTCACATAGCGCTGTGATATTCAGTGGGCCTCACACAATCCAAAAGTGTCCAGTGTCCACAAGTGTGTGCAGCAATTCAAAATCTCCGTTATCCTCTAGTGACATTTTTCACACCTGCGACATCGAGCCTGTCACATAGCGCTGTGATATTCAGTGGGCCTCACACAATCCAAAAGTGTCCAGTGTCCACAAGTGTGTGCAGAAATTCAAAATCTCCGGTATCGTCTAGTAACATTTTTCACACCTGCGACATCGAGCCTGTCACATAGCGCTGTGATATTCAGTGGGCCTCACACAATCCAAAAGTGTCCAGTGTCCACAAGTGTGTGCAGAAATTCAAAATCTCTGTTATCCTCTAGTGACATTTTTCACACCTGCGACATCGAGCCTGTCACATAGCGCTGTGATATTCAGTGGGCCTCACACAATGCAAAAGTGTCCAGTGTCCACAAGTGTGTGCAGAAATTCAAAATCTCCATTATCCTCTAGTGACATTTTCCACACCTGCGACATCGAGCCTGTCACATAGCGCTGTGATATTCAGTGGGCCTCACACAATCAAAAAGTGTCCAGTGTCCACAAGTGTGTGCAAAAATTCAAAATCTCCGTTATCCTCTAGTGACATTTTTCACACCTGCGAGATCGAGCATCTCACATAGCGCAGTGATATTCAGTGGGCCTCACACAATCCAAAAGTGTCCAGTGTCCACAAGTGTGTGCAGAAATTCAAAATCTCCGTTATCCTCTAGTGACATTTTTCACACCTGCGACATCGAGCCTGTCACATAGCGCTGTGATATTCAGTGGGCCTCACACAATTCAAAAGTGTCCAGTGTCCACAAGTGTGTGCAGAAATTCAAAATCTCCGTTATCCTCTAGTGACATTTTTCACACCTGCGACGTCGAGCCTGTCACATAGCGCTTTGATATTCAGTGGGCCTCACACAATCCAAAAGTGTCCAGTGTCCACAAGTGTGTGCAGAAATACAAAATCTCCGGTATCCTCTAGTGACATTTTTGACACCTGCGACATCGAGCCTGTCACATAGCGCTGTGATATTCAGTGGGCCTCACACAATCCAAAAGTTTCCAGTGTCCACAAGTGTGTGCAGAAATTCAAAATCTCCGTTATCCTATAGTGACATTTTTCACACCTGCGACATCGAGCCTGTCACATAGCGCTGTGATATTCAGTGGGCCTCACACAATCCAAAAGTGTCCAGTGTCCACAAGTGTGTGCAAAAATTCAAAATCTCCGTTATCCTCTAGTGACATTTTTCACACCTGCGACATCGAGCCTGTGACATAGCGCAGTGATATTCAGTGGGTCTCACACTATCCAAAAGTGTCCAGTGTCCACAAGTGTGTGCAGAAATTAAAAATCTCCGTTATCCTCTAGTGACATTTTTCACACCTGCGACATCGAGCCTGTCACATAGCGCTGTGATATTCAGTGGGCCTCACACAATGCAAAAGTGTCCAGTGTCCACAAGTGTGTGCAGAAATTCAAAATCTCCGTTATCCTCTAGTGACATTTTTCACACCTGCGACATCGAGCCTGTCACATAGCGCTGTGATATTCAGTGGGCCTCACACAATCCAAAAGTGTCCAGTGTCCACAAGTGTGTGCAGAAATTCAAAATCTCCGTTATCCTATAGTGACATTTTTCACACCTGCGACATCGATCCTGTCACATAGCGCTGTGATATTCAGTGGGCCTCACACAATCCAAAAGTGTCCAGTGTCCACAAGTGTGTGCAAAAATTCAAAATCTCCGTTATCCTCTAGTGACATTTTTCACACCTGCGACATCGAGCCTGTCACATAGTGCAGTGATATTCAGTGGGCCTCACACAATCCAAAAGTGTCCAGTGTCCACAAGTGTGTGCAGAAATTCAAAATCTCCGTTATCCTCTAGTGACATTTTTCACACCTGCGACATCGAGCCTATCACATAGCGCTGTGATATTCAGTGGGCCTCACACAATCCAAAAGTGTCCAGTGTCCACAAGTGTGTGCAAAAATTCAAAATCTCCGTTATCCTCTAGTGACATTTTTCACACCTGCGACATCGAGCATGTCACATAGCGCAGTGATATTCGGTGGACCTCACACAATCCAAAAGTGTCCAGTGTCCACAAGTGTGTGCAGAAATTCAAAATCTCCGTTATCCTCTAGTGACATTTTTCACAACTGCGACATCGAGCCTATCACATAGCGCTGAGATATTCAGTGGGCCTCACACAATCCAAAAGTGTCCAGTGTCCACAAGTGTGTGCAGAAATTCAAAATCTCCGTTATCCTCTAGTGACATTTTTCACACCTGCGACATCGAGCCAGTGACATAGCGCTGTGATATTCAGTGGGCCTCACACAATGCAAAAGTGTCCAGTGTCCACAAGTTTGTGCAGAAATTCAAAATCTCCGGTATCCTCTAGTGACATTTTTCACACCTGCGACATCGAGCCTGTCACATAGCGCTGTGATATTCAGTGGGCCTCACACAATCCAAAAGTGTCCAGTGTCCACAAGTGTGTGCAGAAATTCAAAATCTCCGTTATCCTATAGTGACATTTTTCACACCTGCGACATCGATCCTGTCACATAGCGCTGTGATATTCAGTGGGCCTCACACAATCCAAAAGTGTCCAGTGTCCACAAGTGTGTGCAAAAATTCAAAATCTCCGTTATCCTCTAGTGACATTTTTCACACCTGCGACATCGAGCATATCACATAGCGCTGTGATATTCAGTGGGCCTCACACAATCCAAAAGTGTCCAGTGTCCACAAGTGTGTGCAGAAATTCAAAATCTCCGTTATCCTCTAGTGACATTTTTCACACCTGCGACATCGAGCCAGTGACATAGCGCTGTGATATTCAGTGGGCCTCACACAATGCAAAAGTGTCCAGTGTCCACAAGTGTGTGCAGAAATTCAAAGTCTCCGGTATCCTCTAGTGACATTTTTCACACCTGCGACATCGAGCCTGTCACATAGCGTTGTGATATTCAGTGGGCCTCAAACAATCCAAAAGTGTCCAGTGTCCACAAGTGTGTGCAGAAATTAAAAATCTCCGTTATCCTCTAGTGACATTTTTCACACCTGCGACATCGAGCCTGTCACATAGCGCTGTGATATTCAGTGGGCCTCACACAATCCAAAAGTGTCCAGTGTCCACAAGTGTGTGCAGAAATTCAAAATCTCCGTTATCCTCTAGTGACATTTTTCACACCTGCGACATCGAGCCTGTCACATAGCGCTGTGATATTCAGTGGGCCTCACACAATCCAAAAGTGTCCAGTGTCCACAAGTGTGTGCAGAAATTCAAAATCTCCGTTATCCTATAGTGACATTTTTCACACCTGCGACATCGAGCCTGTCACATAGCGCTGTGATATTCAGTGGGCCTCACACAATCCAAAAGTGTCCAGTGTCCACAAGTGTGTGCAAAAATTCAAAATCTCCGTTATCCTCTAGTGACATTTTTCACACCTGCGACATCGAACCTGTGACATAGCGCTGTGATATTCAGTGGGCCTCACACAATCCAAAAGTGTCCAGTGTCCACAAGTGTGTGCAGATATTTAAAATCTCCGTTATCCTCTAGTGACATTTTTCACACCTGCGACATCGAGCCTGTCACATAGCGCTGTGATATTCAGTTGGCCTCACACAATCCAAAAGTGTCCAGTGTCCACAAGTGTATGCAGAAATTCAAAATCTCCGGTATCCTCTAGTGACATTTTTGACACCTGCGACATCGAGCCTGTCACATAGCGCTGTGATATTCAGTGGGCCTCACACAATCCAAAAGTGTTCAGTGTCCACAAGTGTTTGCAGAAATTCAAAATCTCCGTTATCCTATAGTGACATTTTTCACACCTGCGACATCAAGCCTGTCACATAGCGCTGTGATATTCAGTGGGCCTCACACAATCAAAAAGTGTCCAGTGTCCACAAGTGTGTGCAAAAATTCAAAATCTCCGTTATCCTCTAGTGACATTTTTCACACCTGCGACATCGAGCCTCTCACATAGCGCAGTGATATTCAGTGGGCCTCACACAATCCAAAAGTGTCCAGTGTCCACAAGTTTGTGCAGAAATTCAAAATCTCCGTTATACTCTAGTGACATTTTTCACACCTGCGACATCGAGCCTGTCACATAGCGCTGTGATATTCAGTGGGCCTCACACAATCCAAAAGTGTCCAGTGTCCACAAGTGTGTGCAGAAATTCAAAATCTCCGTTATCCTCTAGTGACATTTTTCACACCTGCGACGTCGAGCCTGTCACATAGCGCTTTGATATTCAGTGGGCCTCACACAATCCAAAAGTGTCCAGTGTCCACAAGTGTGTGCAGAAATTCAAAATCTCCGGTATCCTCTAGTGACATTTTTGACACCTGCGACATCGAGCCTGTCACATAGCGCTGTGATATTCAGTGGGCCTCACACAATCCAAAAGTTTCCAGTGTCCACAAGTGTGTGCAGAAATTCAAAATCTCCGTTATCCTATAGTGACATTTTTCACACCTGCGACATCGAGCCTGTCACATAGCGCTGTGATATTCAGTGGGCCTCACACAATCCAAAAGTGTCCAGTGTCCACAAGTGTGTGCAGAAATTCAAATTCTCCGTTACCCTATAGTGACATTTTTCACACCTGCGACATCGAGCCTGTCACATAGCGCTGTGATATTCAGTGGGCCTCACACAATCCAAAAGTGTCCAGTGTCCACAAGTGTGTGCAAAAATTCAAAATCTCCGTTATCCTCTAGTGACATTTTTCACACCTGCGACATCGAGCATGTCACATAGCGCAGTGATATTCGGTGGACCTCACACAATCCAAAAGTGTCCAGTGTCCACAAGTGTGTGCAGAAATTCAAAATCTCCGTTATCCTCTAGTGACATTTTTCACACCTGCGACATCGAGCCTGTCACATAGCGCTGTGATATTCAGTGGGCCTCACACAATTCAAAAGTGTCCAGTGTCCACAAGTGTGTGCAGAAATTCAAAATCTCCGTTATCCTCTAGTGACATTTTTCACACCTGCGACGTCGAGCCTGTCACATAGCGCTTTGATATTCAGTGGGCCTCACACAATCCAAAAGTGTCCAGTGTCCACAAGTGTGTGCAGAAATACAAAATCTCCGGTATCCTCTAGTGACATTTTTGACACCTGCGACATCGAGCCTGTCACATAGCGCTGTGATATTCAGTGGGCCTCACACAATCCAAAAGTTTCCAGTGTCCACAAGTGTGTGCAGAAATTCAAAATCTCCGTTATCCTATAGTGACATTTTTCACACCTGCGACATCGAGCCTGTCACATAGCGCTGTGATATTCAGTGGGCCTCACACAATCCAAAAGTGTCCAGTGTCCACAAGTGTGTGCAAAAATTCAAAATCTCCGTTATCCTCTAGTGACATTTTTCACACCTGCGACATCGAGCCTGTGACATAGCGCAGTGATATTCAGTGGGTCTCACACTATCCAAAAGTGTCCAGTGTCCACAAGTGTGTGCAGAAATTCAAAATCTCCGTTATCCTCTAGTGACATTTTTCACAACTGCGACATCGAGCCTATCACATAGCGCTGTGATATTCAGTGGGCCTCACACAATCCAAAAGTGTCCAGTGTCCACAAGTGTGTGCAGAAATTCAAAATCTCCGTTATCCTCTAGTGACATTTTTCACACCTGCGACATCGAGCCAGTGACATAGCGCTGTGATATTCAGTGGGCCTCACACAATGCAAAAGTGTCCAGTGTCCACAAGTTTGTGCAGAAATTCAAAATCTCCGGTATCCTCTAGTGACATTTTTCACACCTGCGACATCGATCCTGTCACATAGCGCTGTGATATTCAGTGGGCCTCACACAATCCAAAAGTGTCCAGTGTCCACAAGTGTGTGCAGAAATTCAAAATCTCCGTTATCCTATAGTGACATTTTTCACACCTGCGACATCGATCCTGTCACATAGCGCTGTGATATTCAGTGGGCCTCACACAATCCAAAAGTGTCCAGTGTCCACAAGTGTGTGCAAAAATTCAAAATCTCCGTTATCCTCTAGTGACATTTTTCACACCTGCGACATCGAGCCTGTCACATAGTGCAGTGATATTCAGTGGGCCTCACACAATCCAAAAGTGTCCAGTGTCCACAAGTGTGTGCAGAAATTCAAAATCTCCGTTATCCTCTAGTGACATTTTTCACACCTGCGACATCGAGCCTATCACATAGCGCTGTGATATTCAGTGGGCCTCACACAATCCAAAAGTGTCCAGTGTCCACAAGTGTGTGCAAAAATTCAAAATCTCCGTTATCCTCTAGTGACATTTTTCACACCTGCGACATCGAGCATGTCACATAGCGCAGTGATATTCGGTGGACCTCACACAATCCAAAAGTGTCCAGTGTCCACAAGTGTGTGCAGAAATTCAAAATCTCCGTTATCCTCTAGTGACATTTTTCACAACTGCGACATCGAGCCTATCACATAGCGCTGTGATATTCAGTGGGCCTCACACAATCCAAAAGTGTCCAGTGTCCACAAGTGTGTGCAGAAATTCAAAATCTCCGTTATCCTCTAGTGACATTTTTCACACCTGCGACATCGAGCCAGTGACATAGCGCTGTGATATTCAGTGGGCCTCACACAATGCAAAAGTGTCCAGTGTCCACAAGTTTGTGCAGAAATTCAAAATCTCCGGTATCCTCTAGTGACATTTTTCACACCTGCGACATCGAGCCTGTCACATAGCGCTGTGATATTCAGTGGGCCTCACACAATCCAAAAGTGTCCAGTGTCCACAAGTGTGTGCAGAAATTCAAAATCTCCGTTATCCTATAGTGACATTTTTCACACCTGCGACATCGATCCTGTCACATAGCGCTGTGATATTCAGTGGGCCTCACACAATCCAAAAGTGTCCAGTGTCCACAAGTGTGTGCAAAAATTCAAAATCTCCGTTATCCTCTAGTGACATTTTTCACACCTGCGACATCGAGCCTGTCACATAGTGCAGTGATATTCAGTGGGCCTCACACAATCCAAAAGTGTCCAGTGTCCACAAGTGTGTGCAGAAATTCAAAATCTCCGTTATCCTCTAGTGACATTTTTCACACCTGCGACATCGAGCATATCACATAGCGCTGTGATATTCAGTGGGCCTCACACAATCCAAAAGTGTCCAGTGTCCACAAGTGTGTGCAGAAATTCAAAATCTCCGTTATCCTCTAGTGACATTTTTCACACCTGCGACATCGAGCCAGTGACATAGCGCTGTGATATTCAGTGGGCCTCACACAATGCAAAAGTGTCCAGTGTCCACAAGTGTGTGCAGAAATTCAAAGTCTCCGGTATCCTCTAGTGACATTTTTCACACCTGCGACATCGAGCCTGTCACATAGCGTTGTGATATTCAGTGGGCCTCAAACAATCCAAAAGTGTCCAGTGTCCACAAGTGTGTGCAGAAATTAAAAATCTCCGTTATCCTCTAGTGACATTTTTCACACCTGCGACATCGAGCCTGTCACATAGCGCTGTGATATTCAGTGGGCCTCACACAATCCAAAAGTGTCCAGTGTCCACAAGTGTGTGCAGAAATTCAAAATCTCCGTTATCCTCTAGTGACATTTTTCACACCTGCGACATCGAGCCTGTCACATAGCGCTGTGATATTCAGTGGGCCTCACACAATCCAAAAGTGTCCAGTGTCCACAAGTGTGTGCAGAAATTCAAAATCTCCGTTATCCTATAGTGACATTTTTCACACCTGCGACATCGAGCCTGTCACATAGCGCTGTGATATTCAGTGGGCCTCACACAATCCAAAAGTGTCCAGTGTCCACAAGTGTGTGCAAAAATTCAAAATCTCCGTTATCCTCTAGTGACATTTTTCACACCTGCGACATCGAACCTGTGACATAGCGCTGTGATATTCAGTGGGCCTCACACAATCCAAAAGTGTCCAGTGTCCACAAGTGTGTGCAGATATTTAAAATCTCCGTTATCCTCTAGTGACATTTTTCACACCTGCGACATCGAGCCTGTCACATAGCGCTGTGATATTCAGTTGGCCTCACACAATCCAAAAGTGTCCAGTGTCCACAAGTGTATGCAGAAATTCAAAATCTCCGGTATCCTCTAGTGACATTTTTGACACCTGCGACATCGAGCCAGTGACATAGCGCTGTGATATTCAGTGGGCCTCACACAATGCAAAAGTGTCCAGTGTCCACAAGTGTGTGCAGAAATTCAAAGTCTCCGGTATCCTCTAGTGACATTTTTCACACCTGCGACATCGAGCCTGTCACATAGCGTTGTGATATTCAGTGGGCCTCAAACAATCCAAAAGTGTCCAGTGTCCACAAGTGTGTGCAGAAATTAAAAATCTCCGTTATCCTCTAGTGACATTTTTCACACCTGCGACATCGAGCCTGTCACATAGCGCTGTGATATTCAGTGGGCCTCACACAATCCAAAAGTGTCCAGTGTCCACAAGTGTGTGCAGAAATTCAAAATCTCCGTTATCCTCTAGTGACATTTTTCACACCTGCGACATCGAGCCTGTCACATAGCGCTGTGATATTCAGTGGGCCTCACACAATCCAAAAGTGTCCAGTGTCCACAAGTGTGTGCAGAAATTCAAAATCTCCGTTATCCTATAGTGACATTTTTCACACCTGCGACATCGAGCCTGTCACATAGCGCTGTGATATTCAGTGGGCCTCACACAATCCAAAAGTGTCCAGTGTCCACAAGTGTGTGCAAAAATTCAAAATCTCCGTTATCCTCTAGTGACATTTTTCACACCTGCGACATCGAACCTGTGACATAGCGCTGTGATATTCAGTGGGCCTCACACAATCCAAAAGTGTCCAGTGTCCACAAGTGTGTGCAGATATTTAAAATCTCCGTTATCCTCTAGTGACATTTTTCACACCTGCGACATCGAGCCTGTCACATAGCGCTGTGATATTCAGTTGGCCTCACACAATCCAAAAGTGTCCAGTGTCCACAAGTGTATGCAGAAATTCAAAATCTCCGGTATCCTCTAGTGACATTTTTGACACCTGCGACATCGAGCCTGTCACATAGCGCTGTGATATTCAGTGGGCCTCACACAATCCAAAAGTGTTCAGTGTCCACAAGTGTGTGCAGAAATTCAAAATCTCCGTTATCCTATAGTGACATTTTTCACACCTGCGACATCAAGCCTGTCACATAGCGCTGTGATATTCAGTGGGCCTCACACAATCAAAAAGTGTCCAGTGTCCACAAGTGTGTGCAAAAATTCAAAATCTCCGTTATCCTCTAGTGACATTTTTCACACCTGCGACATCGAGCCTCTCACATAGCGCAGTGATATTCAGTGGGCCTCACACAATCCAAAAGTGTCCAGTGTCCACAAGTTTGTGCAGAAATTCAAAATCTCCGTTATACTCTAGTGACATTTTTCACACCTGCGACATCGAGCCTGTCACATAGCGCTGTGATATTCAGTGGGCCTCACACAATCCAAAAGTGTCCAGTGTCCACAAGTGTGTGCAGAAATTCAAAATCTCCGTTATCCTCTAGTGACATTTTTCACACCTGCGACGTCGAGCCTGTCACATAGCGCTTTGATATTCAGTGGGCCTCACACAATCCAAAAGTGTCCAGTGTCCACAAGTGTGTGCAGAAATTCAAAATCTCCGGTATCCTCTAGTGACATTTTTGACACCTGCGACATCGAGCCTGTCACATAGCGCTGTGATATTCAGTGGGCCTCACACAATCCAAAAGTTTCCAGTGTCCACAAGTGTGTGCAGAAATTCAAAATCTCCGTTATCCTATAGTGACATTTTTCACACCTGCGACATCGAGCCTGTCACATAGCGCTGTGATATTCAGTGGGCCTCACACAATCCAAAAGTGTCCAGTGTCCACAAGTGTGTGCAGAAATTCAAATTCTCCGTTACCCTATAGTGACATTTTTCACACCTGCGACATCGAGCCTGTCACATAGCGCTGTGATATTCAGTGGGCCTCACACAATCCAAAAGTGTCCAGTGTCCACAAGTGTGTGCAAAAATTCAAAATCTCCGTTATCCTCTAGTGACATTTTTCACACCTGCGACATCGAGCATGTCACATAGCGCAGTGATATTCGGTGGACCTCACACAATCCAAAAGTGTCCAGTGTCCACAAGTGTGTGCAGAAATTCAAAATCTCCGTTATCCTCTAGTGACATTTTTCACACCTGCGACATCGAGCCTGTCACATAGCGCTGTGATATTCAGTGGGCCTCACACAATTCAAAAGTGTCCAGTGTCCACAAGTGTGTGCAGAAATTCAAAATCTCCGTTATCCTCTAGTGACATTTTTCACACCTGCGACGTCGAGCCTGTCACATAGCGCTTTGATATTCAGTGGGCCTCACACAATCCAAAAGTGTCCAGTGTCCACAAGTGTGTGCAGAAATTCAAAATCTCCGTTATCCTATAGTGACATTTTTCACACCTGCGACATCGAGCCTGTCACATAGCGCTGTGATATTCAGTGGGCCTCACACAATCCAAAAGTGTCCAGTGTCCACAAGTGTGTGCAAAAATTCAAAATCTCCGTTATCCTCTAGTGACATTTTTCACACCTGCGACATCGAACCTGTGACATAGCGCTGTGATATTCAGTGGGCCTCACACAATCCAAAAGTGTCCAGTGTCCACAAGTGTGTGCAGATATTTAAAATCTCCGTTATCCTCTAGTGACATTTTTCACACCTGCGACATCGAGCCTGTCACATAGCGCTGTGATATTCAGTTGGCCTCACACAATCCAAAAGTGTCCAGTGTCCACAAGTGTATGCAGAAATTCAAAATCTCCGGTATCCTCTAGTGACATTTTTGACACCTGCGACATCGAGCCTGTCACATAGCGCTGTGATATTCAGTGGGCCTCACACAATCCAAAAGTGTTCAGTGTCCACAAGTGTGTGCAGAAATTCAAAATCTCCGTTATCCTATAGTGACATTTTTCACACCTGCGACATCAAGCCTGTCACATAGCGCTGTGATATTCAGTGGGCCTCACACAATCAAAAAGTGTCCAGTGTCCACAAGTGTGTGCAAAAATTCAAAATCTCCGTTATCCTCTAGTGACATTTTTCACACCTGCGACATCGAGCCTCTCACATAGCGCAGTGATATTCAGTGGGCCTCACACAATCCAAAAGTGTCCAGTGTCCACAAGTGTGTGCAGAAATTCAAAATCTCCGTTATCCTCTAGTGACATTTTTCACACCTGCGACGTCGAGCCTGTCACATAGCGCTTTGATATTCAGTGGGCCTCACACAATCCAAAAGTGTCCAGTGTCCACAAGTGTGTGCAGAAATTCAAAATCTCCGGTATCCTCTAGTGACATTTTTGACACCTGCGACATCGAGCCTGTCACATAGCGCTGTGATATTCAATGGGCCTCACACAATCCAAAAGTTTCCAGTGTCCACAAGTGTGTGCAGAAATTCAAAATCTCCGTTATCCTATAGTGACATTTTTCACACCTGCGACATCGAGCCTGTCACATAGCGCTGTGATATTCAGTGGGCCTCACACAATCCAAAAGTGTCCAGTGTCCACAAGTGTGTGCAAAAATTCAAAATCTCCGTTATCCTCTAGTGACATTTTTCACACCTGCGACATCGAGCCTGTGACATAGCGCAGTGATATTCAGTGGGCCTCACACTATCCAAAAGTGTCCAGTGTCCACAAGTGTGTGCAGAAATTAAAAATCTCCGTTATCCTCTAGTGACATTTTTCACACCTGCGACATCGAGCCTGTCTCATAGCGCTGTGATATTCAGTGGGCCTCACACAATGCAAAAGTGTCCAGTGTCCACAAGTGTGTGCAGAAATTCAAAATCTCCGTTATCCTCTAGTGACATTTTTCACACCTGCGACATCGAGCCTGTCACATAGCACTGTGATATTCAGTGGGCCTCACACAATCCAAAAGTGTCCAGTGTCCACAAGTGTGTGCAGAAATTCAAAATCTCCGCTACCCTATAGTGACATTTTTCACACCTGCGACATCGAGCCTGTCACATAGCGCTGTGATATTCAGTGGGCCTCACACAATCCAAAAGTGTCCAGTGTCCACAAGTGTGTGCAAAAATTCAAAATCTCCGTTATCCTCTAGTGACATTTTTCACACCTGCGACATCGAGCCTCTCACATAGCGCAGTGATATTCAGTGGGCCTCACACAATCCAAAAGTGTCCAGTGTCCACAAGTTTGTGCAGAAATTCAAAATCTCCGTTATACTCTAGTGACATTTTTCACACCTGCGACATCGAGCCTGTCACATAGCGCTGTGATATTCAGTGGGCCTCACACAATCCAAAAGTGTCCAGTGTCCACAAGTGTGTGCAGAAATTCAAAATCTCCGTTATCCTCTAGTGACATTTTTCACACCTGCGACGTCGAGCCTGTCACATAGCGCTTTGATATTCAGTGGGCCTCACACAATCCAAAAGTGTCCAGTGTCCACAAGTGTGTGCAGAAATTCAAAATCTCCGGTATCCTCTAGTGACATTTTTGACACCTGCGACATCGAGCCTGTCACATAGCGCTGTGATATTCAGTGGGCCTCACACAATCCAAAAGTTTCCAGTGTCCACAAGTGTGTGCAGAAATTCAAAATCTCCGTTATCCTATAGTGACATTTTTCACACCTGCGACATCGAGCCTGTCACATAGCGCTGTGATATTCAGTGGGCCTCACACAATCCAAAAGTGTCCAGTGTCCACAAGTGTGTGCAGAAATTCAAATTCTCCGTTACCCTATAGTGACATTTTTCACACCTGCGACATCGAGCCTGTCACATAGCGCTGTGATATTCAGTGGGCCTCACACAATCCAAAAGTGTCCAGTGTCCACAAGTGTGTGCAAAAATTCAAAATCTCCGTTATCCTCTAGTGACATTTTTCACACCTGCGACATCGAGCATGTCACATAGCGCAGTGATATTCGGTGGACCTCACACAATCCAAAAGTGTCCAGTGTCCACAAGTGTGTGCAGAAATTCAAAATCTCCGTTATCCTCTAGTGACATTTTTCACACCTGCGACATCGAGCCTGTCACATAGCGCTGTGATATTCAGTGGGCCTCACACAATTCAAAAGTGTCCAGTGTCCACAAGTGTGTGCAGAAATTCAAAATCTCCGTTATCCTCTAGTGACATTTTTCACACCTGCGACGTCGAGCCTGTCACATAGCGCTTTGATATTCAGTGGGCCTCACACAATCCAAAAGTGTCCAGTGTCCACAAGTGTGTGCAGAAATTCAAAATCTCCGTTATCCTATAGTGACATTTTTCACACCTGCGACATCGAGCCTGTCACATAGCGCTGTGATATTCAGTGGGCCTCACACAATCCAAAAGTGTCCAGTGTCCACAAGTGTGTGCAAAAATTCAAAATCTCCGTTATCCTCTAGTGACATTTTTCACACCTGCGACATCGAACCTGTGACATAGCGCTGTGATATTCAGTGGGCCTCACACAATCCAAAAGTGTCCAGTGTCCACAAGTGTGTGCAGATATTTAAAATCTCCGTTATCCTCTAGTGACATTTTTCACACCTGCGACATCGAGCCTGTCACATAGCGCTGTGATATTCAGTTGGCCTCACACAATCCAAAAGTGTCCAGTGTCCACAAGTGTATGCAGAAATTCAAAATCTCCGGTATCCTCTAGTGACATTTTTGACACCTGCGACATCGAGCCTGTCACATAGCGCTGTGATATTCAGTGGGCCTCACACAATCCAAAAGTGTTCAGTGTCCACAAGTGTGTGCAGAAATTCAAAATCTCCGTTATCCTATAGTGACATTTTTCACACCTGCGACATCAAGCCTGTCACATAGCGCTGTGATATTCAGTGGGCCTCACACAATCAAAAAGTGTCCAGTGTCCACAAGTGTGTGCAAAAATTCAAAATCTCCGTTATCCTCTAGTGACATTTTTCACACCTGCGACATCGAGCCTCTCACATAGCGCAGTGATATTCAGTGGGCCTCACACAATCCAAAAGTGTCCAGTGTCCACAAGTGTGTGCAGAAATTCAAAATCTCCGTTATCCTCTAGTGACATTTTTCACACCTGCGACGTCGAGCCTGTCACATAGCGCTTTGATATTCAGTGGGCCTCACACAATCCAAAAGTGTCCAGTGTCCACAAGTGTGTGCAGAAATTCAAAATCTCCGGTATCCTCTAGTGACATTTTTGACACCTGCGACATCGAGCCTGTCACATAGCGCTGTGATATTCAATGGGCCTCACACAATCCAAAAGTTTCCAGTGTCCACAAGTGTGTGCAGAAATTCAAAATCTCCGTTATCCTATAGTGACATTTTTCACACCTGCGACATCGAGCCTGTCACATAGCGCTGTGATATTCAGTGGGCCTCACACAATCCAAAAGTGTCCAGTGTCCACAAGTGTGTGCAAAAATTCAAAATCTCCGTTATCCTCTAGTGACATTTTTCACACCTGCGACATCGAGCCTGTGACATAGCGCAGTGATATTCAGTGGGCCTCACACTATCCAAAAGTGTCCAGTGTCCACAAGTGTGTGCAGAAATTAAAAATCTCCGTTATCCTCTAGTGACATTTTTCACACCTGCGACATCGAGCCTGTCACATAGCGCTGTGATATTCAGTGGGCCTCACACAATGCAAAAGTGTCCAGTGTCCACAAGTGTGTGCAGAAATTCAAAATCTCCGTTATCCTCTAGTGACATTTTTCACACCTGCGACATCGAGCCTGTCACATAGCACTGTGATATTCAGTGGGCCTCACACAATCCAAAAGTGTCCAGTGTCCACAAGTGTGTGCAGAAATTCAAAATCTCCGCTACCCTATAGTGACATTTTTCACACCTGCGACATCGAGCCTGTCACATAGCGCTGTGATATTCAGTGGGCCTCACACAATCCAAAAGTGTCCAGTGTCCACAAGTGTGTGCAAAAATTCAAAATCTCCGTTATCCTCTAGTGACATTTTTCACACCTGCGACATCGAGCATGTCACATAGCGCAGTGATATTCGGTGGACCTCACACAATCCAAAAGTGTCCAGTGTCCACAAGTGTGTGCAGAAATTCAAAATCTCCGTTATCCTCTAGTGACATTTTTCACACCTGCGACATCGAGCCTGTCACACAGCGCTGTGATATTCAGTGGGCCTCACACAATTCAAAAGTGTCCAGTGTCCACAAGTGTGTGCAGAAATTCAAAATCTCCGTTATCCTCTAGTGACATTTTTCACACCTGCGACGTCGAGCCTGTCACATAGCGCTTTGATATTCAGTGGGCCTCACACAATCCAAAAGTGTCCAGTGTCCACAAGTGTGTGCAGAAATACAAAATCTCCGGTATCCTCTAGTGACATTTTTGACACCTGCGACATCGAGCCTGTCACATAGCGCTTTGATATTCAGTGGGCCTCACACAATCCAAAAGTGTCCAGTGTCCACAAGTGTGTGCAGAAATACAAAATCTCCGGTATCCTCTAGTGACATTTTTGACACCTGCGACATCGAGCCTGTCACATAGCGCTGTGATATTCAGTGGGCCTCACACAATCCAAAAGTGTCCAGTGTCCACAAGTGTGTGCAAAAATTCAAAATCTCCGTTATCCTCTAGTGACATTTTTCACACCTGCGACATCGAGCCTGTGACATAGCGCAGTGATATTCAGTGGGTCTCACACTATCCAAAAGTGTCCAGTGTCCACAAGTGTGTGCAGAAATTAAAAATCTCCGTTATCCTCTAGTGACATTTTTCACACCTGCGACATCGAGCCTGTCACATAGCGCTGTGATATTCAGTGGGCCTCACACAATGCAAAAGTGTCCAGTGTCCACAAGTGTGTGCAGAAATTCAAAATCTCCGTTATCCTCTAGTGACATTTTTCACACCTGCGACATCGAGCCTGTCACATAGCGCTGTGATATTCAGTGGGCCTCACACAATCCAAAAGTGTCCAGTGTCCACAAGTGTGTGCAGAAATTCAAAATCTCCGTTACCCTATAGTGACATTTTTCACACCTGCGACATCGAGCCTGTCACATAGTGCTGTGATATTCAGTGGGCCTCACACAATCCAAAAGTGTCCATTGTCCACAAGTGTGTGCAAAAATTCAAAATCTCCGTTATCCTCTAGTGACATTTTTCACACCTGCGACATCGAGCATGTCACATATCGCAGTGATATTCGGTGGACCTCACACAATCCAAAAGTGTCCAGTGTCCACAAGTGTGTGCAGAAATTCAAAATCTCCGTTATCCTCTAGTGACATTTTTCACAACTGCGACATCGAGCCTATCACATAGCGCTGTGATATTCAGTGGGCCTCACACAATCCAAAAGTGTCCAGTGTCCACAAGTGTGTGCAGAAATTCAAAATCTCCGTTATCCTCTAGTGACATTTTTCACACCTGCGACATCGAGCCAGTGACATAGCGCTGTGATATTCAGTGGGCCTCACACAATGCAAAAGTGTCCAGTGTCCACAAGTTTGTGCAGAAATTCAAAATCTCCGGTATCCTCTAGTGACATTTTTCACACCTGCGACATCGATCCTGTCACATAGCGCTGTGATATTCAGTGGGCCTCACACAATCCAAAAGTGTCCAGTGTCCACAAGTGTGTGCAGAAATTCAAAATCTCCGTTATCCTATAGTGACATTTTTCACACCTGCGACATCGATCCTGTCACATAGCGCTGTGATATTCAGTGGGCCTCACACAATCCAAAAGTGTCCAGTGTCCACAAGTGTGTGCAAAAATTCAAAATCTCCGTTATCCTCTAGTGACATTTTTCACACCTGCGACATCGAGCCTGTCACATAGTGCAGTGATATTCAGTGGGCCTCACACAATCCAAAAGTGTCCAGTGTCCACAAGTGTGTGCAGAAATTCAAAATCTCCGTTATCCTCTAGTGACATTTTTCACACCTGCGACATCGAGCCTATCACATAGCGCTGTGATATTCAGTGGGCCTCACACAATCCAAAAGTGTCCAGTGTCCACAAGTGTGTGCAAAAATTCAAAATCTCCGTTATCCTCTAGTGACATTTTTCACACCTGCGACATCGAGCATGTCACATAGCGCAGTGATATTCGGTGGACCTCACACAATCCAAAAGTGTCCAGTGTCCACAAGTGTGTGCAGAAATTCAAAATCTCCGTTATCCTCTAGTGACATTTTTCACAACTGCGACATCGAGCCTATCACATAGCGCTGTGATATTCAGTGGGCCTCACACAATCCAAAAGTGTCCAGTGTCCACAAGTGTGTGCAGAAATTCAAAATCTCCGTTATCCTCTAGTGACATTTTTCACACCTGCGACATCGAGCCAGTGACATAGCGCTGTGATATTCAGTGGGCCTCACACAATGCAAAAGTGTCCAGTGTCCACAAGTTTGTGCAGAAATTCAAAATCTCCGGTATCCTCTAGTGACATTTTTCACACCTGCGACATCGAGCCTGTCACATAGCGCTGTGATATTCAGTGGGCCTCACACAATCCAAAAGTGTCCAGTGTCCACATGTGTGTGCAGAAATTCAAAATCTCCGTTATCCTATAGTGACATTTTTCACACCTGCGACATCGATCCTGTCACATAGCGCTGTGATATTCAGTGGGCCTCACACAATCCAAAAGTGTCCAGTGTCCACAAGTGTGTGCAAAAATTCAAAATCTCCGTTATCCTCTAGTGACATTTTTCACACCTGCGACATCGAGCCTGTCACATAGTGCAGTGATATTCAGTGGGCCTCACACAATCCAAAAGTGTCCAGTGTCCACAAGTGTGTGCAGAAATTCAAAATCTCCGTTATCCTCTAGTGACATTTTTCACACCTGCGACATCGAGCCTATCACATAGCGCTGTGATATTCAGTGGGCCTCACACAATCCAAAAGTGTCCAGTGTCCACAAGTGTGTGCAGAAATTCAAAATCTCCGTTATCCTCTAGTGACATTTTTCACACCTGCGACATCGAGCCAGTGACATAGCGCTGTGATATTCAGTGGGCCTCACACAATGCAAAAGTGTCCAGTGTCCACAAGTGTGTGCAGAAATTCAAAGTCTCCGGTATCCTCTAGTGACATTTTTCACACCTGCGACATCGAGCCTGTCACATAGCGTTGTGATATTCAGTGGGCCTCAAACAATCCAAAAGTGTCCAGTGTCCACAAGTGTGTGCAGAAATTAAAAATCTCCGTTATCCTCTAGTGACATTTTTCACACCTGCGACATCGAGCCTGTCACATAGCGCTGTGATATTCAGTGGGCCTCACACAATCCAAAAGTGTCCAGTGTCCACAAGTGTGTGCAGAAATTCAAAATCTCCGTTATCCTCTAGTGACATTTTTCACACCTGCGACATCGAGCCTGTCACATAGCGCTGTGATATTCAGTGGGCCTCACACAATCCAAAAGTGTCCAGTGTCCACAAGTGTGTGCAGAAATTCAAAATCTCCGTTATCCTATAGTGACATTTTTCACACCTGCGACATCGAGCCTGTCACATAGCGCTGTGATATTCAGTGGGCCTCACACAATCCAAAAGTGTCCAGTGTCCACAAGTGTGTGCAAAAATTCAAAATCTCCGTTATCCTCTAGTGACATTTTTCACACCTGCGACATCGAACCTGTGACATAGCGCTGTGATATTCAGTGGGCCTCACACAATCCAAAAGTGTCCAGTGTCCACAAGTGTGTGCAGATATTTAAAATCTCCGTTATCCTCTAGTGACATTTTTCACACCTGCGACATCGAGCCTGTCACATAGCGCTGTGATATTCAGTTGGCCTCACACAATCCAAAAGTGTCCAGTGTCCACAAGTGTATGCAGAAATTCAAAATCTCCGGTATCCTCTAGTGACATTTTTGACACCTGCGACATCGAGCCTGTCACATAGCGCTGTGATATTCAGTGGGCCTCACACAATCCAAAAGTGTTCAGTGTCCACAAGTGTGTGCAGAAATTCAAAATCTCCGTTATCCTATAGTGACATTTTTCACACCTGCGACATCAAGCCTGTCACATAGCGCTGTGATATTCAGTGGGCCTCACACAATCAAAAAGTGTCCAGTGTCCACAAGTGTGTGCAAAAATTCAAAATCTCCGTTATCCTCTAGTGACATTTTTCACACCTGCGACATCGAGCCTCTCACATAGCGCAGTGATATTCAGTGGGCCTCACACAATCCAAAAGTGTCCAGTGTCCACAAGTGTGTGCAGAAATTCAAAATCTCCGTTATACTCTAGTGACATTTTTCACACCTGCGACATCGAGCCTGTCACATAGCGCTGTGATATTCAGTGGGCCTCACACAATCCAAAAGTGTCCAGTGTCCACAAGTGTGTGCAGAAATTCAAAATCTCCGTTATCCTCTAGTGACATTTTTCACACCTGCGACGTCGAGCCTGTCACATAGCGCTTTGATATTCAGTGGGCCTCACACAATCCAAAAGTGTCCAGTGTCCACAAGTGTGTGCAGAAATTCAAAATCTCCGGTATCCTCTAGTGACATTTTTGACACCTGCGACATCGAGCCTGTCACATAGCGCTGTGATATTCAATGGGCCTCACACAATCCAAAAGTTTCCAGTGTCCACAAGTGTGTGCAGAAATTCAAAATCTCCGTTATCCTATAGTGACATTTTTCACACCTGCGACATCGAGCCTGTCACATAGCGCTGTGATATTCAGTGGGCCTCACACAATCCAAAAGTGTCCAGTGTCCACAAGTGTGTGCAAAAATTCAAAATCTCCGTTATCCTCTAGTGACATTTTTCACACCTGCGACATCGAGCCTGTGACATAGCGCAGTGATATTCAGTGGGCCTCACACTATCCAAAAGTGTCCAGTGTCCACAAGTGTGTGCAGAAATTAAAAATCTCCGTTATCCTCTAGTGACATTTTTCACACCTGCGACATCGAGCCTGTCACATAGCGCTGTGATATTCAGTGGGCCTCACACAATGCAAAAGTGTCCAGTGTCCACAAGTGTGTGCAGAAATTCAAAATCTCCGTTATCCTCTAGTGACATTTTTCACACCTGCGACATCGAGCCTGTCACATAGCACTGTGATATTCAGTGGGCCTCACACAATCCAAAAGTGTCCAGTGTCCACAAGTGTGTGCAGAAATTCAAAATCTCCGTTACCCTATAGTGACATTTTTCACACCTGCGACATCGAGCCTGTCACATAGCGCTGTGATATTCAGTGGGCCTCACACAATCCAAAAGTGTCCAGTGTCCACAAGTGTGTGCAAAAATTCAAAATCTCCGTTATCCTCTAGTGACATTTTTCACACCTGCGACATCGAGCATGTCACATAGCGCAGTGATATTCGGTGGACCTCACACAATCCAAAAGTGTCCAGTGTCCACAAGTGTGTGCAGAAATTCAAAATCTCCGTTATCCTCTAGTGACATTTTTCACACCTGCGACATCGAGCCTGTCACATAGCGCTGTGATATTCAGTGGGCCTCACACAATTCAAAAGTGTCCAGTGTCCACAAGTGTGTGCAGAAATTCAAAATCTCCGTTATCCTCTAGTGACATTTTTCACACCTGCGACGTCGAGCCTGTCACATAGCGCTTTGATATTCAGTGGGCCTCACACAATCCAAAAGTGTCCAGTGTCCACAAGTGTGTGCAGAAATACAAAATCTCCGGTATCCTCTAGTGACATTTTTGACACCTGCGACATCGAGCCTGTCACATAGCGCTGTGATATTCAGTGGGCCTCACACAATCCAAAAGTTTCCAGTGTCCACAAGTGTGTGCAGAAATTCAAAATCTCCGTTATCCTATAGTGACATTTTTCACACCTGCGACATCGAGCCTGTCACATAGCGCTGTGATATTCAGTGGGCCTCACACAATCCAAAAGTGTCCAGTGTCCACAAGTGTGTGCAAAAATTCAAAATCTCCGTTATCCTCTAGTGACATTTTTCACACCTGCGACATCGAGCCTGTGACATAGCGCAGTGATATTCAGTGGGTCTCACACTATCCAAAAGTGTCCAGTGTCCACAAGTGTGTGCAGAAATTAAAAATCTCCGTTATCCTCTAGTGACATTTTTCACACCTGCGACATCGAGCCTGTCACATAGCGCTGTGATATTCAGTGGGCCTCACACAATGCAAAAGTGTCCAGTGTCCACAAGTGTGTGCAGAAATTCAAAATCTCCGTTATCCTCTAGTGACATTTTTCACACCTGCGACATCGAGCCTGTCACATAGCGCTGTGATATTCAGTGGGCCTCACACAATCCAAAAGTGTCCAGTGTCCACAAGTGTGTGCAGAAATTCAAAATCTCCGTTACCCTATAGTGACATTTTTCACACCTGCGACATCGAGCCTGTCACATAGTGCTGTGATATTCAGTGGGCCTCACACAATCCAAAAGTGTCCATTGTCCACAAGTGTGTGCAAAAATTCAAAATCTCCGTTATCCTCTAGTGACATTTTTCACACCTGCGACATCGAGCATGTCACATATCGCAGTGATATTCGGTGGACCTCACACAATCCAAAAGTGTCCAGTGTCCACAAGTGTGTGCAGAAATTCAAAATCTCCGTTATCCTCTAGTGACATTTTTCACAACTGCGACATCGAGCCTATCACATAGCGCTGTGATATTCAGTGGGCCTCACACAATCCAAAAGTGTCCAGTGTCCACAAGTGTGTGCAGAAATTCAAAATCTCCGTTATCCTCTAGTGACATTTTTCACACCTGCGACATCGAGCCAGTGACATAGCGCTGTGATATTCAGTGGGCCTCACACAATGCAAAAGTGTCCAGTGTCCACAAGTTTGTGCAGAAATTCAAAATCTCCGGTATCCTCTAGTGACATTTTTCACACCTGCGACATCGATCCTGTCACATAGCGCTGTGATATTCAGTGGGCCTCACACAATCCAAAAGTGTCCAGTGTCCACAAGTGTGTGCAGAAATTCAAAATCTCCGTTATCCTATAGTGACATTTTTCACACCTGCGACATCGATCCTGTCACATAGCGCTGTGATATTCAGTGGGCCTCACACAATCCAAAAGTGTCCAGTGTCCACAAGTGTGTGCAAAAATTCAAAATCTCCGTTATCCTCTAGTGACATTTTTCACACCTGCGACATCGAGCCTGTCACATAGTGCAGTGATATTCAGTGGGCCTCACACAATCCAAAAGTGTCCAGTGTCCACAAGTGTGTGCAGAAATTCAAAATCTCCGTTATCCTCTAGTGACATTTTTCACACCTGCGACATCGAGCCTATCACATAGCGCTGTGATATTCAGTGGGCCTCAAACAATCCAAAAGTGTCCAGTGTCCACAAGTGTGTGCAGAAATTCAAAATCTCCGTTATCCTCTAGTGACATTTTTCACACCTGCGACATCGAGCCTGTCACATAGCGTTGTGATATTCAGTGGGCCTCAAACAATCCAAAAGTGTCCAGTGTCCACAAGTGTGTGCAGAAATTAAAAATCTCCGTTATCCTCTAGTGACATTTTTCACACCTGCGACATCGAGCCTGTCACATAGCGCTGTGATATTCAGTGGGCCTCACACAATCCAAAAGTGTCCAGTGTCCACAAGTGTGTGCAGAAATTCAAAATCTCCGTTATCCTCTAGTGACATTTTTCACACCTGCGACATCGAGCCTGTCACATAGCGCTGTGATATTCAGTGGGCCTCACACAATCCAAAAGTGTCCAGTGTCCACAAGTGTGTGCAAAAATTCAAAATCTCCGTTATCCTCTAGTGACATTTTTCACACCTGCGACATCGAACCTGTGACATAGCGCTGTGATATTCAGTGGGCCTCACACAATCCAAAAGTGTCCAGTGTCCACAAGTGTGTGCAGATATTTAAAATCTCCGTTATCCTCTAGTGACATTTTTCACACCTGCGACATCGAGCCTGTCACATAGCGCTGTGATATTCAGTTGGCCTCACACAATCCAAAAGTGTCCAGTGTCCACAAGTGTATGCAGAAATTCAAAATCTCCGGTATCCTCTAGTGACATTTTTGACACCTGCGACATCGAGCCTGTCACATAGCGCTGTGATATTCAGTGGGCCTCACACAATCCAAAAGTGTTCAGTGTCCACAAGTGTGTGCAGAAATTCAAAATCTCCGTTATCCTATAGTGACATTTTTCACACCTGCGACATCAAGCCTGTCACATAGCGCTGTGATATTCAGTGGGCCTCACACAATCAAAAAGTGTCCAGTGTCCACAAGTGTGTGCAAAAATTCAAAATCTCCGTTATCCTCTAGTGACATTTTTCACACCTGCGACATCGAGCCTCTCACATAGCGCAGTGATATTCAGTGGGCCTCACACAATCCAAAAGTGTCCAGTGTCCACAAGTGTGTGCAGAAATTCAAAATCTCCGTTATACTCTAGTGACATTTTTCACACCTGCGACATCGAGCCTGTCACATAGCGCTGTGATATTCAGTGGGCCTCACACAATCCAAAAGTGTCCAGTGTCCACAAGTGTGTGCAGAAATTCAAAATCTCCGTTATCCTCTAGTGACATTTTTCACACCTGCGACGTCGAGCCTGTCACATAGCGCTTTGATATTCAGTGGGCCTCACACAATCCAAAAGTGTCCAGTGTCCACAAGTGTGTGCAGAAATTCAAAATCTCCGGTATCCTCTAGTGACATTTTTGACACCTGCGACATCGAGCCTGTCACATAGCGCTGTGATATTCAGTGGGCCTCACACAATCCAAAAGTTTCCAGTGTCCACAAGTGTGTGCAGAAATTCAAAATCTCCGTTATCCTATAGTGACATTTTTCACACCTGCGACATCGAGCCTGTCACATAGCGCTGTGATATTCAGTGGGCCTCACACAATCCAAAAGTGTCCAGTGTCCACAAGTGTGTGCAAAAATTCAAAATCTCCATTATCCTCTAGTGACATTTTTCACACCTGCGACATCGAGCCTGTGACATAGCGCAGTGATATTCAGTGGGCCTCACACTATCCAAAAGTGTCCAGTGTCCACAAGTGTGTGCAGAAATTAAAAATCTCCGTTATCCTCTAGTGACATTTTTCACACCTGCGACATCGAGCCTGTCACATAGCGCTGTGATATTCAGTGGGCCTCACACAATGCAAAAGTGTCCAGTGTCCACAAGTGTGTGCAGAAATTCAAAATCTCCGTTATCCTATAGTGACATTTTTCACACCTGCGACATCGAGCCTGTCACATAGCGCTGTGATATTCAGTGGGCCTCACACAATCCAAAAGTGTCCAGTGTCCACAAGTGTGTGCAAAAATTCAAAATCTCCGTTATCCTCTAGTGACATTTTTCACACCTGCGACATCGAGCATGTCACATAGCGCAGTGATATTCGGTGGACCTCACACAATCCAAAAGTGTCCAGTGTCCACAAGTGTGTGCAGAAATTCAAAATCTCCGTTATCCTCTAGTGACATTTTTCACACCTGCGACATCGAGCCTATCACATAGCGCTGTGATATTCAGTGGGCCTCACACAATCCAAAAGTGTCCAGTGTCCACAAGTGTGTGCAGAAATTCAAAATCTCCGTTATCCTCTAGTGACATTTTTCACACCTGCGACATCGAGCCAGTGACATAGCGCTGTGATATTCAGTGGGCCTCACACAATGCAAAAGTGTCCAGTGTCCACAAGTTTGTGCAGAAATTCAAAATCTCCGGTATCCTCTAGTGACATTTTTCACACCTGCGACATCGAGCCTGTCACATAGCGCTGTGATATTCAGTGGGCCTCACACAATCCAAAAGTGTCCAGTGTCCACAAGTGTGTGCAGAAATTCAAAATCTCCGTTATCCTATAGTGACATTTTTCACACCTGCGACATCGATCCTGTCACATAGCGCTGTGATATTCAGTGGGCCTCACACAATCCAAAAGTGTCCAGTGTCCACAAGTGTGTGCAAAAATTCAAAATCTCCGTTATCCTCTAGTGACATTTTTCACACCTGCGACATCGAGCCTGTGACATAGCGCAGTGATATTCGGTGGGCCTCACACAATCCAAAAGTGTCCAGTGTCCACAAGTGTGTGCAGAAATTCAAAATCTCCGTTATCCTCTAGTGACATTTTTCACACCTGCGACATCGAGCCTGTCACATAGCGCTGTGATATTCAGTGGGCCTCACACAATCCAAAAGTGTCCAGTGTCCACAAGTGTGTGCAGCAATTCAAAATCTCCGTTATCCTCTAGTGACATTTTTCACACCTGCGACATCGAGCCTGTCACATAGCGCTGTGATATTCAGTGGGCCTCACACAATCCAAAAGTGTCCAGTGTCCACAAGTGTGTGCAGAAATTCAAAATCTCCGGTATCGTCTAGTGACATTTTTCACACCTGCGACATCGAGCCTGTCACATAGCGCTGTGATATTCAGTGGGCCTCACACAATCCAAAAGTGTCCAGTGTCCACAAGTGTGTGTAGAAATTCAAAATCTCTGTTATCCTCTAGTGACATTTTTCACACCTGCGACATCGAGCCTGTCACATAGCGCTGTGATATTCAGTGGGCCTCACACAATGCAAAAGTGTCCAGTGTCCACAAGTGTGTGCAGAAATTCAAAATCTCCATTATCCTCTAGTGACATTTTCCACACCTGCGACATCGAGCCTGTCACATAGCGCTGTGATATTCAGTGGGCCTCACACAATCCAAAAGTGTCCAGTGTCCACAAGTGTGTGCAGAATTTCAAAATCTCCGTTATCCTCTAGTGACATTTTTCACACCTGCGACATCGAGCCTGTCACATAGCGCTGTGATATTCAGTGGGCCTCACACAATCCAAAAGTGTCCAGTGTCCACAAGTGTGTGCAGAAATTCAAAATCTCCTTTATCCTCTAGTGACATTTTTCACACCTACGACATCGAGCCTGTCACATAGCGCTGTGATATTCAGTGGGCCTCACACAATCCAAAAGTGTCCAGTGTCCACAAGTGTGTGCAGAAATTCAAAATCTCCCCTGTCCTATAGACACCTTGTACCTTGTTTTACATTACTATATAGTTGTTGGATCTTGTCTACATTTCTACCAAAAATGAGGAAGGCTGGTGGAAGAGACCGTGGAATTGGGTGCGGGTTGGCAGCTAGTAATGATGGTGTTGGTGGTGGATCTGATGGTAGTGGCAAAAGCAAAATAGGACAGAATGCAGGAGGTGTTGAGCCTGCGTCATTGTCTGGCTCCACAAGGCCTCGAAGGCTTAGTTTTCTAGGAGTTGGCAAACCGCTTTTAAAGCCAGAGCTTCAGGAAAAAGTTTTGTCTTACATTGCTGACTCAGCCTCCAGCTCTATCGCCTCTTCTTCTGAAGTTGTAAAAAAAAAAAGCACTGAGTCGTCATTGGAGGCTCATGTTCATGAACCACACCTTTCCTTGTGTCCTTCACCCCAACCAAGATAGAAGGATGACGCAGGCCATACTACTGATCACTCCATGGAGCTGTTTTCACATACCATGCCTGGATTATCAAGTGAAATGGTGAATTACCCAGGCCAAGATGAATCTGACATGGAGTGCACTGATGCACAGCCACTGATAGATGATTCTGCTGGTACATTCACTCAGAGCACTACATTGTCCTTGCAGTGTACAGAGCCAGATTCTTACCCTGATGAGACTCAGGTGCCCCTTCCTGCACACTATACCACCATACACGGTGACACAGAGGAAGGTGCACATGACATTGAAGAGGAGGTGATGGATGACCCAGTTGTTGACCCAGATTGGCATCCATTGGGGGAAGAGGGTGCTGCTTCCAATAGCTCAGATGAGGAGGAGGAACATCCACAGCAGACATCGACATCGCAACAGCTGTTATCTGGCAGGCCCGGAGCACTCCAAAGACAGGTTCCAAAAATCAAAAGAGTTGCTGGACAGCTTGTCCAGAGGGTCAAAATATCACAGCGTGCTAGGCCGCAAAATGTCTGCCAAAGTAGGAAGAGTGCAGTGTGACACTTTTTTGAACAAAATCCTCATGATCAGGCCAAGGTTATCAGTAAGAAGTGCGCAAAGACCTTTAGCCGAGGGAAAAATCTGAAAAATTTGAATACCAGTTGCATGCTTAGACATTTAACCAGCATGCACTTGCAAGCGTGGACACAACACCAAACCTCAAGTACCACATGTGCAACTGATCACAAAGAAGGTAGTCAGCAACGCTACATTGTTTCCCCCACTGTAAGCCCACCGGTTAGCACAGTAGCAAATGTTGAGGTGTCGTTGCAAGGCCACAGCAGTCAGGGAATCCCACTGTTATATCAACGAAAGACTGAATCTAGGCCATCAGAAAGAACACCAACTCCATCACCATCATCAACCCTCTCTCAGTCCGCCCTGTCCACCGCTACTTAAACCATATGCAGCTCTCAAGTCCAGCTCACCCTCCCAGACACTATGAGTAGGTCAAGAGAGTACTCAGTCTCTCATCCGCGTACACTGGGTTTGAACGCCCACATTGCCAAACTAATCTCGTTAGAGATGATGTCCTATCGGTTGGTGGAAAGTGCAGCTTTCCGTGAACTCATGGCCTATGCAGTACCACACTATGACCTACCCAGTGCCACTTCTTCTCTTGCAAAGCCATCCCAGCCCTCCACCATCATGTGAAAGACTGCATTGTCCATGCACTCAAGCAGTCAGTGTGTGGAAAGGTGCACCTCACAACTGATGCATGGTCCAGTCGGCATGGCCAGGGCCGTTACGTGTCCATCACTGTGCACTGGGTTAATGTGGTGGATGCAGGGTCCACAGGGGACAGCGGTGGTGGGACAGTGCTGCCTAGCCCATGGTATAGGAAACAGTTGGCTGTAGGCGTTCTACCCTCCTCCTTCTCCTCCTCCTCCTCCAGAAGCGAAAGCTCGTCCACAGAGGGCAGTCGTACGAGCACTCCATCTGCAGCTGCCACTGTTGCACACGAGGTGTCCCCCTATCGAGCAGCTAGTGGAAAGCATCAGCAGGCTGTGTTGCAGATGATGTGTTTGGGCGACAGACACACCGCCGAGGTGCTGGCCGAGTACTTTCAGCGACAAACTGAGTTAAGGCTGGGCAGTGTACATCTTGAGGCAGGCAAGGTAGTTAGTGATAACGGCCGTAATTTTGTGGCAGCCATAGCCCTTTCAAAACTCAGCGACATACCTTGCTTGGCTCACACCTTGAACCTGGTGGTGCAGTGCTTCCTCAATAATTATCCGGAGTTAACAGCCCTGCTCCAGAAGGTGCGAAGACTGTGCGCGCACATCCGCCAGTCGCCTGTACACTCCGTTCGTATGCAGAAGCTGCAGCGATTGCTCCACCTTCCCAACCACCGCCTCATTATCGACATTGCAACAAGGTGGAACTCCACCCTGCACATGGTTGAGCGGCTGTGCGAGCAGAGGCAGGCCATAATGCATTTGTGGGAGGATACACGGCCAGGCACTTTGAGAGCAGACATGGAGTTGACAGGTGTGCAGTGGTTGAAGCTGAAAGACCTCTGTAAAGTCCTTCAGTGTTTTGAGGAATGCACACGTCTGGTAAGCACAGATGACGCCATCCTAAACATGAGCATCCCACTTATGCGTCTGCTCATGCAAACTTTGACGCACCTTAAGGAGCAGGCGTCTGCAGCCAATGTTGACGAGGAGGAAGAGGTGGAGGGAATCCTTGATGACATTCAGCCATTGTCTGCTCAGGGACCTCTCCTGGACGAGGTGGATGAAGAAGAAGAGGAGGAGGATGATGATGGGGATGATTACTTAGGGGAGGAGGATGCAACTCGTTGGGCAAGTGAAAATGTTGGTGTGGCAAGGTCTGCTACAGGGTTTGTGCGTGATGTGGATTTGCCAGAAAGTGCTCCTCCACCCAGCACTTGCAGTGCATCATTGACACCGGGAACATTGGCCCACATGTCAGATTATGCCTTGCAGATCCTAAAAAGGGACCCACGCATTGCCAAAATGATGAACAATGACGACTACTGGTTGGCCAGCATCCTGGATCCACGCTATAAAGGCAAATTACAAAACATCATGCCACAGGAGAACCTTGACCTAATATTGGCTACTAAACAAGCAACTCTGGTTAACCGGTTGGTTGAGGCATTCCCAGCACACAGTAGTGGTGATGGTTCTCACACGAGCTGTACGGGCCGGGGGCAGCTTGGCAGAGGTGTTCGTGGTGCACACAGCAGAAGTGGCGTTGGAGACAGGGGTTTCATGACAATGTTGTGGACTGATTTTTCACGGATCGCTCACACAACTGTTAATACAGCATCGATGGATAGTGACAGGAGACAGCAGTTGTCAACTATGGTTAACAACTACTTTTCCTCCCATATCGATGTTCTCCCGCACAGGTCATTCCCCTTTGACTATTGGGCCGCTAAACTGGACACCTGGCCTGAATTGGCACAATATGCCTTACAGGAGCTCGCTTGCCCAGCTGCAAGTGTGCTATCGGAAAGAGTCTTCAGTGCAGCTGGATCAATCCTGACAGAAAAAAGGACCCGTCTGTCAACCCAAAATGTGGATGATCTAACCTTCATTAAAATGAACCATGCATGGGTTTCCTAGGATTTTGTCCCACCTTCCCTTGATGACACATAGGTTGCCAGAAAAATGGCTTGCTTTGGTCCTCTTCCTATTCCGCGAACTTGACCTATTTCGTCTTTTGCAGCAGCTGAATGACCCACATCAACATATGCCACTTTGTAAACCTCCCTAAGTGGCCGGCCCCCCCATGGCCGGGGTCACCACCTAGCGCACGAAACAGTGTGAGTGCCGTTGCCCTGGACAGGTGGGTAGGCTGACTCTTGGGCGTGGGCACTGGCATAGGGTCCCTCATAGTGCAATCAAGTGTCTCTGACAGTGGTGGTGCTCACCCGCCGTCAGACACACCGCCGTACTATGAGGGGCCCAGTGCCAGTACCGATGCCCACGAGTGTGCCCCCCTTGCTTGGGCAGGGCCCCAACATTTGCAATGTTTACCTCTCCCTGCTCCTCCGCTGTGTAGTCTGGGCTGTCAAATCCTTCACTGGGACTGCCACTACAAATTGATTGAACTGAAAGATGATGGTTAAGATGTAGCTATGCCCTGTCCTGCTGGCCGGGCTCTAGCTCCAGATGATCAGTGGCTTCGATTTCTTATGGACGTCGACTCACAATTACATGCAGTGGTGGTTTATCATCAGCTTTCACAGTTTTCCTACTCTCAAACGTGTGACATTCCGGCGCACATTTCAAAATGTGCCCTCTCATGCCAATCAAATAGAATCGCCTACGGCCTGTGGCTTCTGTCTTTTGCACTCCAAAGTTACGTGACAGATCATGATAGCCAGTGAGCACCATGTTTACATCGCTCCCTGTGATAAAAATTGGATTGAGATGAGTAACAGTGATGGAATCAACAGAAGTGCGATACAGCAAGACTTTATTCACAAAAAAATGTTTTCACTGTCTCAACACACAAATTAATTGAGGGTCAGCATCGCCTATGAGAATTGTGACGGAAGTTTTTCCCATGAATAATAATTCCTAGATTTCTGCAATCAATAGCCTTTATGTCACTAATTGTATGCATCTCATTTCCTATTGCGGAGAGGCTGGACTGTATTACTGAGACAGAAATATATATGAAGATTTAAAAATAACACCAAAAGTATATAATTGTGTACGCCTCAAATGCATTTCCTTTTTTCCACTTTTTAGATTGCTGTGTAATCCATACTGAGAACACGGAGATTTTACATGTTTAAACTATGCTATATATACCTGCTATCCAGTGATAAAGTACCCTTTCTCAACTTTGTACAATCTGGTCAAATCCATACTGTGCCTGAGAACATCTGAGTCTGCCTCCTGATCTATAGACATATATTTTTAATGTGTAAACTAGGCTACATATATACGTGTTATCCGGTGAAACTGTACCCTTTATCAACTTTCTACAATGTTGTTGAATCCATACTGGGCCTGAGAACGGCTGCCGAGCTGTTAAGCAAGCTACAGCACTTGTGGTTTGGACACGTAATTTTTTCAGGAATGACGGTTAGGCCTAACTCCGGAATTGCGGTTGACCTGAACTTACTGGGAAATCATCGTTTGCGGGGAATAATCTGAATCCCAGATCCCCATCACTAACGGAGTTCAGCAGGTTATCTGCACCTGTAAGCGACAAAAGCTGGTCCTTTCAGTGTAGCGTGCATGCAGCCCTGGACATTTACGGGAATGCTAGACCTGTTATTGCTCGATCTCACGTGCCACAGCCTCGCGTATCCCTCTAGTAAGCTTGACGCGTACCGCGGTGCCATGCCGGAGTCTCGGTCATTAACGGAATAAAGCTGAGAAATCGCTAGCACAACTACAAACGGACATACCACACCACACACAGAATCGACAAAGCTTGCAATCTGTCCATCTTTTCTGTAGCTTGCATGGTAGTGGCTTCCCGGGTGCAGTCCAATTAAGCCACAGGCTCCACTCCTGGTGGTGCCCTTTTGGACATTCCTTTAAGGTTCAGCTTTGCAATCATACTGCCCCTGGAAACCAAAAACTTTGCCTTCAGGGACGCTGTTTGGAGGTTCGTGGGAATAACGCCGCCCGATCAGCAGTCGGCCTCCCAGGGCTGTGGGGTACTCGGTACCGGGCCGGTGTCAGTGGGATGTGTCACAGCAGCGGTGACCTGGACGGTGGCCCTGGGCGCCCATGTAAATGGCGTGGTATAATGGTAAAGAGTTTATATAGATAGTTTGACGCCACCTGTGGTGTTCGGCAACATAGATGTTAGGCCGACGCTGCATGCAGATCCTCTGGGACTGATGGAGTTGTGCAGCAAAGATGGTGAAGCTCCCCACAGGTGGAGCTGGAGTCCCAGGGAAGTGTAGATGTAGTGATGGGGGAAAGGCACAGGCGGTGTAGGTGCTGGTACCCAGATGTAGCGGTGCTGGAATAACTGTAGGACACCAGAGCGTGCAGTTCCAAAGCTTTACTCACAGTCTGCAGGTTACACAGATGCCTGCCTCCGTGCTGTGTCCTCCGGGTCAGGACCTCTGCCAACCTCCGGGACCAGAATGGAAAGCTCCCTTCCAACACTCCGCCAACATGTACCTTCCTGAACGTCTCCTTTCTAGCGCTTGTGGGGGAAGCACTCACAGGACCGTGGTTCACTGAAACGCCTCCTGTCTAACAGATGTTCCTCAGACTTTACTTGCATGGCAGACAGCTGTAGCCTTTTCCTTCTGCCTCGCACACGTCGATGCTGGGGCCTCCAAGCCTTAGTTGGGTACAGAGCATTTATAGCTGCTACTTCCCCCGGTGTCTGCTGGAGGAAAGTCAGTGTCCCTACAAACTCGGAGACCGGAATCCGGACCATGCGCTCCAGCAAGGAGTGAGCCTTAACTCTGCTCATCCTCCAGCTCCCCTTCTCACGTCCACACACTTCCCCTTCCCTGCACAGAGTGCTCTAACTTACCTCCTCCGGACCACAGAGAGCAGCTCCTCAGCAGTCAGGTTCAGAGGTCTCCCTGCTGGCCTGGAGTGGGAAATGTGTTGGTTTCACTGCTAGAGAGATCCTTCGTTGCTCCCAAGCTTGACAACACACTCCCTAGGAGGAAGGCAATGCCACAGTGGCGACCGTACTCTTGGGTACGCCACAAGTGCACTGAGGCCCAGCCACTGCTGGATGATGCTGCTGGTACATTGACTCAGACCACTACATTCCTCTCGCAATCTACACAGCCAGAATCTGACCAAGAGGAAACTCAGGTTCCCCTTCCCGCATACTATACCACCTTACACGGTGACAAAGAGGAAGGTGCAGATGAAAGTGCAGTTTCCTTGAGCAGGTGGGGGGGCATACTCATGGGCGATGGCACTGGCACAGGGCACCGCATAGTACGCAAAAGTGTCTCTGCCGGTGGGAGGGCCTAAACAGCCAAGTGCAGTGAGATGGAAGATGGGGACGACAAGGAGTTCAGAGTAGTGCAGGGATTCCCTAGCAAGGAGACTTATGTAATTGTTTTCAATGTTGGGACAGCAATTTTTGGGGAGCACTATACTCTGGTGAATGATATATGGGGCCCACCATACACTGGAGCATTCCAAAGGTGGACATCAGACACTGGAGCAGCATTTACAGGGCCCATTATACACTAGAGCAGCAGAAATGGGGCCCATTATATATGGAACATTATTTGGGCCCATAAGACAGTGGAGCTTCATCCATTGGGACCAACATATACTGTAGCATTATGTGGAGCTCATCATATACGGTTTGAAACATTATATGGGAATAATGATTCCGTATGGAGAAATATATGGGCCATAATACTGTATGGAGTTATATACTGTCCGTTTTTGGAGGTATTGGAGAATTTAAAATGGATATCAGTCATGAGATGTAAGAAGTGAAGTATTTTTCATTGTACTGCTATTTCTCTGCCGTATCGGAGCATCATGAGTTGTGGTATGTGTTAAAGGGGCGCTCTTTGGCCCTGGGCCCACGAAAACCTGGAGCCAGCCCTCCCCCCCCCCACAACTGTAGCCAAATAACCCCCATTTTTCAGTGCGTAACTAGTATTATGAAGTTAATTAAGGTTGACAAGCTTCAGTAACAAGAATTTATGCTTTTGGCATTCAAATGGGCACTGTTGGTGTGTTTCCTGTCCTCCTCTCACTGCCGACTTTAATTCTCCATTGACTTACATTTGGTTTCGTGTTGCGGGACGACCCCGAATTTTCCCTATACTCGGCCGATTTTGCTCGACCCGACTTTTGTAAAAGTCGGGTTTCATGAAACGAAACTCGACCCTAAAAAAACAAAAGTCGCTCAACACTAGTTATTACACTTGGGGTTATTTAGTTTGGAAAATCGAAGGCTTAGGGGTGATCTTATTACAATGTATAAATATATGCGGGGACAATACCAAGACCTTTCTAATGATCTTTTTACTCTTAGACCTGTGATGGGGACAAGGGGGGATCCTCTACGTCTGGAGGAAAGAAGGTTTAAGCAATGAGACTATTGAACTCTCTGTCATATGATGTTGTAATGAGTGATTCCCTACTAAAATTTAAGAAGGGACTGGATGCCTTTCTTGAAAAGTATAATATTACAGGGTATATACACTAGTTTCCTTCATATTGAGTTGAACCAGGGAGCTAGTCTGATTGCCGTATGTGGAGTCGGGAAGGAATGTTTTTCCCCAATGTGAAGCTTACTGTTTGCCACATGGGTTATTTTTTGCCTTCCTCTGGATCAACATGTTAGGGCAAGTTAGGATATGGGTTGAACTAGATGGACTTAAAGTCTGCCTTCAACCTTAATAACTATGTTACTATGTTACCTGGAGCGACAGCGGCACTCGGAAGGTTCCAGGGGGGGAGAGCGGAGGTGATCGGAAGGCGGGGGGAGCGGAGGGAAGGCGGGGGGGCTGATGACAGCAGTGGCAGATTGCTGCTGTCGTTCAGTGGCGGGGGCAGATCGGCCCCGTTATCCATGGGGGGGTCAGATCGGTGCCGCCAGCCATGTCCGATGCTACTGCAGCATCAGCCATGGCTGGATTGTAACATTTCATCAATTGTCATTGATGAAATATTACTGTCTCTGTTTCAATTTTAACAGCCAATCAGAGCAATCGTAGCCACGTGGGGGCGAAGCCAAACCCCTGTGGTGAAGTACAAAGCCCCCTGTGTGTGCAGGTCAGGTGACCTTTCAGTGACCCCGGTCACCCGACCCGCAGGGGGGCTTTAAAGTCATGATGCCACATAGGCGTCACTGGTCATAATGGCACAGGTTTTCATGACGCCTATATGGCGTCATTGGTCGGGAAGGGGTTAAGGCCTTTATTAATTGTAGTTCCACAGAAAATATTGAGAATGCCAAGGTAGCAAAAAATCTTGGTGGACCATTGTTGAATTTATGTTTTCCGATGAAAGTTGCTGCTATTGATAATATAGCTCTCACCCAGGATGTGGTGAAGCCTGTTTTCTTTTATGACTTTGAAAACCTGTCTGTGATAGTAGACTTGGATATGCCATCAATAACATGGTTACTGATGGGACCACGTTGATATTGTACTCTAGAACCTTGAGTGTCAGAACAAATGTATGACTTATTCTGTGAATTTGTCAAACGCTTTACTTAATGGCTTCTGGAAATATTTAAACATTCTGTTGATGTCTTTTCTGTGTCTCAATCTGGAAAACTACTCCCACATAGGGAATATGATTGTTGTATTGATGTGGCTTACAATTCCTGCTTCCCCAAGGGACACATATATAATCTTTTGGTTCCAGAATGTCAAGTTATAAAAGATCATGTACCAGTTTGCAAAAAGGGTTCATCAGACCTCCCACATCACCTGGTTTCTTTATTGTTAAAACAAGAATAATGGTCTAAGACCTTTTATAAACTAATGAGAACTTAACAAAATGACTTTAAGTAATCGGGATCCTCTGCTGCTCATTACTGATCTCTATAACCAACAGTTGAGAGGCTTTTTGCTTTTGCTTACTAATCTTGATCTCAAGGGGCATATAACTTGATTCATATAAGAAAAGAAGAGGGACACTATGAGTGTCTTGTGATATTGGCTAAGTAATGCTCCAGCTGTTTTTCTAAGTTTTGATAATGACTTATGAACCACATTCGGATCCTTCAGACGGAACCTGAAAATCCACCTCTTCAAGAAAGCCTACAGCCTGGAATGACCCCGCTACCTCCTCCCCACTACCGGAGCTACCACCTCACCAACACAGGAACTGCTGCAACCCCCCAACCTACTGTCTCCTTCCCCACCATCCTGTAGAATGTAAGCACGAAAGGGCAGGGTCCTCTCTCCCCTCTATATCAGTCTGTGATTGTTAGTTTGTTTACTGTAAGTGATATCTGTAATTTGTATGTTACCCCTTCTCATGTACAGGACCATGGAATCAATGGTGCTATATAAATAAATAATAATAATAAATAATAATTAGGAGATAAACAGTGGATTGTGAAAGTATTCACCCCGTTAGCATTTTTCACGTTTTGCTACATCAAAATCTGCAATTTCACTTTTTGTTTTTTTCAGAGTTTGCATCAGTTCATGTAAAGAACATGCCTACAACTGTGAACATTTAGTTTACTTTTTCTTGCGAAACAAAATGAAAATTGGACAAAATAAATGAAAAGTCAGTACTTTGTAGAGCCTCCTTCGGCAGCAAATAAACCTCAAAGTCTGTTAGGGACGGCGGAATGCACTAAATATAAAATAACGTAAAGTGCGTTCGCCGCCCGGGGTCCACCATGCAGAAGGTGTAAACACTGCTGCTAGCTAATGGTGGACGTACAATATGGCGGTATTACGCACGCGGATTGAACATCACCCAGGTGCGCTGAGCGATCTCTGTTTACTCACAGAGATGCCTTAAGTGAAAAACACAAAAAGGCTGAGCCTGTTAGCGTCACAGGTCTCAGAGAAGTGCGCGCACGGTATATGGTCACAGGAGCTGGGCCCTAGGCAGAGGGTCTGCGTCCGTCTAGACCTACCGTGCATGCGGCGTCGCAACTGCGGACGCCAAGAGGAGCTGCAGACTGCAGTGCGGCAACAGACACTGTCGCTAGTCGACAATGCCCGGAAGCAGGCGCTTCTGATCCAGCTCCCAAAAGTTAGATGGTTTCCTCTGGTGAGCAGCAATCTTCGAGTCTGACCACAGATTCAAAATTGAATTAAGGTGTAGGCTTTGACTAGGCCACTCCAAAACATTTACACATTTCCCCTTAAACCACTGGAGTGTTGCTTTAGCAGTATGCTTTGGGTCATTGTCTTGCTGGAAGTTGAATCTCCATCCCAGTCTCAAATCACTGACAGATTGAAACAGGTTTTGCTCAAGAATATTCCTGTATTTCACACCATCCATCTTCCCCTCAGTTTAAACCATTTTGCCTGCCACTACTATCTAAAAATATCCCAACAGCATGGTGCTGCAATCACCATGTTTAACTGTGGGGATGGTACTCTTGAGGTGATAAGTTGTGTTGATTTGGTGCCAGACATAGCATTTACTTTGGAGGCCAAAAAGTTCAATTTTGGTCTTATCTGACCACAGCACCATTCTCCTTACATTTGGGGAGTCTCCCACATGTCATTTGGTAAAGTCAAAATGATCCTTAAAAATTTTGTGTGTAAGTAAAGGCTTTTTTCTGGTCACTCTGTATGGAGTGTACGGCTTAGGCTACTTTCACACTTGCATTTTTTTGCGCTGCGCACCGTGCGCAGTGCAAACGCACATAAAAAACGCATCATGCGTTTTTGTGCGTTTTTTGTGGTTTTGTGTGTGTTTTTTTAAAAAAATGCATGCTTTTTTTGCGCTAACGGGCGCATTACCATGCACACTTCAGCGCACCCATAGACTATAATGGGTGGTTGGGTGAAAAAAAAAAACGCATTTTGGGACATGTCGGACTCACAAAAAATCCAACAGGATGCATTTTGTGCGCCCGAGCGCACATTACAAAAAAACGCATGTGCATACAAACGCGTACAAACGCATGTGTATGCGCACCCATGTAAAGTATAGGGGAAAAAACGCTTGCGTTTTTTTGCGCAAAAAAACAGCGCAAAAAAACGCAAGTGTGAAACCAGTCTTATTGTGGTCGTATGGACAGATATTCCAGTCTCTGCTTGGGAACTCTGCAATGCCTTCAGGGTTACCTTTGTTTTCTCCACTGCCTCTCTGCTTAATGCCCTTCTTGCCTGAGCTGAGAGTTTTGATGGGCAGCCCTCTCTTAGCAGATTTGCTGTGATACCATATTTTTACCATTTTATAATAATACATTTCATAGTGCTCTTGGGAGATCATCTGAGATTGGGATAATTTTTTGAAACCAAACCCTAACTTGAACTTTTCAACAACTTTGTTTGTGACTTGTTTGGTGATCTCCTTGGTCTTCATTATGTTGTTTGGTTAGTGGTGCCTCATGCTTAATGGTGTGGCAGCATCTTCAGCAATTCAAAAAAGGTGTATATATACTGACAAACAATGTGACATTTAGTCTGCACACATGTGGACTTCCTTTCACTAAGCATGTAACTTATAAAGGTAATTTCTTGCACCAGAAATTTTTAGGGGCTTTATAGTTAAAGGGGTGAATACATATGCACATGTTAATGTTTAGTTATTTGATCCCATGAATTTAATTTATTCCTATATTTTTCTCACTTCACTTCACCACCTTAGACTATTTAGTGCCAAAGCATCACCCTATAAATCAGAGTTTTCCTGGCTCAAGTAGTAGACTTTCTAAAGTATATTTTGTATGCAAATGGATTCAAAATGGATCACTCAAAAGTTGAAGTCATTATGGATTGTGTACAGCACAAATCTCCATGATTGGTTTTGACTCAGTTAGTTTGTTCCCGTTGGCATCTTTCCACATGCCCACTCTTGGTTGAAACTCTTGATTGATAACTAGAGTTGAGCGATACCGTCCGATACTTCAAAGTATCGTATCGGATGGTATCGGCCGATCTTTAAAAAAAGTATCGGTATCGCCGATTCCGATACCGGAAGTCCCATTCAAGTCTATGGGACTTCCGGTATCGGAATAAGAAAAACCCTTTCCTGCCCTTGTACAGCCTCTCTGGGGTCTGTACGGGCCTTTCGGGGGGCTGTGCCGGCCTGCCAGGGGGTCTGTGCAGGCTCCGGTGGTCTGTGCCGGCCTGCCGGTGGTCTGTGCCGGCCTGCCGGGGGGCTGTGCCGGCCTGCCGGGGGGCTGTGCAGGCTCCGGGGGGCTGTGCCGGCCTGCCGGGGGGCTGTGCCGGCCTGCCGGGGGGCTGTGCCGGCCTGCCGGGGGGCTGTGCAGGCTCCGGGGGGCTGTGCCGGCCTGCCGGGGGGCTGTGCCGGCCTGCCGGGGGGCTGTGCAGGCTCCGGGGGGCTGTGCCGGCCTGCCGGGGGGCTGTGCCGGCCTGCCGGTGGTCTGTGCAGGCTCCGGGGGTCTGTGCAGGCATCGTCCGATGGGACTACAAGTCCCATCGGGCGATGCCTGCTACCATGACAGTGATTGACACATTAGCCAATGATGGGACAGTAGTAGTCCCATCATCCGGCTAATGTGTTAAATGTAAAAAAAAAAAAAAAAAAAAAAAATTACATGCTACATACATACAACATGCATACTACATACATGCTACATTCATACTACATACTACATACATGCTACATTCATACTACATAAATACTACATGCAACATACATACTACATATATACTACATGCATGCTACATACATACTGCATGCTACATACATACCACATATATACTACATACATACTACATGCATGCTACATGCTACATACATAACACATATATACTACATGCATGCTACATACATACTACATGCTACATACTACATATATACTACATGCATGCTACATACTACATGCTACATACATACTACATGCATGCTACATACATACTACATACATACTACATATATACTACATGCATGCTACATACATACTACATGCTACATACTACATGCATGCTACATACATACTACATGCTACATACTACATATATACTACATGCATGCTACATACATACTACATACATACTACATATATACTACATGCATGCTACATACTACATGCTACATACATACTACATATATACTACATTCATACTACATACTACATATATACTACATACATACTACATGCATGCTACATACATACTACATGCATGCTACATACATACCACATACATACTACATGCTACATACATACCACATATATACTACATACATACAATACATTCATACAATACATACATAGACATACAGTACATATAACATAGAGTAACATACTTACCAATACTTGTCACATTGTTCCCCGAAGCCATTGTCTATTCCGGGATAAATATTAACATAACAAACCACAAAAATACTCACCCACGATCCGAAGCAGTCCACGAGTGTGTCCCACGACGATCTTGGGTAGAGAACTGCAGCATCAGATGATGCTGCCGTTCTCTACGGGCTGCAGGAATCCAATGACGGAAGGTAGGTATCCTTCCGCACTGTATTCCTCCGCCACTTAAAAAAAAAAAAAGTCCCTAGTCTCACTTTATGCCATTGCTGTGTGGGAAATTCCCACACAGCAATGGCATAAAGTGAGACTAGGGACTTTTTTTTTTTAAGTGGCGGAGGAATACAGTGCGGAAGGATACCTACCTTCCGTCATTGGATTCCTACAGCCCGTAGAGAACGGCAGCATCATCTGATGCTGCAGTTCTCTACCCAAGATCGTCGTGGGACACACTCGTGGACTGCTTCGGATCGTGGGTGAGTATTTTTGTGGTTTGTTATGTTAATATTTATCCCGGAATAGACAATGGCTTCGGGGAACAATGTGACAAGTATTGGTAAGTATGTTACTCTATGTTATATGTACTGTATGTCTATGTATGTATTGTATGAATGTATTGTATGTATGTAGTATATATGTGGTATGTATGTAGCATGTAGTATGTATGTGGTATGTATGTAGCATGCATGTAGTATGTATGTAGCATGCATGTAGCATGCATGTAGCATGCATGTAGTATGTATGTAGTATGTATGTAGTATGTATGTAGCATGTATGTAGCATGCAGTATGTATGTAGTATATATGTAGTATGTATGTAGTATATATGTAGTATGTAGTATGTATGTAGCATGCATGTAGTATATATGTAGTATGTATGTAGCATGCATGTAGTATGTATGTAGCATGTAGTATATATGTAGCATGCAGCATGTATGTAGTATGTATGTAGTATATATGTAGTATGCATGTAGTATGTATGTAGTATGTATGTAGCATGCAGTATGTATGTAGCATGTATGTAGTATGTATGTAGTATATATGTAGTATGTATGTAGCATGCATGTAGTATGTATGTAGTATGTATGTAGCATGCAGTATGTAGCATGTATGTAGTATGTATGTAGTATGTATGTATGTAGTATGTATGTAGCATGCAGTATGTATGTAGCATGTATGTAGTATGTATGTAGTATATATGTAGTATGTATGTAGTATGTATGTAGTATGTATGTAGCATGCAGTATGTATGTAGTATGTATGTAGTATATATGTAGCATGCATGTAGTATGTATGTAGCATGCATGTAGTATTTTTTTTTTTTTTTTAACATTTAACACATTAGCCGGATGATGGGACTACTACTGTCCCATCATTGGCTAATGTGTCAATCACTGTCATGGTAGCAGGCATCGCCCGATGGGACTTGTAGTCCCATCGGACGATGCTTGCACAGACCCCCGGACATCAGCACAGCCCCCCGGCAGGCCGGCACAGCCCCCCGGCAGGCCGGTACAGACCCCCACAGGGTGCACAGACCACCGGCAGGCCGGCACAGCCCCCCGGCAGGCCGGTACAGACCCCGGGCAGTCCACACAGCCCCCCGGCAGGCCGGCACAGCCCCCCGGCAGGCCGGCAGAGACCCCCGGAAGGCCCGAAATGACGGCGCATCATGATGCGCACACACCGCGCATCATGATGACGTCAGGCCGTCAATCAACTGAACTTCCGATTCCGATGCCGAATTCCGATATTGAAAAAATATCGGAAGTCGGTATCGGAATTCCGATACAGCAAGTATCGGCCGATACCCGATACTTGCGGTATCGGAATGCTCAACACTATTGATAACATCAAAGTGCCTGGATTTGCCAATATTCCAATAGAGCTAATAAAGTCTTCTTAAGCAGCACCTGATGTCATCATAGGCCTGTCTCAAAAGATATGGACAACTGGTGAGTGGCCCAAGGACTGGACAAGATCAGTGTCCTATTCTGAAGAAATGAGATGCTACCGACTGTGGGAACTATTGCACTTTTGCGCTCATACCTCATGCCAGCACAATACTATTGAAGATCCTACAAAGATGGTGTGATGTAGCGATCACTAGGGGTGTACTTACTTGGCAGCTATATAACTTTCAGGAGGACTCTAATTTTCTTTAAAATTTCACCTGGGTTTATTGCTCCATATCCCCAGCAGCACAAACACAAAGTAAAACAGCCTTTAGGTCCAGCAAAACAAAATAACAATTTCCATAAACAGGGCCTGGCTCCGTCAGGTCTGTGGGCACACAGGCTGTGCCATTTCCAGCACACAGGTTCTATAGCCTAAACACAGTCTTTCTGACCCCGGTCAGCATACCACGGTTCCCTGTTCATTACCTGTTGGTGTCAGCCATACAGGTTCCCGGATGCCTCTTATCTTCAGAGGTATCCCACAATGTCTCTCACTGACCCCGGTCAGCAACACTCATGGTTGTCAGACTGTCCACTCTAGAGGTATCTCATAGTCCTCCTTCCTCTGGCTCAGACTAGCCAGCACTGCCACATGTGCAAAATACACAGGCTCCATTAGGTAGCCTCTAACCACACCCACAGGTGAGGTAACATCACATGCACTGGTCAGGTTATCATTACATCACCGCAGGTCCTTAAACATACACAACCACATACAGGCTTCATCTTGGGTATTCAGACACACACCCCTTGGGAGGGTATGTAGGTGACTGGACCCACCCATCTCTCCAAGTCACCTGGAAGCCTCTCAATGTATAGCAAAATTCCTTAGCAGTAGATTTGCTGAGCAAAATACGCCCAGCTTCCATCACAGGACCACCTACCTCTCCGATACATACCGCCTATCAAACACATGACCAGTCCCCATGCCACATATTCCCCCATCTGCCTAAAGCCGTGGGGCTTGGCACTTTCTATTACCCGATCAGAGAACCTTCTCGGTCATCTCTGTGAGTCAAACCATCTGTCAAAGTCGGGCCCTGCTACTGGACCCTTTTGTAGGCATCCGTCATCCGACTCCATCCCGTTCTTTGATGGAGATTTCACCTTGTCAGACCACCCGCATCCCTGGCGGTCAGTATGGTGTCGCGATTCCCTTGCACCTATACCTCTTGTCTGGACTGACTCTTTGTCATGATGTCTGCTACAGGGTCTCCCGCTTAGGTCACTCTGCCCTGAGTTAATTGAGGCATAACTGCTTCTACCTCTTCCATCAGGCCACCTTCTGTAATCTCTCTGCTGGCCATTTCTCTTAGGGTCTTTATTGCCTGGAGAGCAGTCCTTCCATCTGTCCCTCTGTCCTCTATTAGCTCCAGCTTGAGGACTTCCAGTCTTAAGCGAACCTCTTCACCTCTCTATACCACAAGTTGAAGATGGTGGCCATCTTCTTCCCATTTCATGTAGCTCTCTATTGATCTGCCCCCTCTCGAGTCTCAGCTGCTCTACCTCTTTCTGGTACGACAAGCGATACTCCATGAGCATCCGGATATTCCCAAGGCTCTCCATGGATCCGACAACGAGGAATGGAGCCATCCCATCTTCACCCACAACCTGGGCTTCGTCATCAGCTGTGTTCGGAATTGCCCGATCTATCAATATAAAAAAAATTAACCCAATCGCTAAATGGTGTAACAAGAAAAAAGTAAAAATTCCAGAATTACTCTTTTTGGTCACCGCAACATTGCATTAAAATGCAATAACAGATGATCAAAAGAACATATCTCACCAAAATGGTATCATTTAAAATGTCACATCAGCGCACAAAAAAAAGCCAACACCCAACCCGAGATCACAAAAAATAGATTCTATTGGTATCGGAAAATTGTACAGTTTATTTATTAATTTTTTTAGCAAATTTTGAATTTTTTTTCACCACTTAAATAAAAAAGAACCTAGACATATTTGGTGTCTATGTACTCATAATGACTTGGAGAATGATAATGGCAGGTCAGTGTTAGCATTTAGTGAACATAGTAAAAAATCAAATTAAAACAATTGTGGAATTGCACTTTTTTGCAATTTCACTGCACTTGGAATTTTTTTTCCAGTACATGATATCTTAAACCAATGGTGTTGTTCAAAAGTACAACTCTTCCCACAAAAAACATGCCCTCACATGGCCATATTGACCCAAAAATAAAAAAGTTATAGCTCTAGGACAAAGGGGAGCAAAAAACGAAAATGCAAAAATGAAAATATCTCTGGTCAAGGGGTTAAGGTCCAAGGCCTTTCATCAGAGGAACAGATCTGCCTCATCCTTAGGAACTGTCCAACCTGGTCGGCCCTAATGAAAGCTGGATTGTGGGCTGATTTGGCATGCATCAAGGCATTAACAGACGTAGGTAGTTGTCCAGAAAATCTATTTTCTTATAATCAAAGGTGTTGGTAAGCCGGATGTTATGTGAATTGCCGTTAAGCTTTGCCATGAACTCCTGGAGCTAATGCACCATCTCATCCCACAAAAAAGAACATCATCAATATACCTAAGCCAGCACAGCTCATGGGAGGTGGCCGGTTCGCCCCTGTCGCCAAAGAGGATTTGTCCCAGGAACCGAGGCAGAGATTGGCGTATGAGTGTGCACAGGCCACGCCCATGGCCGTGCCGTGCTTCTGCAAGTAAAAGGTGTCCTTATACACAAAAAAGTTGTGGGTAAGGACATAGTGCATCAGCTCGAGGATGAGCTCACACAAAGGGCCATCCAGGTTGGAGGCCCCCAAGTAGTGTTGGATCGCTTCCAGACCTTGTGAGTGACCAATACAGGTATACAGTGTTCGTATTTCTTATTTGGCCAGATGACAAAATTCCCCTCCTTGTCCGCCAGCTTAAAAACAACGTCAGAAAATTATTGTAATTGTGTGATAGCTTGGCGCTGTTTAGAGGTTAAGTTATCATACCTGCATCATGAGGACAGCTGTTTGAAGTCCTCAGACACAAATCTGGTAAAAATTTCTATTGCTTGACTTAAGGACAAGGGGGGAGCCTCGTAGATCTGGGCAAAAGGAAGGATGGGAGTTTACTTTGATGTTGGATGGCTTGCTCACCAAGGAGATCTTCCAAATTACAAGGTGCCTCCCTCTGAGTTTCGCTCATAGGTTCCTGAGATTGATTTGTGCTGTGTAGTTTTCTCAACACAAGCTTGCAGGAAAAGAGTTGCAAATCCTTCATGGCTGTAAAATGGTTAAAGGAGTTAGTGGGAGAGAAGGTCAGGCCCTTACCCAGAACCCCCAATTGTGCATCAGTAAGAACATGGGTGGGAAGATTCAATACCTCCCCCGGGAACCAACCGAGGCTGCCTTCCCCCGATGGTTTATTCTTTGTAGACTGTCTGGTCACAATCCTTTTAGTAATGGACTCAAAGGTGGATGGACCCCCATGTTGGGATGTGTTGGGTAGTGTGTCCTCGTCACAGGATCTATTTGATCTCATGGAAGTGGATCTGGACCTGGAATATGAAGAGTTCCTGTTCTGAGAGCGAGAGCGGTCATAGGTATTTCACCATCTATATATCTTGGATGATTGTTTATCTTGGAGGTCCCTTGAGAACTTTTTGGATTTATTGGCTTGAATCTCATTAGCCCACTTCTGTAATTCGGCATCAGTCTCCTCATTAAGTTTTTTAAGGGGTAAGATTTCTCCTTGTGGAGAGTGACATGCCAGTACTGGCATACTCTATGATGAGACTTAAACGCCTTGCATGCTCATCTGGGAAATTAAATATTCAAACTGTCTCTTCAGAGAGGAAGAGGATTTGTACTCTAATGCCACCTATTGGAAGTAGCAATGTTACAAGTCATTATCAACTTTTTAACGAGCCTTGAAATATGACATGATAAAAGCCAAATCAGAAACTCTATTTGTAGATATTGCCCCATGTCAGTGCAAAGTATTAGAACTGATTTTACTAGGTGAGAGGCTAAGTCTGGGATCTAAGACAAGTTGCATATGGTGCATATGGTTCTTGCACTTGATTTTGAATACATTTTTCTGGACATTTTTTGGAGGTTAATACCAGCATAATTTAACACAAAGCACGTTAAACTGTATGGATGACAATTTCAATACAGTACATTTTTTTTTAAAGTTCTGTTAGTTGAGTTTGCGAAATTCAAGTAAGAGAAGATGTTCCACCCACTCCACTGGCTAATACGGCTAATATGTTGGTGCCTCGAATGTTAGACCTGTTTCTGGGTATATTTGACCCACTGATTCCAAAAATGGCACCACTTTTCCCCTATCAGCTCTCGCTTTTGAGATATTGAGCATATACAATGTTGCAGTGGCCATAAAAAAACAATTTTCGTGTTTTGATTTTTGTCTCATAACACCATTTACCAATCAGATTAATTTATTTTATATTTTGATAGATCAGATTTTTATGCATGCAGCGATACCAAATATGTGCAAATTTTTATTTTAATGCAAATAAAGTCCGTGGAGCCTCATTTAAGAGTCTCAAACACGGGCCTAGCCAGATCTTCCTCAAGGGAAGGACCCAGCCAAGGGGTAGCTCCTTTCGGAAACCACCATTACCACCATATTAAGTGGCCCTTTAAGTCAAGATCCAGCTCTTTACGAGTTTACAGATATGAAAAGGGAAATACCAAGGCCAGGTATCGATCCACAGACAGCTGTTTCGGGGTGTTGCCCCTCATCAATGTGGAGTAGGATTCTGGCTAGGTGGGAGCAATGCCTAGTAGACCAACATCATGAAACAATCACTGACCTCAGGGAGACCAGTCAAAGAAAACACTGCGGCAGCCGGCAAAGGCGCTCAATCAGTGAAATCCTAGGTACAATGCTCCCTGGGAAATACAAATATGCAAATAAAGTCCGTGGAGCCTCATTTAATAGTCTCAAACACGGGACTAGCCAGATCTTCCTTCAGGGAAGGACACAGCCAAGGGGTGGCTCCTTTCGGAAACCACCATTACCACCATATTAAGTGGCCCTTTAAGGCAATATCCAGCTCTTTATGAGTTTACAGATATGACAAGGGAAATACCAAGGCCCGGTATCCATCCACAGACAGCTGTTTCGGGGTGTTGCCCCTCATCAGTGTGGAGTAGGATTCTGGCTAGGTGGGAGCAAGCCTAGCCAGAGGAAGATCTGGCTAGTCCCGTGTTTGAGACTCTTAAATGAGGCTCCACAGACTTTATTTGCATATTCGTATTTCCCAGGGAGCATTGCACCTAGGATTTCACTGATTGAGCGCCTTTGCCGGCTGCCGCAGTGTTTTCTTTGACTGGTCTCCCTGAGGTCAGTGATTGTTTCAAATTTTTATTTTGTAATTGTTTTATTTTTAAAGGGACAAAGGGGGTGTTGATTTGAACTTTTGTGTTTTTTATTTTTTTAATGTTTACTTAACATTTTTTTGTTCCATTTTTACTGTATTTAAAAGTCCATTTAGGGGACTTGAACATGCGATTGTCTGATAGCTGGTACTATACATAGCAGTGCTTTAGAAAATCATGACCTTCTATAAATGCCGGTCACGGGCTTGTTTTTACAGGAAGATTGTAATGTCAGTCATCAGCAGACCCCCGGCTATCATGACAACTCATTGGTGTCTTGCGATCACGAAACCAGCATGCCATAAGGTGTTAAATGTTGCTGTCAGGATTTTAGAGACACATGATGGCTGATTAAATCAGACATCATGTGCAGGGAAAAATAGAGGGTCTTTATAGTATAGTACTTAGTTAATTGATTGCTCAGGAGATTCCACCAATTTTTCGGTGATAGTCTTGGTGCAATGGGTCCACAGGCCCCTCTTAAAATGTGGTAGTCTACAGTTAAGGCTGCATCTGAACCCTCTCCTATGACCTCTGCCACGAGGGGGTATTGTGTCAGAAGCCTCGTGCACACACACAAATATATTATCATTATTAACAGGAAAATAGCCACTAATCTTTAAATAAAAATTGGATAATGATCTAAAATGACCACCATTTTACAGACTGCAGACGATTAAATCAGTCAGAAATGGCTCTCAGGACCTTAGGCCCAGTCAAGCAGGTTTTCCCATAATTCCTTGCAATTTTCATATCACAGCCAATCTGAAGGCATTTACCTACCATCTCTTGGTCAGTCCTTTTTTGAGAAAGGTTGAATTGTTCAAAAAAATACACAAGAGATGAAAAAAAATAAGATATTTAACAGTGTTACTTTCTATCTCAAACAATGAGTATTATAAATTTGGGATTTTTGGCACACCCATTTTATTGGTCAAATTTAATATACTGCGGCATGTAGTATTGGTGTATTTCTTGTTCGGTTATTTTTGGGAAGGGGGGATAAATGCATTAAAAGTACAGAAGAGAATTTTTGAAAATCAAAAAATATGTCTACATTTGTCTGCCTTACTAATTGTGCACGTCACAAACTATAATTTGTTTGTGCATCCTTTTAATTAGTAAAATTTGGCATCTGTTATATTATTAACCTTAATTTCATGAAATTGGTTAAAAAAATTGTTCTCCGAAACTCAGTCGTCAAAATTTTGAAAATTGTTTTTTTGTATTTAGCGAGATAAATAATAAAATCTTTTTCAAAGGGAGTGTACTCATTTATGCTGAGGACTGTATATACACAGTAAATAAACAGTATATATATTGTAGGGATTTGTACTCACTCAGGTGTGTAGGAGGAAACAGGAGGCACGTTCTCTTGAAAGTCCATGTGGGTTTATTTCCTTCTTAAACCACAAAAACACCTACAAAAGGTAAACAGTCTTTACATCAGGCAGACAAAACCTCAATGTCCATGGCAGAGTTCTGCTCTCTCAGGCCTGTGGGCACACAGGCGTTGCAATGTCCAGCACTCAGGCTCTGTCTGGAGCCACACACACAGGAAGGCTTCTCCCTCTCTGCACACAGACCACTCTGTAGTGTCCAGCCTGGACACATGGAAGTCTGTCCACACTGACAGACTCCCAAACACTCACTGCCATGTGCCAAACACACCTCCATTACATATGCTGTAACCACAGCTATAGGTGAGATATGTTGCACATGGGCTTGTCACGTGATTGTGACATCACTGCAGGTTCTCAAACACCTGTAGGTCCTGCAGGGAAAAGGGGTACAGTAAGCACCCTCACCCAGAGGTGAAGTATGTGGGTAGCCGCACCCACCCATCTCTCAGAGCTACCCGCAACCCGAACAAAGGTGCACTAAATGACATCTTAGTGCTCACGTGCACTAAAGCCAAAATACTCCAGGTTGCATTGCAGGGAGCAGCCATCTCTGACACATACCACCAATTGATTACATGGCCATTAGCCTCCTTACAATATAGAGAGAGACTTAACAGCCTGAAGAAGCAACGATACCATATGTGAAACCTATGTTACGGTGACTTGATTTTGGTGCTATTCAGTATGGGTAAGAGCGATCTGTTTGTCATATGATATGCATATAGGTTCACCTGGTATATGTAGTACATTTTGACCACTGTGGCCTCTATCTACTGTATAATGTCATGTTGCTCCTCTTTTTTTGCTTTGCATAGTTGCCTTTGAATATAGTACCTATGCATGCAACTGATAACTGATAGATAGTCATTGGCAGATGTTTGCTGTGTCTATATTAGGGTACCGTTACACTTAGCGATGCACCAGTGATCCCGACAGCGATATGACCCGGTCAGGATTGCTGGTGCATCGCTAAGTGGTTGCTAGTGAGCTGCCAAACAGGCAGATCTCACCAGCGACATAGCAGCGGTTGGCGGTCTCTACTTACCTGTCAGACGAGGCGCTGAAGACATCCTCCCGCCCGCGTCCACGTGTCGCTCGTTGCCACAGCAGGAAGCACAGCAGGAAGCTGACGACGAGAAACGGTCCAGGACGTTCTCGCGCAATCAGCGATAACCAGTGGGGGAGCAGGTCGGAGGTAAGTATCACACATAGCGATATCGCTGCTGCGTCACAAAACCAGTGACGTTATAGCGATATTGCTAGCCATATCGCTATGTGTAACGGGCCCTTTAGATAGGTATATGTTCACATTTGAATTTTTTATTACTTGTAATAAAGAGACTATAAGTGTAACTTCTTTATTTCTAACCACGCTTTTCCTGGTTACTAGAGTACTGCTGTTTGTCTTTTCATGTGTTGTCTACATTGTTATATTTATTTATTTTTTTAATAAAATATTTGTACTTTTGCCAATTTATTCTCCTTTTTTCTTGTTTTTTACATATACATTTGAAGTGGCAAATTTGGGCTCTTAATAACCTAGCTTTACACATTTGTAAATTAAATAAGTACCTGTTGAATTTATTATTTCTCATATATCTACATAAATATATATATATATTTATGGACTGCGATTTACATAGTCATGACGTGACCAATCCAATTACTGCATGTAAATGACCATTGGGCAACATTTAGTGATCACAAGGAAGGTAAATTTCTTTCTCACTCAGTATCTTGGTAAATAAGCCAATGGTGGAGTTATTTATAGGAAAACTGTTCAGACTCCAGCTTGGGTGGTCTCTGTGTCTAGGGTAAACTGTACAAGAATCCGTCAGCCACCTATTGTTTTTCCATGTGTTCCATTAGTTCCACAAGTCAATAATGTGCTCCCTGCTGTATGTCAGGATATTAGCAATGGGGCAGATAAAGATTATCACTGACTGCCATATATTGTCATACAAAGTCCTTTCTAAATATACAGCTGTGGATAGTGTGGGAGGTTGAGGAATGACATTTGAACTTTCGCCTAACACTTTAAATGATCTACTGCCTCTCTGGGAACATTTCACAGGCATCTAGACATTTACAAGAAAAACAGATAAAGCAAAATAGATCAATGGGATCTCTGAAATTATTGGAAAGTATCAATAACAAAGGTATCAAAGCTTTAAAATTATTTAGTCATATTTTGAAAATAAAGGACATCAAGGGGAATATAATGGAAAAGGTCAGGGGTGTAGAGGGAGCAGAGGTCACCTTGGTACTTGAGAGAAGTGGAAAGTTGAAATACCTCCTTGTCACAAAGGAAGATAGTTTTAGAACTGGCAAAACTGTAACAGGTTAGGACCCATGACAGATTTTTTCATTAAGGCGCAAAAGTTTTAAGTAGAGATGAGTGAGCCTGAAGTGTAAAGTTCGAGTTTCATACTGGATATCTTGTGTCCTGTGTTGAACTCCAAACACTGAGAGAGAGATAGAGAGAGAGATTTTTCAGCTCCAAAATTCAGGTCCCAATGTATCTCTATGGGGTTCAGGTTCAGGTTCAAGTTCAGGTACAGTTCTGGTGTCCGAACCGAACTTTGGACTAAAGTTTGACAGAACACAAACTTTCACGAGTCCGCTCATCCCTAGTTTTAAGTTATACATTCCTGGAAACTGTATGTGGTCACTGACTAATTTTTTTTATGTAACATGTTTCAAAAACATACGAATAGGTTTATTGGATTGCTTTAAAATTGTCTTTAGAATTATAAGGGTTTGTGATAGGAAATAGAGCCTGTAAGCCTTAGTAAAGAGAGATGTGTGCAGACATTTAAAGCTGTAGAAGCTATATTACAAAGAAAAGCATAAAAGAAAAGCGTGAACCTTTTGATATTTGAATTTGAAAGCTTTGACAAATTTTTCCTGAAAATTCGATTTGGGCTGAATTTATTCACCACCATGAATCATTGCAAGTAGAGTTGAGCGAAAAAGGTTGGTCAGATTCAAAAATCGCCGACTTTCGGCCAAGTCGGATTTCACTGAGCAAAACCCGACCATAGCGTGAAGTCGGCCATGCAGTCGTCGACCAGAGCGCCAAAGTCGCGTTTCCAATAATGCTTGCAGGCGCCTTTTCTCAGCTAATGAGCAAGGACGCACACTGTGGGCAACGAGATGACATAGGCAGCGGCCACCATCATCTTAGAGAAGGGCATTGCAGTGATTGGCTTGCATTGCGTGGCATCACAGTGGTTATAAAAGCCCTGACCGCTGACCGCCATTTTACTTCTGCCGATCTTAGAGTAGGGAGAGGTTGCTGCCGCTGTATCTCAGTAGGGAGAGAGTTAGGCTGGAAAGAAAAGTGATTCTGTGCTTGTGCTGATAGCAATTGTTCTGTACAGTTAGTGTGCAGTGACAGGGGAGGATTTTCTTGTGTGCAGCAGCGCTGGTTATTAGGCTGCCTGATAGCTGCATTGCTGTGTGTACACTGCTGTGCAGACTGCTTTTCACACAGCACTAATACTTTTATTCTTTTTTTCTGCACAGTTACCGATCGCTCATTTTTTCCCACACCGTATAGAGCTGTACGCTCCTCACACACTATCATGTACCAGCTGGTATCACGGACAAATAGACGCTGACTATCTGTGTGTGACTCCGGAAATAAATACGGAGATTTAAATTTTTCCCTACAGCGTATACAGCTGTACGTTTCTGATACAGTACCGTATATCTGCTGTTTATATTACGGTCAAATCCATACTGGGAGAGCGTCTGTGTGCGACTCAGGAAAAAAATACGGAGATTTAAATTTTCCCCTACACCGTATACAGCTGTACGTTTCTGATACAGTACCGTATTTCTGCTGTTTGTGTTACAGTCAAATCCATACTGGGAGAGAGTCTGTATGTGACTCCGGAAAATAAATACAGAGATTTAAATTTTCCCCTACACCGTATACAGCTGTACGCTTCTGATACAGTACCGTATATCTGCTGTTTGTGTTACGGTCAAATCCATACTGGGGGAACATCTGTGTGTGACTTTGGAAAAAAATACGGAGATTTAAATTTTCCCCTACACCATATACAGCTGTACGTTTCTGATATAGTACCGAATATCTGCTGTTTGTATTACGGTCAAATCCATACTGGGAGAGCGTCTGTGTGTGACTAAGGAAATATGTAAGGAGGAAGGCAAAAAAAACCCATGTGGCAACAGTAAGCTTCACATTGGGGAAAAAAATTCCTTCCCGACTCCACATAAGGCAATCAGACTAGCTCCCTGGATCAACGCAATATTAAGGAAACTAGTTTATATACCCTGTAATGTTATACTTTTCAAGAAAGGCATCCAGTCCCTTCTTAAATTTTAGTAGGGAATCACTCATTACAACATCATATGGCAGAGAGTTCCATAGTCTCACTGCTCTTACAGTAAAGAATCCACGTCTGTGAGTATGCTTAAACCTTCTTTCCTCCAGACGTAGAGGATGCTCCCTTGTCCCCGTCACAGGTCTAAGAGCAAAAAGATCATTAGAAAGGTCTTTGTACTGTCCCCGCATATATTTATACATTGTAATAAGATCACCCCTAAGCCTTCGATTCTCCAAACTAAATAACCCCAAGTGTAATAACCTGTCTTGGTATTGCAGACCCCCTAGTTCCCTAATAACCTTGGTCGCTCTTCTCTGCACCCGCTCCAGTTCAGCTATGTCTTTCTTATACACCGGAGACCAGAACTGTACACAGTATTCTAAGTGTGGTCGAACTAGTGACTTATATAGAGGTAAAGTTATGTTCTCCTCATGAGCATCTATGCCTCTTTTAATGCATCCCATTACTTTATTTACCTTTGCAGCAGCTGCCTGACACTGGCCACTAAATGTGAGTTTGTCGTCCACCCATACATCCAGGTCTTTTTCAGTGACAGTTTTGCCCGGTGTTTTACAATTAAGCACATAATTATACATCTAATTTGCTCTACCCAAGTGCATGACCTTACATTTATCCCTATTAAAGCTCTTTTGCCATTTATCAGCCCAAGCTTCTAGTTTACATAAATCCTCCGGTAATATAAAATTGTCCTCCTCTGTATTGATTACCCTGCAGAGTTTAGTGTCATCTGCAAATATTGAAATTCTACTCTATATGCCCCCTACAAGGTCACTAATAAATATGTTAAAAAGAAACGGGCCCAAAACTGACCCCTGTGGTACCCCACTGCTAACCGTGACCCAGTCCGAGTGTGCTCCATTAATAACCACCCTTTGTTTCCTATCCCTGAGCCAGCTCTTAACCCACCTACACATATTTTCCCCTATCCCCATTGTTCTCATTTTATGTATCAACCTTTTGTGTGGCACCGTATCAAAAGCTTTTGAAAAGTCCATGTACACCACGTCCACTGCATTCCCTTGGTCCAGTCCGGATCTTACCTCTTCATAAAAGCTTATCAGATTAGTCTGACAGGAACGGTCCCTTGTAAACCCATGTTGATATTGGGTCATGTGGTTATTCTTCTCCAGATACTCCAGTATAGTATCTCTTAGAAAATCCTCCAGGATTTTACCCACAGTTGAGGTTAAACTTACTGGCCTATAATTTCTGAGTTCAGTTTTTGTCCCCTTTTTGAATATTGGCACCACAATTGCTATACGCCAGTCCTGTGGTACAGACCCTGTTATTATGGAATCTTTAAAGATTAAAAATAGTGGTCTATCTATGACTGTGCTTAATTCCTGCAGTACTCGGGGGTGTATTCCATCCGGGCCCGGGGATTTGTCAATTTTAGTGATTTTTAGACGCCGCTGTACTTCCTGCTGGGTTAAGCAGGTGACATTCAATGGAGAATTTTATCCCTGATCATGTTATCCGTCATGGGATTTTCTTGTGTAAATACTGTTGAAAAAAAGTGATTTAGCATATTGGCTTTTTCCTCATCCTCATCCACCATTTCACCCAGACTATTTTTAAGGGGACCAACACTATCATTTTTTAGTTTCTTACTATTTATGTAGTTAAAGAATATTTTGGGATTATTTTTACTTTCTCTGACAATGAGTCTCTCTGTTTCAATCTTTGCTGTCTTGATTTGCTTTTTACAGAATTTATTTAATCTTCTGTATTTAGTTAATGCCTCATCACTACCTACTTGCTTTAATTCTCTAAATGCTTTATTTTTATCTCTTATTGCGCCCCTTACAGCTCTATTTAGCCATAGTGGTCTCCTCCTATTTCTAGCATGTTTATTCCCATACGGTATATATTGTGCACAGGTCCTATTCAAGATGCTAATAAACGTCTCCCATTTTCTTTGTGTATTTTTATGTCTCAGGATATCGTCCCAGTTAATTGCACCAAGATCATCTCTCATCCGTTGGAAATTTGCTTTCCTGAAGTTCAGTGTCCTTGTAACCCCTCTACTACACATCTTATTAAAGGATACATGAAAACTTATTAATTTGTGATCACTATTACCCAAGTGACCCCCAACCCTTATATTTGATATGCGGTCTGGCCTGTTGGTTAATATTAGGTCTAGCAGTGCCCCCCCTCTTGTTGGGTCCTGAACCAGTTGTGAAAGGTAATTGTCTCTCATAGTTGTCAAAAACCTATTACCTTTGCTGGAACTGCAGGTTTCGGTTCCCCAATGTATTTCAGGTTAGTTGAAGTCCTCCATAATAATGACTTCTCCTTGAGTCGCCGCTTCATCTATTTGCTTTATGAGGATATTCTCTGTTGCTTCCATTATTTTTGGAGACTTATAACAAACCCCTATCAGTAATTTATTATTTTTCCCCCCTACCCTTATCTCCACCCACAGGGACTCTACATTTTCATTCGATTCATATATATTATCACAAAGGATGGGTTTTAAGGATGATTTTACATCTCGTCCAGCCATGTCTCAGATATCACCACCATGTCATAATTATGTTCCAACAACATTAACTCCAATTCCTCCATTTTGTTGGCGAGGCTTCTGGCATTAGTATACATGCACTTTATGTATCTCTCTGTACCTCTATTCTTTCTTAAATTATTAACTGTTCTAACCCCACCCCCCATGCCACCGCCACCCCCAATTTCATCATTTGTGCCCAGGTCTCTATCTGCACTGTCTTCCCCTCCTATAAAAGGAATACCCTCCCCTCGTCCCTAGTTTAAATACTCCTCCAACCTTCTAGCCATTTTCTCCCCCAGCACAGCTGCACCCTCCCCATTGAGGTGCAGCCCGTCCTTAGCGTAGAACCTGTAGCCATCTGAGAAGTCGGCCCAGTTCTGCAGGAACCCAAACCCCTCCTTCCTACACCAATTCCTGAGCCACTTATTAACCTCCCTAATCTCCCGTTGCCTCTCTGGCGTGGCCCGTGGTACAGGGAGTATTTCCGAAAATACCACCTTGGAGGTCTTACAGCCTAATTCCCTGAAATCGTCTTTAAGGACCTTCCACCTACCTCTAACTTTGTCATTTGTGCCAATGTGCACCATGACCGCTGGATCCTCACCAGCCCCTCCCAGTAATCTGTCAACCCGATCAGCGATGTGTCGGACTCGAGCGCCAGGTAGGCAGCACACCGTTCGACGATCCCTGTCTTTGTGACAGATTGCCCTATCTGTTCCCCTAATAATTGAGTCCCCTACTACCAGAACCTCTATGGCCTGCCCTGTTCTCCTATTTCCCCCCTTACTGGAGCAGACATTTCTCCGGCTTTAAGAGGACATGCCTTGCTGCAGCAGTGCTACTCCTGCAATAACACTCCCCTCATCTGCCATCTTAGAAAACTTATTGGGGTGTGCCAGATCAGGACTAGCCTCCCTGGTGCTCTTCCCTCTACACCGCCTTCTAACTGTTACCCAGCTAGCTGCTTCATTGTCCAGCAGCTCCAACCTAGCATCCCCCCTCATCTATCCCATTGAGCGTCTGTTCAGTAAGCAGAAGACTCCTTTCCATATTGTCTATGGATCTCAGTGTTGCCAGCTGAAGAATTTAGTTCCAGTATCTGGGCTTCCAAATGCACAACGTGCTCAGATCTTGCACAGCAGTATGCACTCTCGACCGGCTGTTCAAGGATTTCATACATGTGGCAAGACGTGCACTGGATGGCATTGGCAATAGTGGAGCACATCCTAATGGGGATTGCACCAGACAATAAGATAAGCAAAAATAAATAAAAAGTATTAATAAAATATAACAGCAATTCAGTAATACCTCCAATAGAAACTCTCTGAATCCAAAGTCACTGAATCTCAAGTCACACAGTTCGCTCAGGTCACACTCGCTCAGGCAAAAGATTAAAAAGATTTTTTTTCCCCTTTTACCAGTACACCACCCTGCTGCTCAACGCAGTTCCAAAAGGAGTTGAGCCCCAACCAGCTGCCCCTTAAAAACCCTTAATTATGAACTCCCACCCTTAATTAACCCCTTGTGAATATAGTTACACCACAAGATTTAAATGCAATATAGTTAACCCTTAAAAACACAGATAGTAAAAAATGTGGTAAAAAACAAAAAGAGATGCAAGACAGCTTGGCCAGACGGTCAAATTAGCACAGCGTGCAAGCCCTGAAACTTTATACCATAGTAGGAAGAGTGCAGTGTTGCACTTTTTTGATCAAAATCCTATTGATGAGGCAAAGGTTATCTGTAAGAAGTGCGGAAGGACCTTCTGCCAAGGGAAAAATCTTCCAAATTTGAATACCAGTTGAATGCTTAGACATTTAATCACCATGCACTTGCAAGCGTGGACGGACTACAAAACCTCAGATAGCACATGTGCACCTGCTCCGACTGAAGGTAGCCAGCAACTCTCCATCGCTTCCCCCACTGTAAGCCCACTGGAAAGCACACCTCCAGCAACAAATGTTGAGGTGTGGTCGCAATGCCAAAGCAGTCAGGGAATCACAATGTTTTTGCAATGAAAGACTGAATCTTGGCCATCACCACCACTACCACCACCATCACCATCACCAACCCCCTCTCAGTCCGTCAGGTCCACCGCTAGTTCCCCCATATGCAGCTCTCAAGTCCAGCTCACCCTACCAGACACTCTGAGTAGGACAAGAAAGTACTCATCCTCTTATCCGCGTACACTGGCTTTGAACGCTTACATTGCCAAACTGATCTCATTAGAGATGATGCCCTTCCGTTTGGTTGAAAGCGAAGCGTTCTGAGAGCTCATGGCCTACGCTGTCCCACACTATGACCTACCCAGTCGGCACTTCTTTTCCAGATAAGCCATCCCTGCCCTTCACCTGCATGTGAAAGACCGCATTGTCCATGCACTCAAACAATCAGTGAGTGGAAAGGTGCACCTCACAACAGATGCATGGGCCAGTAGGCATGGCCAGGGCCGTTACGTGTCCATCACTGCGCACTAGGTTAATGTGGTGGATGCAGGCTCCACAGGGGACCGCGACGGTGGAACTGTGCTGCCTAGCCCACGGTATAGGAAACAGTTGGCTGTAGGTGTTCGACCCTCCTCCTCCTCCAGAAGCGAAAGCTCGTTGACAGAGTGCAGTCGCATGGGCACTCCATCCGCAGCTGCCAGTGTTGCACACGAGGTGTCCCACTATCGAACAGCTAGTGGTAAGCATCAGCAGGCTGTTTTAAAGATGATGTCTTTGTGCGACAACAGACAAACTGCGGAGGTACTGGCCAAGTACTTGCTGTGAGAAATTGAGTCATGGCTGGGCAGTCTACATCTTGAGCCAGGCAAGGTAGTCAGTAATAACGGCCATAATTTTGTGGCGGCCACAGCCCTTGCAAAACTCAGACGTATACCTTGCCTGGCTCACACCTTGAACCTGGCGGTGCAGTGCTTCCTAAATAATTATCCGGAGTTAACAGCCCTGCTCCATAAGGTGCGAAGACTGTGCTCGCACATCCGTCGCTCGCTCGTAGACGCCAGTCTTATGCAGAGGCTGCAGCGATCGCTCCACCTCCCCAAGCACCGCCTATTCATAGACGTTGCAACAAGGTGGAACTCTACCATGCACATGGTTGAGAGACTGTGCGAATAGAAGCAGGCTGTAATGCATTTGTGGGAGGATACACGGGCAGGCAGTTTGAGCGCAGATATGAAGTTGTCGGGTGTGCAGTGGTCAAAGCTGAAAGACCTCTGTAAAGTGCTTCAGTGTTTTTAGGAATGCACACGGCTGGTAAGCGCAGATGACGCCATCATAAGCATGAGCATCCCACTTATGCGTCTGCTCATGCAAACTTTGATGCACACTAAGGATCAGGCATCTGCAGAGGAGGAGGAAGAGAAGGAGGAGGAGGGAAGCCTTGATGACAGTCAGCCATTGTCTGCTCAGGGAACTGTCCTGGATGAGGTGGGGGAAGAAGAAGAAGAGGAGGAGGATGAGGGGGATGATTATTTTGGGGAGGAGGATGCTTCTCGGGTGGCGAGAGAAAATGTTGGCTTGCCAAGGTCAGGTACAGGGTTTGTGCGTGACAGGAGGGATGTGGATTTGGCAGAAAGTGCTCCTCCACCCACCACTGTCAGTGCATCATTGACACCTGGAACATTGGCCCACATGTGTGATTATCTCTTGTGTATCCTAAAAAGGGACCCCTGTGTTGTCAAAATTAAGGAGGATGATGACTACTGGTTGGCCAGCATCCTCGATCCACACTATAAAGGGAAATTACAGAACATCATGCCACAGGAGAACCTAGAGCTAATTCTGGCGAACAAACAAGCAACTCTGGTAAACCATTTGTTAGAGGTATTCCCAGCACACAGCAGCGGTGCAGGTTCTTCCACGAGCCGTACTGGGCCAAATGGAAGAGGTGTTCGTGGTGCACACAGCTGAACTGGCATTAGAGACAGGAATTTCATGACCATGTTGTGGACTGATTTCTCGAGGACCGCTCACACGACTGTTAATACTGAATCGATTGCAACAGACAGGAGACAGCAGTTGTCAACAATGGTTCAAAATTACCTCTCCTCCCCTATCGATGTTCTCCCTCACAGTACATTCCCCTTTGACTACTAGGCCTGTAAACTGGACACCTGGCCTGAATTGGTACAATATGCCTTACAGGAGCTCGCTTGCCCTGCTGGTAGTGTGCGATCAGAAAGAGTCTTCAGTGCTGCTGGATCAATCTTGACAGAAAGAAGGACCCGGCTGTCGACCCAAATTGTTGGTGATCCTTCATTAAAATGAACCATACCTGTTTTTCAAAGGATTTTGTACCACCTTCCCCTGATGACACATAGGTTGCCAGCAAAATGGCTTGCTTTGTCCTCCTATTCCTACCACTTGTGCAATTCCTCCATTTGCAGCTGCTGAACGTCCAGCCTACACCTCAACATATGCCTGTTTTTCCACCTCCCTAACTGGGCTGGACCCCCCAAGGACTGCCATCAGCACCTGGTGCACCCGGGCAAGTGCCGGGGTCCTGAGCAGGTGGGGGCCCACTCATTGGTGACGGCACTGGCACAGTGCCCCTCACATTACGCTGGTGTCTCTGACGGTGGGGGGCCCACTCGCCGTCAGAGACACCGTCGTACTATGAGGGGCCCTGTGCCAGTGCCGCCGCCCACGAGTGGCCCCCCTGCTTGCTCAGGGCACCAGCACTTGCAATACTTACCTCTCCCTGCTCTGTGACCTCTTCCGCGTTTCCTAACAGTGACATTCAGGTCAGAGAGCGCGATGACGTCACGTCTGTACACCCTCTGCCTGAACAGTCAAAGGGCAGAGAGCTGGAAGATGGAGATGCTGAGGAGTCTAGAGTAGAGCAGTGCCCAGCGAGGAGAGGTATTTCAATTTTTAAATGTTTGGAGCAATATATGGGGAGCATTATACACTGGAAAATTATATATGGGGGCCATCATACACTTGAGCATCATAGATAGGGCCCATTATACACTGGAGCATCATATGTGGCCCATTATATATGGAGCATTATGTGGCCCATCATACACTGGAGCACTATAAATGGAGCCCATCATACACTGGAGCATCATCCATGGGGCCCATCATACACCTGCGCATTATAAATGGGGCCTATCATACACTAGAGCATTATAAATGGGGCCCATCATACACTGGAGCATTATAATGGGGCCCATTATATATATGGAACATTATACACTGTTTGCATAATTATTGTTAGGCAAGTTGTATTTCAGAGGAGAATTCTTTTTATTATTGAACAACAACTAAGTTCTCAATCAACCGAAACGACTCATAAATATCAAAGCTTAATATTTTTGAAAGTTGGAGTGGGTTTTTTTAGATTTGGCTATCTTATAATAATAATAATAATATAATAATAAATTTTATTTTTATAGCGCCGACATATTCCGCAGCACTTTACATTTCAGAGGGGATTTGTACAGACAATAGACATTACAGCATAACAATAATCACATACAGTAGATTATAACAAATACCAAGAGGAAAGAGGGCCCTGCTCGCAAGCTTACAGTCTATGAGGAAAGAGGTAGACACGAAAGGTGGGTGGTAACAGTTGCCCTGATTGTATGGACCAGCCATAATGTTAAGTGTGTAACAGTACAGACACAGAGGGCTAATGGATGCATAAAGCATGTGGGAACATGATGCGGGAAATCTGGTTATGGTAAAACTTTTGGCTGTGCCACACAGGGATAGATTAGGTTAATGTGTTGAGGCGATAGGCCAGTCTGAATAAATGCATTTTCAGGGCACGTTTAAAATTGTGGGGATTGGGGACTAATCGTATTGACCTGGGAAGTGCATTCCAAAGAATTGGCGCAGCACGTGTAAAGTCTTGGAGACGGGAGTGGGAGGTTCTGACTATTGAGAATGCTAACCTCAGGTCATCAGCAGATCGGAGGGCGTGGGTAGGATGGTATACTGAAACAAGGGAGGAGATGTAGGGTGGTGCTGAGCCATGGAGGGCTTTGTGGGTGAGGGTAATAAGTTTATACTGAATTCTGGAGTGGATGGGTAGCCAGTGTAATGACTGGCACAAGGTAGAGGCATCGGTGTAACGATTGGTGAGGAATATGATCCTGGCTGCAGCATTCAAGACAGATTGGAGAGGGGAGAGTTTGGTAAGAGGGAGACCGATTAGAAGAGAGTTACAATAGTCGAGACGAGAATGAATAAGAGAAACAGTAAGAGTTTTTGCAGACTCAAAAGTAAGAAAAGGTCGAATTCTAGAAATGTTTTTGAGGTGAAGATGACAAGAGGGAGCCAGTGATCGAATGTGGGGGGCAAAGGAAAGCTCGGAATCAAGTATGACCCCAAGACAGCGGGCCTGTTGCTGGGGAGTAATAGTGGAACCACCCACAGAAATAGCAATGTCGGGTATAGGTACATTAGTAGAGGGAGGAAACACCAGGAGTTCAGTCTTTGACAGGTTCAGTTTCAGATATAGTGAGGACATGATGTTAGACACAGCGTTTAGACATTCGCCGGTGTTTTCTAGAAAGGCTGGCGTGATGTCAGGAGAAGAAGCGTATAATTGGGTGTCATCAGCATAGAGATGGTAATGGAAACCAAATCTACTGATTGTTTGACCAATAGGGGCAGTGTACAAGGAGAAGAGGAGGGGGCCTAGAACCGATCCTTGGGGGACCCCAACAGTAAGGGGAAGGTGAGAGGAGGAGGAACCGGCAAAAGATACAGTAAAGGAGCGGTCGGAGAGATAGGAGGAGAACCAGGAGAGAACGGTGTCCTTGAGGCCAATGGAACGGAGCATAGTGAGGAGGAGCTGATGATCCACAGTGTCGAATGCTGCAGAGAGATCCAAGAGAATTAGCATGGAGTAATGACCATTTGATTTAGCTGTTAGCAGATCATTAGAGACTTTAGTGAGGGCAGTTTCAGTGGAGTGTAAAGAGCGGAAACCGGATTGGAGAGGGTCGAGAACAGAGTTTTCTGAGAGATAGCGGATAAGATGGGAGTGGACCAGGTGTTCCAGGAGTTTAGAGATGAAGGGAAGATTAGAGACAGGTCTAAGGTTAGCGGCACAGTTTTGGTCGAGGGATGGTTTTTTAAGTAGTGGATGTATGATGGCATGCTTAAATGAGGAGGGAAAAATACCAGAAGAGAGAGAGAGGTTAAATATTTTAGTTAGGTGAGGGGTGACAGCAGGGGAAAGGGACTGGAGGAGATGTGACGGAAATGGGTCACTGGTGCAAGTGTTTGGGCGAGAAGATGCAAGGAGCCTGCTTACTTCTTCTTCTGTGACTGGTTCAAAATCAGAGAGTGAGCTAGATGCAGTGGGGGAAGGAGGACAGTGCATGGTATGAGGTGATTGGGAGATAATTTCCTGTCGAATCTGGTCAATTTTTTCTTTGAAGTAATTGGCCAGATCGTCAGCTCGGAGCTCCGTGGTTGGGGCCTGTACTCTTGGATTGAGTAGAGAATGAAAAGTTTCAAAGAGACGTTTCGGGTTATTGGACAGTGAAGTGATGAGGGTGTTGAAATAGGTTTGTTTGGAGAGGTGAAGGGCAGTGTTGTATGTTCTAAGCATAAACTTAAAATGGATGAAATCTTCGTGTAGATTGGATTTTCTCCACAGACGTTCGGCGCACCTGGAGCACCGCTGCAGGAAACGTGTTTGCACCGTGTGCCAGGGTTGTCACCGTCTGCGTTGTGGTGTTCTATTTATAAGGGGTGCAAATTCATCCAGGGCACTTTGAAGTGTTTCATTGTAATGCTTCAATGCAGAATCAGGACATGAGAGGGAGGAGATAGGGGCCAATGAAGACCGCAAGTTCTTCCTAAGTTTCTGGGTGTTAATGGCCTGTATGTTTCTATAAGTCTGGACAGTGGGGGTGACCTGAGCAGCCTGGCAGTTCTTGATAGAGAATGAAAGAAGATTGTAGTCAGAGAGCGGGAGAGGGGAGTTTGCAAAATCATCCACTGCATAAAGCCGAGAGAAGACCAAGTCGAGGGAGTTACCGTCTTCATGCATTGGAGAATTAGTAAGCTGTGAAAGGCCAAATGAGGAGGTTAGAGATAAAAGGTGAGTAGCAGATGATGAGAGGGGAAGAGCAATGGGGATGTTGAAATCTCCCATTATGAGGGTAGGGATGTCACAGGAGAGAAAATGTGGAAGCCAAGTGGCAAAATGATCCAGGAACTGATGGGAGGGGCCGGGAGGACGATACACCACCGCCACTCGCATGGAGAAGGGGGTGTAGAGTCTGACGGCATGGACCTCAAAAGAAGGGAAGACAAGTGAGGGTAGTTGAGGGATAACCTGAAAGGTACATTTTGGTGATAGGAGCAGACCAACGCCTCCACCTGCTCTATTGTCTGATCTTGGGGTATGAGAGAAGTGTAGTCCACCATATGAAAGAGCAGCAGCAGCGGTAGTGTCTGACTGCTGGATCCAGGTTTCAGTAAGACCCAGGAGGTTTAGAGAATTAGAAAGGAAGAAGTCATGGATGAAGGAGAGTTTGTTACACACTGAGCGAGAATTCCAAAGTGCACAATTAAGAGAGACAGATGGCATGCAGGGAATATTAATAAGATTAGAGGGGTTTCTGAGTGTAGCAGTCAGGGGGTTTGACTTTCTATAACATGGGGGACCAGGGTTGGGAGCAATGTCTCCTGCGACTAGGAGAAGGAGGATAGAAAGAGTGAGCAGATGGTTAAGTGATTTGTGAGAGTGTCTCTGATGTTGAATAGTGGGACTGACTGGATCTGTGCAATTTATCAATGTGAAAAGAGCGTGAGTGCTATACATAGGAGAGGAAAGGAGCGAGGGGCCGATATGGATGGAGTGTAGAGAGTTAATGCCAGGGCGGTGGATGTGTGTGAATGCAGCGGCCAGGATATAAATGACACAAATGCATATGGTATATATTTGTTGTACTCCAAATGTACAGGGAGTAGATGTATATAAATGTCTTACCTGTCTCCTGCCATGTTATAACTGCCAGTAGTACTTTGATACATGTACTTCAATTACATGTGCATAAATGCCACCCCTGCATAAATGCTCCCCCTAGCTTGGTCTGAATATATAGGAGGTTAAGGCTAAGATTTTTTTTTTTTTTCCTCTCTCTTCTCGTTAATCAATCACACTAAATTGAGACACCAGGACCCAATAAAGTGTTGTGGTCAAATAAACATATGTCCAGCACTACATGGATCATAAAGCACTTTGAAAAGTTTCTTGACCTCACAACATAAGAGGACAAGCAGTGTAAGTTGAAAAAAAAAAACTATATACCAGATATAAGCTTGCATAGATGAAAACACATAGATAGCATTCAGGATTAACTGCTTGCTGACATTGAATGGAGACACAGGAGTGGATTCAGAGCAGAGATTGGAAAAGCTGGTTACCAGATATAAGCTTGCATAGATGAAAACACATAGATAGCATTCAGGATTAACTGCTTGCTGACATTGAATGGAGACACAGGAGTGGATTCAGAGCAGAGATTGGAAAAGCTGGTTACCAGATATAAGCTTGCATAGATGAAAACATATAGATAGCATTCAGGATTAACTGCTTGCTGACATTGAATGGAGACACAGGAGTGGATTCAGAGCAGAGATTGGAAAAGCTGGTTACCTGTATGAAGAGAATAGAGATGCGTGTCACATTCATCCATGATATAACTGCCAGTAGTACTTTGATACATGTACTTTGATTACATGTGCATAAATATCTTAGGAGGATATCTGTGTGCAGGTAACTATTACTGTGCAGAATTATTAGGCAACTTAATAAAAACCAAATATATACCCATCTTACTTGTTTATTTTCACCAGGTAAACCAATATAACAACACACAATTTAGAAATAAACATTTCTGACATTCAAAACTAAAAAAAAGGACCAACATAGCAACCTTTCTTTACGATGACACTCAAAAGTCTTCTATCCATAGATTCTGTCAGTTGCTTGATCTGTTTACGATCAACATTGCGTGCAGCAGCCACCACAGCCTCCCTGACACTGTTCCGAGAGGTGTAATGTTTTCACTCCCTGTAGATCTCACATTTTATGAGGGACCACAGGTTCTCTATGAGGTTCAGATCAGGTGAACAAGGGGGCCATGTTATTACTTTTTTCTTCTTTTAGACCTTTACTGGGCAGCCTCACTGTGGAGTATTTGGATGTATGTGATGGAGCATTGTCCTGCATGAAAATCATGTTTTTCTTGAACGATACCGACTTCTTCCTGTACCACTGCTTGAAGAAGGTGTCTTCCGGAAACTGGCAGTAGGTCTGGGAGTTGAGCTTCACTCCATTCCCAACCCGAAAAGGTCCCACAAGTTCATCTTTGATGATACCAGCCCATACCAGTATCCCACCTCCACCTTGCTGGCGTCTGAATCAGAGTGGAGCTCTCTGGCCTTTACTGATCCAGCCTCGGGCCCATCCATCTGGCCATTCAAGAGTCACTCTCATTTCATCAGTCCATAAAACCTTACAAAAATCTGTCTTAACACATTTCTTGGCCCAGACTTGACATTTTATCTTACGTTTCTTGTTCAAAGGTGGTCATTTTCCAGCCTTCCTTACCTTGGCCATGTCCCTGAGTATGGCACACCTTGTGATTTTTGATACTCCAGTAACGTTGCAGCTCTGAAATATGGCAAAACTAGTGCCAAATGGCATCTTGGCAGCTTCACGCTTGATTTTCCTCAGTTCATGGGCAGTTATTTTGAGCCTTTTTTATCAACACGCTTCTCGCGACGCTGTTGGCTATTTGCCATGAAACGCTTGATTGTTCAGTGATCACGCTTCAAAAGTTTGGCAATTTCAAGGTTGCTGCATCCCACTGCAAGACATCTCACAATTTTTGACTTTTCAGAGTCCGTCAAATCTCTTTTCTCACCCATTTTGCCAAAGGAAAGTAAGTTACCTATTAATTAAGCACACCTTATATAGGGTGTTGATGTCATTAGACCACATCCCTCCTCATTACAGAGATGCAAATCACCTGATTTACATAATTGGCAGTTAGCTTTCAAGCCTATACAGCTTGGAGTAGGACAACATGTATAAAAAGGATGATGTGATCAAAATACTCCTTTGCCTTATAATTCTGCACACAGTGTATAGGCCCATCATAGACTGAAGCATCATCCATGGGGCCCATCTTTTACTGCAGCATCATATGGGGCCCATTATATATGGAGCATAATATAGGCCCATCATACAATGGAGCATCATCCATGGAGCCTATCATATACTGGAGCATCATATGGGGCCCTTCATATGCTAGAGCATCATATGGGGCCCATTATATATGGAGCACTATATGGGCCCATCATACAATGGAGCATCATCCATGGGGCCCATCATATACTGTAGAATCATATGGGGCCCATCATTTACTAGAGCATCATATGGGGCCCATTATATAAGGAGCATTATATAGACCCATCATACAATGGAGCATCATGCATGGGGCCCATCATATACTGGAGCATCATATGAGGTTCATTACTTATGGGACATCATATAGGGTATGAATCATTATATGGAGCACATATGGGGCCTCTTCTGTATGGAACATTATATGGAGCCCATTCTGTATGAAGCAATATATGGGGCGCATCATATACTGTATGGAGCTTGATATGTGACTCATTATACTGATGGGAGCAATATGTGGGGCTCATTCTACTCTATGGGGACCGTCCTATACTGTATGGCACATTATATTATATCATATACTGTAGCATTATGTGGAGCTCATCATATACTGTATGGAACATTATATGGGACCAATTATTGTGTATGGAGCAATATATTGGGCTCATTATTCTGTATGGAGCACAATATGGTGGCCATAATACTGTCTGAAGGAATGTAATGTCCGGTTTTTGAGCTATTGTAGAATTTAAAATAGATATCAGTCATGTAATGTAAGAAGTGAAGTATTTGTCATTTCGCTATACCAATATTTCTCTGCCGTATCGGAGCATCATGAATTGTGGTATGTGTTAAAGGGGCCCACTGACACTCTTTCACCCGGGGCACAGCCCTACCCCCCCACAACTTTAGCCAAATAGCCCCCAGTTTTCAATGTGTAACTATTATTATGAAGTAAATTAAGATTGACAAGCTTAAGTAATAAGAATTGATGTTGTTGGCATTGAAATGGGCACTGTAGGTGTGTTTACTGTGCTCCACTCCCTGCCGACTTTACTTCCCCATTGACTTGCATTGGGTTTCGTGTTTCAGTCGGCCTCTGACTTGTCCCGATAGTCAGCCGATTTTGTTCTACTCGACTTTTGAGGAAGTCGGGTTTCATGAAACCCGACTCAACCCTAAAAAAGGCAAAGTCGTTCATCTCTAATCGCAAGTACTAAAAATATTTCTAAAAATGCAACACAAATTCTATATGCATTTAATTGATTCGGTCAAACATGTGTAATAGTGGCCAATCAATGCCCAGCTTTCATTTTGTCAGCTGCTTTTGAAAAATTAATGCTGAACGTTGATTGGCTGCTTTGGGCAAATTTTTATTTTTGACTGTTTGATATACAGATGCATCTCACAAAATTAGAATATCATCAAAAAGGTAATTTATTTCAGTTCTTCAATACAAAAAATTAAACTCATCTCTTAGAGTCATTACAAACAGAGTGATCTATTTCACGTGTTTATTTCTGTTAGTGTTGATGATTATTGCTTACAGCCACTGAAAACCTAAGGCAGTGTGCACACGCTGCGGATTAGGTGCGGATTCATCCGCGCGGATTTTGTAAAATCCGCAGGTGAAACCGCAGGTCAAAAGACCTGCGGATTTACCTGCAGATTGCTCTGCGGTTTTGCCTTGCGGTTTTTCACCTCCTCAATGGAGGAGATGGCAAACCGCAGCAGAATCCGCAGAAAGAATTGATATGTCAATTCTTTCTGCGGATTGAAAACCGCAGATAATCCGCGCGGAAAATTCCGCACCATCTGCATTGCGGTTTTTGATTCCCATAGGGAATCATGCTACTGTACACCGCAGCAAAAACTGCAGCGTGTGCACACAGCCTTAAAGTCATTATCTCAGTAAATTAGAATACTTTATAACACCAGCTTGAAAAATTATTTTAAAATCCGAAATGTTGGCCTACTGAAATGTATATTCAGTAAATGCACTCAATACTGTTGTTTTTGGAGATGGAAATTTCATTCTCCAGCAGGACTTGGCACCTGTCCACACTGCCAAAAGTACCAATACCTGGTGTAAAAACAACAGTATCACTGTGCTTGATTAGCCAGCAAACTCACCTGACCTTAACCCCATAGAGAATCTATGGGGTATTGTCAAGATGAAGATGAGACACCAGAATCAACAATGCAGACGAGCTGAAGGCTGCTCTCAAAGCAACCTGGGCTTCTATAACACCTCAGCAGTGCCACAGGCTGATCGCCTCCATGCTACGCCACATTGATGCAGTAATTGATGCAGAAGGAGCCCCGACCAAGAATTGAGTGCAAATACTGAACATACATTTCAGTAGACGAACATTTAAATTTTTTTTTTCAAGTTGGTGTTATAAGTTATTCTAATTTACTAAGATAATGACTTTTGGGTTTTCATTGGCTGTAAGACAATCAACATTAACAGAAATAAACACGTGACATAGATCACTATGTGTGTAGTGACTCTATCTACTATGAGTATTACTTTTTGTATAGAAAAACTGATATAAATTAACTTTTTAATGATATTCTAATTTTGTGAGATGCACCTGTATCTACCCCATGGTGTGTTGATGTGTAGGATACAGAGTTGTTAACATTCTTCATAGTGGAGATGTACTGGATAACTCAGTGGTCAAGGGGGCAGATATTTTTACACAGTAGATACTTCTTGTAAATTTGCAAAAAATATTTAAGTTATTTTGTTACTAATTCGCGAACTACAGCAGTGCACAAGTGTTCCCACCATAGGAGCTTACATCTATTTTCCTAGCCTTAGGCACGTGTACATGTGTGTTGAAGAGCACAATATGGCAGGAATACATATACTGTAAAAGATCCTGTCCTTTACAAGAGTCGCCCAAAGACTTTTTGTCTGTTCCCTGCCGCTTCCGGCTTTATTCTTGTGGTATATACAATATATTTCATGTTGCAGTCTGTTTACTATCAGTCAGTGCAGAAGTCACATTCACTCCATGTATACATAGGAAAAGGCTGGCAGCTGGAAAGGATAAAAACTACAAAGTGAAGTTCAGATTCTTTTTACATATTATTTCTTTACCTAAGAATAGTGCAGAGATATAAAATAACCTAATAATCCTTATTTTGCAGGACGGAAGTGTTTGTTACAGCTTTGGACCAATGAACATGTTTTCCATCAGTACATAAAAATAATTATCCAGGACTCGTCTTGACAGTGACCTGCGGTTTTCCTGTGGATTTGCCAAGGGTTTTCCCCTGCGGATTGACACCTGGACAATGGAACAGGTGTCAAACCGCTGCGGAATCTGCAGAAAGAATTGACATGCTGCGGATTTAAAACCGCAGCAAATCCGCATCTGCACTGCGGATTTGAAATCCCATTGCCTAACATTGTACTGTACATTATCTGCGGAACTGCTGCGGATCCGCAGGGACAAATCTGCTGCGGATCCGCAGCAGAATCCGCAGTGTGTGCACATACCCTAAACATGCATGTATGAGTTGTGTATCGCAAAGGCACAGGTTTATTGTAACATCAAAGCAATAAAGATACCTGCTCTACTACTGAATTTGTCTGTCAAAGCAACCATTTCAAATTCAGCAATAAAGATGACAGAGATGCTCAGTGGAGAAAGTAACACCCGGCCAGGATTACCCAGAGTTCATTTTTTCCAATTTCGTGGTGTGTTTTTTGTATCAACTTCCATCTTCAAGTTGCATTTACAGAGAAAGACAATCATTAGAGATGAGCACACTCAAACTTAAAAGTTTGTGGTTCATACCAGACAGTTACTGTCAGGCGTAAACGAGGAACATTGACTTCTCATTGAATTCCATTGCAATGTTTGGGGTTACGGGAGAGGAGAAAGAGAGAGATTTTTTTCAGCTCTAACGTTCAGGTCCCATTTGTTTTCAATAGGATTCGGGTTCTGTTTCAAGTTCAGGTAGAGTTCTTGTTCCTGAACTGATCTTTGGAATAAAGTTCGGGTCAGGTACCAGAACCCGAACTTCCTCTGGTCTGCTCATCCCTAACAATTATTCATAAAAATGCTTGTTTCATAGAATCATAGATTGTTTGAGTTGGAAGGGACCTCAAGGGTCATCATGTCCAACCCCCTACTCAATGCAGGATTCACTAAACCATCTCAGACAGATGCCTTTCCAGCCTCTGTTTGAAGACTTCCATTGAAGGAGAACTCACCACCTTTCGTGACAGCCTGTTCCACTCATTGTTCACCCTAACTGTCAAAATGTTTTTTCTAATATCTAATCTGTATCTTCTCCTTTTCAGTTTCCTTCCATTGCTTCTCATTTTTCCATGTGCAAATGAAAATAATGATGATCCCCCTACTTTGTGACAGCCCTTAGATATTTGTAGACAGCTGTTAAGTCTCCCCTTAGCCTTCTTTTTTGCAAATTAAACATTCCCAGATAATTCAACCTTTACTCGTAGGACATAATCTGCAGTCAGCTCACCATGCTGGTAGCTGATCTCCAGTTTTTCACTGTCTTTTTTAAAATGTTATGCCCAGAACTGGACACAATATTCCAGGAGGCCTGACCAAAGAGGAGTAGAGAAAGATAATTACTTCATGTGATCTAGACTCTAAGCTTCTCTGTTATGATGAGTCACCGAAGGAGGAAAAAACAAAATACCAGCTAAGTCCAGAAAAACCAGAGAGGTTGGCAACTATCGGATTGCAGACCCCTGAACCTATCCACAACAACTAGCAGCAGCTGTGGGGGGTTCCTACGGTGCCCTAGACCCCTTGATCACAGCCGGAGAACTACATAGCCTAAAGACAGAAAGGGGAAAAACTAAACTGCCCCAGAGCAGACCCCAAAGCAATAGGCAGCCCCCAACATATAATGACGGTGAAGCAAGATGAAAACACTAACACAGATAGAAAGATAGGTTGAGCAAATGATGGGACCCAAGCTAACTACATAGGACAGGACAGGAAAGCTGCTGTCTGCCATCCGCAAAAACCCTATCAAAATGAGCCAACCGACTGATAGGAAAAACAGGCCCTGAAGTCACTAGGCTTCAAAAGACTATATCAGCACTCAGGTATATTCTGAAGACAGAGCAAAAGAACAACAGATCAGAGACAAAAATGGAATTCAGCTCACCCCCGGCCGGGGATGGCAAAACTCCCAAAAAAACAAGGCAAAACAAAAACAAAACTGAAGAGTACAAAGCAGAGCAGAAAAACTTAGCTTTGAGATGCAGGAATCAGACTGGTCTCCAAGAATCCAGCAGGAAAATCACCAGCCAGGAAGAAGGGCGTCGGCAGCCTTATATCCAGTCCTCAATTCCAGTCACCCAGTCATCATCTAGCTGCCCAGGTGTTTGGTAATCAGTCTCACTACCTTCCTTCACAAGAGGAGGGAGTTCATCAGACCTCAATGGTGAAGGGAAAAATGAACTCACAACAGTACCTCCCCCTTGAGGAGGGGTTACCAAACCCTCATCCATGCCACCAGGGCGATCCGGGTGAGCCCGATGAAAGGCACGCACCAATCTTTCGGCATGAATATCAGAGGCAGAGACCCAGGAATTATCCTCCTGACCATAACCCTTCCACTTAACCAAATACTGGAGTCTCCGTCTAGCCAGACGGGAATCCAGTATCTTCTCTACCTCATATTCCATGCTACCTTCAACCAATATAGGGTCAGGAGGTGCCACCACAGGAACTACTGGTTCAACAAACCTCTTCAACAAGGACTTATGAAACACATTATGAACTTTAAATGTGACAGGAAGAGCCAACCGAAAAGAGACTGGATTAATAATCTCCAAAATCTTGTAAGGTCCAATAAATCTAGGCTTAAACTTAGGAGAAGCCACCTTCATAGCGATATTTTTTGATGACAACCAAACCATATCACCCACCTTAAACTGGGGACCAACGGTCCTACGCCGGTTGGAAAACCGCTGGGCCTTTTCCTGGGAGAGAGACAACTTATCCATTACTTGGTCCCAGATCTGGTGCATTCTCTCCACCACAGTGTCAACACCTGGTCAGGCAGAAGGCTCCACCTGCCCTGAGGAAAATCGAGGGTGAAAACCAAAGTTACAAAAAAAAGGTGACATCAAAGTGGCAGAACTAGCTCTATTATTTAAAGCAAATTCGGCCAAGGGCAAAAATGAAACCCAATCATCCTGATCGGCAGAAATAAAACATCTCAAATACGACTCCAAAGTCTGGTTTGTTCTCTCCGTCTGCCTATTGGTCTGAGGGTAAAACGCAGAGGAGAAGGACAACTGAATTCCCAGCTTGGAACAGAAAGTCCTCCAAAATCTAGACACAAACTGAACTCCTCTGTCAGATACAATGTTCTCAGGAATCCCGTGCAAGCGAACCACCTGTTGCAAAAACAAGGGCACCAACTCAGAGGAAGATGGCAACTTAGGGAGTGGTACCAGATGGACCATCTTAGAGAATCTATCACAAATCACCCAAATGACAGTCATTCTCTGAGAGACAGGCATATCAGAGATAAAATCCATTGAAATATGGGTCCATGGCCTCCTGGGCACCGGCAAAGGCATCAACAAGCCACTAGAGCGAGAACAAGGTTTAGACCGGGAGCAAGTCCCACAGGACTGCACAAAATTCCTGACATCACGAGACAAGGCGGGCCACCAAAAAGAGCGACTCACCAGATCTCTAGTACCAAAAATACCTGGATGACCAGCCAATGCAGAGCAATGAACTTCAGACATCACTCTCTTCCTCCACTGGTCAGGAACATACAACTTTCCACTAGGACAACGCTCAGGTTTGTCCTCCTGAAACTCTTCCAGAGCACGTCTCAAATCGGGCGAGATGGCAGAAAGAACTACCCCCTCGCCTAAGATGGTAGCAGGCTTAGTCACAACAGGAGAATCAGCAAGGAAACTCCTAGAGAGGGTGTCTGCCTTGACATTCTTAGTGCCCGGAAGAAAAGAGACCACAAAATCAAAACGTGTGAAAAACAAGGCCCACCTAGCCTGTCTAGGATTCAAGCGCTTGGCCGACTCCAGGTAAATCAAATTCTTGTGGTCAGTAAGGACCACGACCTGGTGTTTGGCTCCCTCCAACCAATGTCTCCACTCCTCAAATGCCCATTTCATGGCCAACAGTTCCCGATTCCCCACATCATAGTTACGTTCGGATGGGGAGAACTTTCGGGAAAAGAAAGCACAAGAATTCATTTTATATGTCACAGGATCTTTTTGGGACAACACCGCTCCTGCACCAATCTCAGAAGCGTCCACCTCCACCTGAAACGGGAGTGAGACATCAGGTTGCCGCAAAACCGGAGCAGAAGTGAATCTTCGCTTCAGCTCCTGAAAGGAAGAAACAGCCTCCGGAGACCAATTCAGCACATCAGCACCCTTCCTAGTCAAATCCGTCAATGGCTTGGCAATACCAGAAAAATTAGCTATAAATTTCCGATAAAAATTAGCAAAACCCAAAAACTTCTGGAGGGCCTTCAAAGAAGTGGGCTGAACCCAATCATAAATGGCCTGTACCTTGGCCGGGTCCATTTCAATAGTTGACGGAGACATAATAAATCCCAAAAATGAAATCCTCTGTACCCCAAAAAGGCATTTCAATCCCTTGACATACAGGGAATTCTCCCTCAAAATCCGGAACACAGTCCGAACATGTTCCACATGAGAGTCCCAATTCTTGGAGAAGATCAAAATATCATCCAGATAGATAATCAAAAATTTATCCACAAAGTCTCGGAATATATCGTTCATGAAGCATTGGAAGACAGAAGGGGCATTAGTGAGCCCAAAAGGCAGCACCAGGTACTCAAAATGTCCCTCCGGAGTATTAAACGCCGTCTTCCATTCATCGCCATGCTTAATGCGAATAAGATTATACGCCCCCCTGAGGTCAAGCTTGGTAAACCAGCAAACACCTTAAACTCTGGAGAATAGATCAGAAATCAGGGGGAACGGATACTGATATTTAACAGTAATTTTGTTGAGGGCACGATAGTCAATACAAGGCCTTAATGAACCATCCTTTTTAGCCACAAAAAACACCCAGCACCTAAGGGTGAAGAGGATGGTCTAATATGACCCTTCTCCAATGCCTCCTTAATATAGGATCGCATAGCCTCGTGCTCGGGTACAGATAAATTGAAAAGCCGACCCTTGGGGAAGTTACATCCCGGGTTCAGCTCAATTGCACAGTCATAACTCCAATGAGGAGGCAAAGACGCAGACTCATTCTCACTAAATACATCATAAAAGTCAGCCAAATAGTCAGGAACATCATGTGACTGGGGAGAGGTGGAGAAAACAGGAGCATCACTAAGGGCACACCGACAACCCCAACTCAACACAGACAAAGATTTCCAATCCAGAACTGGATTATGGATTTGCAACCAGGGAAACCCCAGAACAATGGTATCATGCAAATTATGCAACACCAAAAATCTGCAATTTTCTTGATGGTCTGGGGCGACCCACATTACCACCTGGGTCCAAAACTGAGGTTTATTCTTCACCAAAGGAGTAGCATCAATACCCCTCAAAGGGATAGGCGTCCGTAGAGGTGTCTGTCATGGTATGCCTAGGTTACTTTAGGCAAAAACCCCGGGACCCCTGCGATGTCCCTCAGACTAGAGGGACCCTGTCTGTCCCTCTACCCAGGGTTTACACTGAAGGTGTGCCTGCCTGAGCCTCCACCCTGTCCCTGTCTCCTGTCCAGCCCTAAGCTGAACCCACCTCCCTCCACCCAGTGAGGGGACCAGACACCAGACCCCACAAATACGTATGGACAGGGGTAAAAGAAACACCACACAGTTAATACACAAGGGAATACAATAATGTGCAAGGGCAACCAAATATATATATATAACAGATTGGAGAAAGAACCACTGAGGGATATACTGCACCAGATATCAGACGCTCCAACACCACCACTGCTGACCGGTATTGCTAGCACTAGGCTAAAGCTATAGTCGGCGACGCCCATAGTCAGGACGAACTATTTAAAGACCAAGGGCGTGGCCCAGCCCTCAGCCAGCATGACAACCTGGTTAACCCTATCCCGACTGGAACAGAATACCCAACAGGGTATTACCGCTGTCTGCCGGACACCCTGGTGTGAACAGTGTCCGACATGACAGTACCCCGCCTTCTACGAGGGACCTCCGGAACCTCACCATGTCGAGGACCTGGCTTGTCCGGATGGCGACGATGGAACATAGTAACCAGTCGATCAGCATGAATGTCAGAGGCCGGCACCCATGTCCTCTCCTCAGGACCATAGCCACGCCAGTGGACCAGGTACTGTAGAGTGCGACGCACAACCCTAGAGTCCACCACTTTGGACACCTCAAATTCCAACACGCCATCCACCAAGACGGGAGGTGGTGGCCCGGGGGAACCATCCACCAAACCCACGACCTTCTTTAGCAATGCTTTGTGAAATGCATTATGAATCTTATACACAGCCGGCAACTCCAAACGAAATGCCACTGGGTTGATCACTGCGGAGATTCTAAATGGGCCAATGAACCTGGGACCCAACTTAAGTGACGGTATCTTGAGCTTAATGTTCCTAGTAGATAACCACACCCAATCACCCACACACAGGTCCGGACCTGGCACACGTCTGCAGTCAGCCACCCGTTTGTACCTGGAACCCACCTTCAACAAGCGCTGCTTGACTCTCCTCCAAACAGACGACAATTGAGCTCCCAACTGGTCCTCTTCAGGGACGCCAACTGAGCACCCCTGACGCAAGGTGCAAAATTGAGGATGTTGACCATACACACAAAAAAAAGGAGATTCCCCAGACGATTCCTGGCAATGGTTGTTTATTGCGAATTCTGCCAGAGGAAGAAACGCTGACCACTCTTCCTGATTGTCGGAAATAAAGCAGCGCAAGTATTGCTCCAGGTTTTGGTTCATCCGCTCAGTCTGTCCATTCGACTGAGGGTGGAAAGCCGATGAATGAGATAATTTGATTCCAAGGCGAGAACAAAAAGCTCTCCAAAACTTTGCCACAAACTGCGTACCTCGATCAGACACAATGTCAGATGGGACACCATGAAGTCTGACCACCTCGCGAATAAATATCTGAGCAAGAGTCTTAGCATTGGGCAAAGACGGTAAAGCAACGAAATGTGACATTTTGGAGAACCTATCAACAATTACCAAAATGACCGAGTTCCCTGCCGAGGCAGGCAAGTCAGTAATAAAATCCATGGAAATCTCAGTCCATGGCTTACTGGGCACCCCGAGAGGCTGCAAGCTACCAGCGGGACGGGAACGAGGAGTCTTGGCCCGTGCGCACGTGGTACAGGCAGCCACATATGAGGCCACATCCTGCCGGATTTTAGGCCACCAAAAACGACGCGATACCAGTTCCAGAGTGCTCTTAACCCCTGGATGACCTGCCAGTACCGTGTCGTGATGTTCGCCCAACACTCTAGAGCGTAGATGTAGCGGCACAAAAGATTTATTAGCAGGCAACCCCGGCGGTACCACCTCCTGAGCCTCCGCAATCTCTGCCTCAATCTCTGTCGTGATGGCAGATACCACCACACCCTTTTGGAGAATAGGCACCGGCTCTTCACATAACTCTCCACCAGGAAAACACCTGGATAAAGCGTCTGCCTTAACATTCTTCGACCCAGGTCGATAGGTAACAATGAAGTTGAACCGGGTGAAGAATAATGCCCAGCGAGCCTGTCTGGAGGACAGGCGCTTAGCAGATTCTAAATAAAGCAAATTCTTATGGTCGGTTATCACAGTAATCTGATGAACAGCCCCCTCCAAGAAGTGTCGCCACTCCTCAAATGCCAATTTGATGGCCAATAGTTCCCTGTTGCCAATATCATAATTACGCTCCGCAGGCGACAGCTTCTTGGAGAAGAAGGCACACGGATGCAACTTGGCCCAAGAAGAGCCCTGAGACAGTACAGCCCCCACTCCAACCTCCGATGCATCCACCTCCACGACAAACGGTAAGGAGACATCGGGCTGCACCAGAATGGGCGCTGAGGCAAAACTATTCTTGAGGAATTCAAACGCCTGTACCGCAGGCTCAGACCAGTCAGAAAAGTCGGTACCCTTCTTAGTCATGTCAGTCAGTGGTTTGGCAATCATAGAGAAGTTCTTAATAAATTTCCTATAGTAATTGGAGAAGCCAAGAAATCGCTGAAGCGCCTTAAGATTATCAGGCCGATCCCAATGTAGTACCGCCTGCACCTTTGCGGTGTCCATCTTAAAACCTGAGGCGGAGATTATATAACCCAAGAACGGTAGCTCCTGTACGAAAAACACACATTTTTCAAGCTTGACATAGAGCCTGTTCTCTCTGAGCAACTGCAGAACCTGTCTAACATGCTCTATATGTGTATCATGGTCGCGAGAGAAAATGAGGATGTCGTCAAGATAAATTATAACAAACCTCCCCAACAACTGAGAGAAGACATCATTAATGAAGTGTTGAAAGACCGCCGGTGCCATAGTCAACCCAAACGGCATTACCAAACTCTCAAAGTGACCCTCAGGGGTATTGAACGCTGTCTTCCACTCATCCCCCTGACGGACTCTTATAAGATTGTACGCCCCCCTGAGGTCCAGTTTGGAGAACCACCTGGCACCAACCACTTGGTTGAATAAATCGGGTATAAGTGGCATAGGGTAAGGATCACGGACCGTAATCTGGTTGAGTTCTCTGAAATCCAGACACGGGCGTAAACCGCCATCCTTCTTTTTAACAAAGAAGAAGCCAGCAGCCAGAGGAGAAGAGGAAGGTCTAATATGACCCTTGCTCAGGCTATCCGCAATGTATTCCTTGAGAGCTAGCCTCTCGGGACCTGAGATATTAAACATTCTAGCTTTAGGTAACTTGGCCCCTGGTTTCAACCTAATAGCACAGTCATAGGGGCGATGCGGTGGTAGTTCCGAACAACCCTTCTCAGAAAATACATCCGCATAATCCAGCAACGGCTCCGGGATACTGGGGGTCAAAGCGGAAATACATGTAGCCAGGCACCTCTCCTGACACTCCCTGCTCCACTGAATTATGTCCTGGGTCTTCCAATCAATAACAGGATTATGCATTGACAACCATGGAAAGCCCAGAACCATCTGAGCCGGTAAGTTACTAAGCACCTTACAAGTTACCCGCTCTGAGTGTAATACTCCGATGTGGAGTTGTATATCCAACACACACTCTGTGATCTTCCCTTGAGACAACGGGGAAGCATTGATGGTAACCACCCGGATGGGGTTCGGCAATTTCTCCACCGGAAATCCCGCTGTATGCGCGAACCTCTCATCAATGAGATTGGCAGCTGAGCCACTATCAATAAATACTGTAATAGAGAGCATTTGCCCCCCAAGTACCACCCTAGCAGGGAGCATACACTGGGAAACCATGACGGAGGATACACAAAGGCTCAGACTAGACTCCTCCAAACCCTCTGAGCCTATCAGTTTTCCGCCAGTGGGCCCTTCTTAGGTACCAGGGGGCAAGCGTTAATAAAATGTCCTCCTTTGCCACAAAAAAAACAGAGCCCCTGCCTTCTGTGCCAAGGACGTTTAGGCTTGTTACTCGGTGACTGTGCTATACCAGCGATCTGCATGGGTTCCACGGATTCACCCGCGGCAACCTCACCGACCACTCCCCCACCTCCCGGAGGCAACGAAACCAGCGCCCCCTGACGGAGACGTCGGTCTATGCGTACTACAAGTGCCATCGCAGCCTCCAGAGAGGCGGGAGTCTCGTACATTAGGAGAGTCTTTTTAACCCTTCCAGAAACCCCATGCAAAAATTGACTTCTAAGCGCAGGGTCATTCCACTGCGTGTCCACCGCCCAGCGCCGGAATTCCGTGCAGTAATCCTCAGCTGGTCGATCACCCTGTAGCAGTGAGCGTATCTTAGACTCTGCTAAGTTTAATCTATCCGGATCGTCATAGATCAAACCCAGAGCAGAGAAAAAAAAATCTACAGATTCAAATGCCGGTGAGTCTGAAGGGAGTGAAAAGGCCCAGGCCTGTGGGTCACCACTCAGCAAAGAAATCACCAAGCCCACGCGTTGAGCCTCATTACCTGAGGAATGTGGACGCATATGGAAATACAATTTGCATGATTCACGAAACACCATGAACTTACCACGATCACCAGCAAATCGTTCAGGAAGGGGAAACTTGGGCTCAGCTGCCCTGGCTGCAGCCTCAGCAGGTACTGCAGGAGCTGACAGGCCTTGTTGCTGGACCGCCCCCCGGAGTTCAGTGACCTGTATGGATAGAGCCTCCAGCTGCTTGGTTAGGGAAAGTATAGGATCCATAGTAAGTAACCCCTATATTCCCTATCTATACCTTTTTTTTTTTTTTTTTTTTCTCACTTTATTATTTGGGCCGACTATAATGTCATGGTATGCCTAGGTTACTTTAGGCAAAAACCCCGGGACCCCTGCGATGTCCCTCAGACTAGAGGGACCCTGTCTGTCCCTCTACCCAGGGTTTACACTGAAGGTGTGCCTGCCTGAGCCTCCACCCTGTCCCTGTCTCCTGTCCAGCCCTAAGCTGAACCCACCTCCCTCCACCCAGTGAGGGGACCAGACACCAGACCCCACAAATACGTATGGACAGGGGTAAAAGAAACACCACACAGTTAATACACAAGGGAATACAATAATGTGCAAGGGCAACCAAATATATATATATAACAGATTGGAGAAAGAACCACTGAGGGATATACTGCACCAGATATCAGACGCTCCAACACCACCACTGCTGACCGGTATTGCTAGCACTAGGCTAAAGCTATAGTCGGCGACGCCCATAGTCAGGACGAACTATTTAAAGACCAAGGGCGGGGCCCAGCCCTCAGCCAGCATGACAACCTGGTTAACCCTATCCCGACTGGAACAGAATACCCAACAGGGTATTACCGCTGTCTGCCGGACACCCTGGTGTGAACAGTGTCCGACATGACAGTGTCATAGGAAATCCACAACGTTTAGCAAAATCCAAGTCCATCAGGTTCAGAGCTGCTCCTGAATCCACAAAAGCCTTGTCGGAAAATATGGACAGGGAGCAGATCAGAGTAATTGCCAGAAGAAACTTAGGTTGAACACCACCCACAGAAAACGTGTGTGCACAACGTTTCTCTCGTTTAAGGCAGACAGAAATAATATGCGAGGCATCTCCACAAAAAAAACACAGCTTATTAAGCCTTCTGAACTCCTGACGTTGCGCCCTAGACAAAACTCCATCACATTGCATAGGTTCAGACATTTGTTCAACAGGTGGCAACATCTCTCGTGTAGTTTTGCGTTCACATAAACACCGATCCACCTGAATGGCTAATGACATAGAATCGTCAAGACGAGAGGGAACAGGAAATCCCACCATAGTATCTTTTACAGTTTCTGACAAACCCTTCCGAAAGAGGGCTGCCAAGGCACCATCATTCCAGGTAGTAAGAACCGCCCACTTTCAGAATTTTTGACAGTACAACTCTGCCGAATCCCGACCCTGGCTTAATGCCAACAGGGTCTTTTCAGCCTGATCAATAGCATTAGGTTCATCATACAACAACCCCAAGGCTTGAAAAAATGCGTTCACATTATTCAGAATAGGATCATCAGGTTGAAAGAAAACGCCCAATCCTGGGGATCGCCTCGCAGCAAAGAGATGACAATTTTAACCTGCTGCACGGAGTTCCCAGACGAGTTAGGCTTCAAGGCAAAAAATAATTTACAATTATTCTTGAAATGCAAGAATTTAGACGAATCCCCAAAAAACACATCAGGAGTAGGAATCTTTGGTTCAGCAGCATGTGAATGAGCAAGATAGGCGGAAATTCCCCACACTTCAGCAGCGAGCTGCTCCTCACGATCAGACAATTGCTTCATCTCCATTGAGAGAAAAATTCCCCCTACGGCCTCAGAGATATAGAGGAAAAAATATGCACAGAAAGAAAAAAAAAATTCTGACACTTTTTTTTTTTTCCTTTTTTTTTTTTTACAATTCTCTCCTGCTATTGAGTACCCTAGGATCTGCAGTATGGCTGGTGATTCTGTTATGATGAGTCACCGAAGGAGGAAAAAACAAAATACCAGCTAAGTCCAGAAAAAACAGAGAGGTTGGCAGCTATCGGATTGCAGACCCCTGAACCTATCCACAACAACCAGCAGCAGCCGTGGGGGGTTCCTACGGTGCCCTAGACCCCTCGAACACAGCCGGAGAACTACATAGCCTAAAGACAGAAAGGGGAAAAACTAAACTGCCCCAGAGCAGACCCCAAAGCAATAGGCAGCCCCCAACATATAATGACGGTGAAGCAGGATGAAAACACTAACACAGATAGAAAGATAGGTTGAGCAAATGATGGGGCCCAAGCTAACTACATAGGACAGGACAGGAAAGCTGCTGTCTGCCATCCGCAAAAACCCTATCAAAATGAGCCAACCGACTGATAGGAAAAACAGGCCCTGAAGTCGCTAGGCTTCAAAAGACTATATCAGCACTCAGGTATATTCTGAAGACAGAGCAAAAGAACAACAGATCAGAGACAAAAATGGAATTCAGCTCACCCCCGGCCGGGGATGGCAGAGCTCCCAAAAAAACAAGTCAAAACAAAAACAAAACTGAAGAGTACAAAGCAGAGCAGAAAAACTTAGCTTTGAGTTGCAGGAATCAGACTGGTCTCCAAGAATCCAGCAGGAAAATCACCAGCCAGGAAGAAGGGCGTCGGCAGCCTAATATCCAGTCCTCAATTCCAGCCACCCAGTCATCAGCTAGCTGCCCAGGTGTTTGGTAATCAGTCACACTACCTTCCTTCACTAGAGGAGGGAGTTCATCAGACCTCAATGGTGAAGGGAAAAATGAACTCACAACACTTCTCTTAATATATCCTTGAACTGTATTTGCTTTTTTTTGCTGCTGCATCACACTGTTTACTCATGTGAAGTCTGTGATCTATTAGTATACCCAATCTTTTTCACACGTGCTGTTGCTTAGTTCTGTTCTGTAGATGTAATTTTTATTTTTCTTGCCCAGATATAGAATCTTGCATTTCTCCATGTTAAATGTCATTCTATTAGTTACTACCCATTTATCGAGCTTATCATGATCCTTCTGAATCCTTTTTCTGTCTTTTCTAGTGTTAGTTATCCCTCCTAGCTTTGCATCGTCTGCAAATTTGACTCTTATAACGTCAGTTCCCTTATCTAGATCATTTATAAAAGTGTTTAACAGCACTGGGGTCAGGACAGAGCCTTATGGTATCCTACCTGAAACACTCTTCCAATTGGATGTGCAACCATTTATTACCACTCTCTGAGTACTATCACTGAGCCAGTTATTAATCCACCTAACTCTAGCCTAGCCAATCCCATACTTGGTCATTTTCTCAATAAGGATAGTATGAGATACTTTATCAAATGCTATGCTGAAGTCAAGATATACTATATCTACTACATTTCACAATTATCTTGCAGTGTAGACAGGCTGCCAATCACCTGATGAAATGTTACTACTTTTGGCATTTTCATGTCAGTTTTTCATAGCTCCTATCAGTTTCCTACCTCATCAGACTCTCCTGATTCATTAACAGGCATGTGCCTCTTAATGAATCAGGAGCGTCTGGCTCAAACAGGCAACCTCTTCAAGACTGGAGAGAAAATTGCTGGTCTTGATGAATCGGGGTCGGTGCATACCGTCTGAGGAAGACACAGTTAGGGTACGTGCACACGCTGCGGAATCTGCTGCGGATTAATCCGCACGGATTTTGCAAAAACCGCAGATAATCCGCAGGTCCAAAGACCTGCGGATTATCTGCGGTTTTGCCTGCGGTTTGGTCCTGCGGATTCACTATCTCCACAATGGTGGAGATAGGAACCCGCAGCGGTTTCCGCAGAAAGAATTGACATGCAATTCTTTCTGCGGATTCAAAACCGCAGCAAATCCGCGCGGTTTTTTCCGCAGCGTCGGCACAGCATTTTTTTTTTCCCATTCAAATGAATGGTACTGTACACCGCAGCTAAAACTGCTGCGTGTCCGCAGCGGCCAAAACCGCTGCGGAAATGCAGCGGAATCCGCAGCGTGTGCACACAGCCTAAGATGGCGACACACCTAGGGTAACTTTTCCATACCTTGGCTTTCTGGGACCTTTAAGGTTACTACTGGATTCTGATATCATATTATTGATATTTTCTCTGCATGTGTATTTTTATTTGTTAAATTTGGTATTTGATGTACTTTTTGGCTTCCTAAACTATTTGGGGTGAGTTAATCCATGTTTTTAATTTGTTTGTTTATTAGTCACTATGTTTAATTAAATTAATACAGCTTTTCATGATTTTATAAGCTCTGATATATACAGTACATATACGAAGATCCTTGTAGATTGGTCTTATTCCATTCCTAGTTAGTCTTGCTCTTACTTTGAGCTTGGGCCTTGGGGTATTATATGCAATGGGAACTTTTCATTTTAAACGTTTGAGTTGTATCTCCCTGGATGTGCAGACTCTGATTTATGCATGAATCTTTGAGTTATTTTGATATGTGAAGCCAGTTATCCAGCCAATATTTCATTTACGAGTTCATTGAACATGGCTGTACCTGAGTAGCAAGATGTAAGATACACAGTTTAGTTAGCGTTGCCAGCTACTGGCATCTATCTATTTACCAGTCTCATGGTGCCCATCCTATTATCAACCACAGCACATTCAGCATAACAGTATAACAATAACAGGCTATTATTTGCCATTTCCATACATAATGTATGAAGAATAATATTATTCCTAATGTAGCATGCAAAATGGACACATAGAATACATATAAATAAGTAATAAAAGGAGAACTGGAAGTGACTGAGACGGCACTTAATAATACGAGAAGTAATAAAATACTGGAATTTACTATGGTGTGTACAGTTTGAGAGGACTTGTTGATGGTATAAATAGGCATTAAAATGCAGAGTTTTGATTAAACTGCAGCACCAGATGGCTCAGTAAAAATGTGAGTTTTTACAGGCCTTATATTGTGTACAGCCAAGTGTGCTAACAGAATGGTATGGCTAAAACGTTGTTCGTGAATGCTACATCTTTTCTGTGCTCTTCATCACATGCTGACATGTACATTATTATGAACAGGTATACCATTGGAATTTAATCATACATTATTACTATGCTACGCTTTCTTCAAGTTTTCCTCATCTTCTGCAGGTGTGTGAGGCATTATATAAATTTTAAAGGTTGTGTGGTAGTTGTCCATGGCTGGCCATGGATTACAGAGAAAGCTACGGAATATTTAGAGCTTGGTCATTTCATAATACAGCTGTAAAGAATGAAATTCAGAAATTCGTGGACAGTATTTAAAAAATTGGGGACTTTTCCAGTGTCAGTAAAAAAAAAACAATTATTGTGTGTGTGTGTGACTTTTTAAACTGAAGAAGCTTGTGTAGGGGAAGTGGACTGACGTATGGACCTGTCTGCAGCAGGAAAGGTTAATGTGCAATATGCTGGATATGGACTACTGTGTATGAAGATGGGAGACAGCTAGACAGAGGAGAAGGATGTTGAAGTACAGGGTTTTTGCCACTAGGGGGAGACCAAGGACAGCAGAAATGAAAGAAGGTGTAATACTGCAGTTTGGCCACAAGATGGGAGCAGGGAGCAGTGAGAGCAGGGCTTCACATCAGCTTATGGCTACGAAACTGCAAAGTCATGGGGGGCGGGGTTACAGGAGCTCTAGGGGGAATTCCCAGGGATGGGATATATAAGGAAGAGTAGAGAGTTCTAGAAGTCAGTCCAGAGGAGTGAAGAAGACTGGAGGGAAAGGCAGGACAAGAAGAAGCTCCAGGAAGGACTGGTGAGAGAGACGGTCAGGGGGGGTGGCCCTGACAGGAGAGCCGCAGGTCAGAGCGAGCTCGGGAGGTACCAGAGACGGATGGACTCGAACGGGTGAAGCGCTGTGGTGATAGGCCTAGGGCAGCCACAGTGAAAGAGCTGCAAGGGATGTCATTCAGGAAGACAGAAGAAAAGGAAAGGTACCCGGGCCTGTGTGCGGAGCTCGTTGTGCAGCAGCTGTGTGGTGCTGCAGTCGTCGAGAGGATGGCCAATAAAGAGGACCTGTTGGACACACTTCAGTCTCTGTCTCAGTTTGTTCGCGGCGAAGAAAGAGGCCATCCCCGGTCGGCACTCCTACCTACACTTGTACAGATTATTCTTTAACTAAGGGCAGCCCGAGATCACACATGTGAGAAACACAGCCGAGTCTCGCATGTTAATTTCCGGCACTGCCGTCGTCACTCAAGAGCGGAGCGTTCAGCTCCATGTATTGCTATGCAGCCGCACGCTCCGCTCCCGAGTGGCGGCGACAGCTGCGGGTATTAACATGCGAGACTCGGCCTTGTTTCTCGCATATGTGATCCCGGCCTAACACTGAGTGTTGGTATCAGTATTCTCTCTAAACTGTATTTGTGTGTATACAGTATATATATATATATATATATATATACAGTATATAGTAAAATGTACAGCACTTATAATTTTAATGATCCATTATGATCTTCCTATACATCAATAAATAAATGTTGCCTGTCAGTGATTTTTGGATAAGTTGTCCAGAAAGCTCACTGAAATAAAAACTCTGCTTTCAACTTACTGACCAGCCAATTTTTACATTTCTGACCACTGTTAATTTATGAGGTAATAACTCTGGAATGCATCCATGGATGCCGGTGATTCTGACATTGTTTTCTCATGACATATTGTATTTTATGATAACGGTAAAATTTCTTTGATATGACTTGTGTTTATTTTGAAAAAAAGGAAATTTGGTGAAAATTTTGAAAATTTTCAATTTTTATGCCCTTAAGGGCTCATATCTGTTTGCGAGAAAAAAAAGGTCCGATTTCTGGACCGAAAAAACGAGTGTAATGCGATCTCCATGCGATTTTTCCACGGAACATCTGTATGACATGCGTATGCAATCCATATGCAATGCAATTTTAACATAAGCTTTTACACACAGTAGTTCTCTCTAAGTAAAAGCTCATGTTCAAATAGCATTGTAAAAAAAAATGCACATATATATATATATATATATATATATATATATATATATATATATATATATTGTAAGGTAACGCTTGTTATTCATGTTGGGGACACTCACTCGGCCGCCGATTAACTAGGTCCGGCACGGGTTTTTCAACATAAACAGTCCATGCGGTTTATTAATCAGCATAAACCATATACTGCAACAGGCATATATCCAGCAACAGAAAGTTCATGACAGAGCTCCGCTCTCTCAGACCTGTGGTCACACAGGTTGTGCAATGTCCAGCAATCAGGCTCTATAGATCCACAGTTATTTCCCCCTCTCCGGGGTTACCTCTTAGCTGCTTTTCACTCCGACGTCCATTCCTCCTGGGGACTGTCCGATACTCACAGGCCAATATACAGAGGCATCCCCGGGTCAGCGGCCTCCACACATGCTCTTCAGGAAGGCAACACCTCTTCCAGCATGTCGGCCTTCCGGGACCTTCCACACGGACCAATCAGATCCAGGCACTCTCTCTCATGTGACCTACCCTGGTCACGTTAAATGGTCTGCTGCCACGCCCACCAGATCACATGGCTATGACCTCATCGCAGATCCTATTTCAGACACCCAGCCATACACACATATATACATGCTTACTATGGGCATTTAGTCACACACCCCTGGTCCCACCCATCTCACCAGCCACCTGGAAGCTCTCCCTGATACACTGCAGCAAACCCTCAGCTGTACCTCTGCTGATCAACACATGTTCAAGCTTCCATCCCAGGGCCACCCACCCTGGGATACATAACGTTCATTTACCATCCTATTCCCATTACCACAATGGATATGCCTATGTGCATGACCCATACAGCACCCCCTAGCTGTCACAGCACCACATACCTCCCCCTCTGTTCAAACTTGTGGGGTTGAACACTTGACATCACCCAGGGGTCTCAAGACCAGGCACCCATGTCACATTGCCCTACAAGTCAAGAGGACCGTCTCTGTCTGTTTTGGGCATCATATGGTATCATATTTACGTTAGGCCTCCCCCACCCCCAGCGGTCAGTATATAGGCCTTGGGATTTGGCCTTCCAGTCAAAGTCCATCTGCGTGACCAGACCCTCTTTAGTCTCCACACTTTCCCTGTCTGCTCCGTCCCCTGACTTTTCTCCCCATGACCGGCTCTGTCGGTTGGTGCAGTCATAAGTCTTACTTAGAGTCGAACCTCCTGTCTGGTCTGACCCATGTAGTGCATCACAGGAGCTACTGTCTAAGTCTCTCAGTCTCATAGTGTAAGAAGAACTGCCACTTGAAGATTTTTGATGTTCACGTTTGCCTGACAGTCTTTGGCCACCTGCTATTTCACTTTTTGGAAGATCCCTTTGGGTCCTTATACCTTTGGTTGAAGGCTGCCGTCATCTGATGTTCCGCATCTCTTTATTAATCTGCAGTCGGTCCAGTCTCAACTGCTCTATCTCCTGCAGGTACGTTACTCGGTATTCCAGGAGCATCCGGAAGTTCCTAAGGTTTTCCATGGAGCCAGCCACAATGATGGGAATCATGCCCTCTTCATCAGATACCTGGATTTCATCATCAGGAGGGATCCTCACCCCCACCACACCGGAGATATCCACAAGGTTTTGCATCACTTTACAGAACCTTCCAACGTTTCTTTCCACCAGATATTTGGGTACCGGAATTACATCTTGCTCCAAGCCCAGCTGATTCTTAGCTTCCCTTGCCAGCTATAGACGTCGCTCAGCTTTCACATTACTCCGCCTGAACAATCGGTTTAGCGTGGAGACATTGCAGATTTGTATCTGTCAGGACAGCTACCCACTTTGCTGTGTCCTCCCTGGTTGATAGCACCACCAATTGCCTAGTCTCAGGTGCCCATTGCACCCTACACGCTTTGACCTCCTTTTTAAAAGCCTCATGCACCCCTTCACCGGTACAGAGTTCTTGCACATCTTCGAGTACGTCAATTATGCACTTGAAGGTCATGGGCTTGCTCTCTTCCTGGACAGATGGCTCCGGGTTTACCATGGACACATCCCTAAATACAGTTGTCCCGACCAGGGAGACTCTCTTGTCCAGCTTTAGCTCCAAATCTTCATGAGATTTCACCTCTTCGAGACCCCTTGCCAAGATGGGCACCGGCAGTTCTGTTTTGATATCACTCGGGCTCGGCCGCTTTAAGTCTTCAACCACCAACTTCTTCTCCCACAGCAGACCTCTTACTACTTCTTTGAGCACTTCCACATCTTCTCTGAGGGTCTTACTCATACTTTGCCATGTTGACAGGTGACCTCTGAGCTCAGAGACTTCCTTCTCCAGCTCATCCACTCTGTGCTCCCTTTCTATCTTAGAGCCATAGTCACCTCCATCAGCCGAATGAACCCTCCGGTTACCCTCTAATCGTGTGTCTGCTCCAGTCGTCCTATCTACCAGCTCACCATCAGTCATGTCACGAGACATCAGGTCCATCAAGTGGGCAGACGCACCCCTTCCTCCGGTCACTCCTACATTTGACCTTTCCACTTTAGGAAGCATCACTGTCTCAATGTCTGCCAGCCCAACAGTAGAAAGGTCTCCATCCCCCTGCTGTAGAGGAACTCCCCTCTCCCACAAGCCAGAGAACAGTCTAGAGTCCCGGCCTATAACCACTGGACAGGACAGATTCGGGACTTTCGCGACATCCTGTCCCGCAATGTCCCAGCCTGTCTCAAAACTACCCTGGCCACTGGACAAACTTTAGTGCCCCCGTGGTTGCAAGTGACCCCAACCTTTCTACTGGGTATCTCAGGAGCAACCCTCACTAGAGTCACCGGTCTCCCCGGGTCGACCAGACCAACCACATCTTCGTTATTTATCTGGAGGCCACACCCCCTGTTACATCGTGTCGAGTGGGTAGTTCACCAGGCAGGCTGGACACATATAGGACATTTGTCTCTGGCAACAGTTCATCTGTACCACCCCTTTTATGTCAGGATGCTCCTCCCCCTTTTGGGCCACTATCCCCTTTTTGGACTCCGCCTCCCCCTGGGACTCCACCCTTTTAGGGTTACCACCCCAGTTTGGGTCACCGCCCCCTTTCGGGATTTCCCCATGTCCCCTCTACAGGCCTTCTTAGGCCCAAGTTCACACAATGGAGTTTATGTCTTTTCGGGCTTGTACTGGCCTTTAAGCACGACACCACACCAGCTCCTGCTGGCATTGCCACAGCTCCTGCTGTTACCAATCACCGGCACCTCCGGCTGCCGCTCACAAGCAGCTGCTGGTATCGCTGCAGCTCCTGCTGCGCTGTCTTCTCGGACCCCTCAATCCACAGCAATCTTCGTAACCCCGCTGAGTTACCGCTAGACGCTTGTCACCTTCATGACCCCACTGAGCCACCGCAAGCTGCCTTGAAAAAACTTTGTAACCTCACTGAGTCACAGCAACACCTTCTGCTTTATAGGACAGAGAAGAGAAAAAGAAAAAAAATACACCTACACAATCTCTCACTGACCCCGGTCAGTACAACACAGACTCCTGTCCATTACCTGCTGGTCTTGGCCACATAGGTTCTTGGGTACCTCTTATCCACAGAGGCACCCTATAGCCACTTCTCATACAGTCTATCCCTGACCCCGGTCAGCATACCACAGACTCCTGTCTGTTACCTGTTGGCAACACAGGTTCCCGAATGCCTCTTCTCCTCAGAGGTATCCCACAATTTATCAACAGTCTCTTTCTCTGACCCTGGTAGGCATCACACGGTTTTCACGACCATTACCTGATGGCCACACAGGTTCTCAGATCCCTCTACCACAGAGGTATCCTGTGCACATTTCTCTCACTGACCCCAGTCAGCAGAACTCACGGTTTTCAAGACCGTCTGCTCTCCTGGCTCAGAGTCGCCAGCACTGCAACATGTGCATCTTAGAACCGTTGCTACTAGCAACCGAATTTGTAGACCTTTGTCCATTGCCCCAAGCAACAAGGCTACTGCAGTGCCCTTAGCATTTTCCACCAATTGAAAGGTAACGCTTGTTATTCATGTTGGTGACACTCGCTTGGCAGCCAATTAACCAGGTCCGGCACAGGTTTTTCAACATAAACAATCCATGCGGTTTATTAATCAGCATAATCCATATAGTGCAACAGGTGTATATCCAACAACAGCAAGTTCAAGATAGAGCTCCGCTCTCTCAGACCTGTGGTTACACAGGTTGTGCAATGTCCAGCAATCAGGCTCTATAGCCTCATAGTTATTTCCCCCTGTCAGGGGTTACCTCTTAGCTGCTTCTCACTCCAGCATCCATTCCTCCTGGGGACTGTCCGATACACACAGGCCAATATACAGAGGCTTCCCCGGGTCAGCGGCCTCCACACATGCTCTTCAGGAAGGCAGCACCTCTTCGAGCATGTCGGCCTTCTGGGACCTTCCACATGGACCAATCAGATCCAGGCACTCTCTCTCATGTGACCTACCCTGGTCACCATATATGGTCTGTAGCCATGCCCACCGGATCACATGGCTATGACCTCATCGCAGGTCCTATTTCAGACACCCAGCCATACACACATATATACATGCTAACTATGGGCATTTAGCCACATGCCCCTGGGTGGGTTTGGAGATGACTGGCCCCACCCATCTCACCAGCCACCTGGGAGCTCTCCCTGATACACTGCAGCAAACCCTCAGCAGTACCTCTGCTGATCAACACATGTTCAAGCTTCCATCCCAGGGCCACCCACCCTGGGATACATAACAGTCATTTACCATCCTATCTCCATTACCACAATAGATATGCCTGTGTGCAAGACCCATACAGTGCCCCCTAGCTGTCACAGCACCACAATATATATATATTTCATAGATTTTTTATGGTGTTCACTGAAGGAGTTAACTAGTGGGACAGTTTTATAGAGCGGGTCGTTACGGATGCGGCAATACCAAATATGTGTACTTTTATTGATTTTTTATAAATATAAATAAATTTATTTTTTGGTAAAATGTATATTTTTTTCTTTGGGGATTTAAAAAAAAAAAAATTGTTACACATTATAATATATATTTTTTTTACTTTATTACATTGTCCCATTACTATATTACATCAGATCGCTGATCTTACACTGCACAGCAGAGTATCAGTTCAGCGATCTGACAGGCAGGGAAGGAGGGATGCTGGCTGCCTGCTCTCGGCAGGCGCTCACAAGCCACCTTCTCTGCAGGACCACGCGGCCTTCTTGATGTCGGGGGTCTCCATGGAAACCACCAGAATAACGCGATCATATCACAATGTTCTGGTGGGAGCACACACTACTGACAGCGGCATCAGAGGGGTTATATGCCCACGATCGGTGCTAGCACCGAACATGGGCATTGCTGTGGGGTGTCAGCTGTCACATACAGCGGACAACCAAATGCGATCGCCGCGGTGCTCAGCATGATACCATGCGATCGCGGCGCCGTACTATTACTGCTCTCGGCACAATCACAGCTTCCGCAGAGCAGTACTAGTAGGGCAGAGGTCGCGAAGGGGTTAAAATATAAGTTTTATTAAGTTTCATTTAAAAAGAATTATCAACTTATAAAGCCAAACAAGGTGAAAATGCAATGTGTAAAACTGATAAAGATAGATAAGGATAATTGGAGGAAACTAATATAACGAGAGGGTAGGCTAGTGTGGTGTATAAAAATCTAGCTTGTTAACCTTCTGTCGATTGTAGTAGTGTACTTGATTGTCACTGCTATAGATATTGGGTGTCGCCGTAATCTAACCTCAGATATGAAATAAAAGGCGACCATTAGTCCTACAGCTTAACACCTCATCAATAGACGTGATGTAACTAATTTCCCAGGGAACCCAGAAAAGTAACTAACTGCTACCTATATAATTAGATGACATGTTCTACTGTTCTATTGCCTACAGTAACTGTGTTAACATAGGTAATCATAATCAATCATACTCAGCTGAAGTGAAGAAAGGGGTGAGCTGACCCTATATGCCACCCCTGCTGTACATCTACCTATTTGCGGAGGTTAGATAACGAGATGTGGTACCCCCGCTCATGCGTCGACTGCCTCTATGCTCCTGTATCAGCCCCTAACCAAATGTACAGAATGAAACAGAGGGTCAGTTGACCTATATATGCTGCTGGTAGTATTCTCTGTCGTAGGTAAGATATTCAATGTAGTGGTTAGAAAAAAATCCCAGAACATGGGCAGGGAGCAGTAGACTAGATGTAAAAGTGCAATAATATTCCATCTTTTTCACTGAGATACCCAATGGGAGTGATCAGAAAAAAGCACAATTTCAAAAAAATCAATTAAAATGACATTTTGTTAAAAAGTGACCTCAGATGTTACATTTGAGGTCACTTTCAGTTTACTTTTTTGTGTTCATATTGGGGTTTATTTGTGTTTTTTTGTGCTCATTCTGTTTATTTTTATGCTAAAAAAAAACTAATAAAATGTCATTTTTAATTGATTTTTCAAAATTGTGCTTTTTCTGATCACTCCCATTGGGTATCTCAGTGAAACAGATGGACTATTGTTGCATGTATATCACATTATTATTCTTGGATCATTTATTGATTATAGATGTCAAAGTGATAGCACACAGGGGTAAGCACACATACATGCATACTAACCACAGAGTGGGTATACATAGAAAACACAGCATCTGTTATGCTCAGCATACTTGATGAATTATTCTACTAGCGTGCATTGAAATGGACAGAAATAAATTGCATCTGGGTAGGATTTAGCCCCTGGCGTTATATATTTATACATAGATAAGCAGCCTGCTAGATAAAAAGACATGTGTGGGCATCATGCATAATAGCAGTTAGCATTCGGATAATAACCAATTGGCCTGCTCAAAGAAATAGCCTTGCAAACAGTACATGGGGTCACAATTGATTGCTTATCTGTTCCGAGGTGGTGTTCCAGGTACACAGGTTACTGCCAAAGTCAATCTCTACATAGATAAGCAATCTGCTAGATAAAAAGACATGTGTGGGCACCATGCATAACAACAGTAAGCATTTATATAATGATCAATTGGCCCAATCAAAGGAATAACCTTGCAAATAATACATGGGGTCACAATTGATTGCTTATCTGTTCAGACGTGGTGCTCCAGGTACACAGGTAAATGCCAAAGTCAGTCTCAACACATTTCCGCCATGACTGGGTTCATCAGGAGGTACCGATGTACTGGAGTATGGCAGAGGATCAATGTCCTTTGTGTTAGGTGCCGAGATTTTCCCTCTGCACTGGATGCTCAAATAGATGGCGCAGGAAGGTCGACCCTAGTGACAGATTCAATTCAAGTCAGGGTTGTCAACATGACTTTTTATTTTTTCTGGACTACTGTAGCCTCATCCATACTGTTAGGATTGGCGGAACGCACCAAATAAGAAATTATTCGGGCAGCGAAAAACACTGAGGAAACAGGAACTGCAGCAGCAACCTTAGTAGTGGGTTCGGCAGATGCTTGTGCTACCAATGCGGCAAGATCCACAGCTGTAGACGCCCATTCGAGACTGGTCAACCTGCTCTCAAGCTGCTGGATGTACTGCTGATGATGCTGATCGTCCACCATTGCTAACTAGACCCTAGGGGTTAGTATACCGTTAGGATTGGCAGAACGCACCAAATAAGAAATTATAATAAGGTGGGTTCGCAACCCAGGATCCACCAAAGGCTTAGCTGGAGAGCCAGCAGCAGCTACATGTGCAACATGAGCCTGAGCAAGGCGCTGGGTCTGAAGTCTGTGCTGAGCAGTCATCCCAGTGGCTGAGCCTGAATGGGAGACCACAGTACCAGACAAGGCCTGGGACCTATTCCATGCAATGGAAAAATCCTGGTACCTAACACTTTCTGAGCCAGAATTGAAAGTACTAAAAGAATATCTAGATGCAAATTCAGAGAAAGGCTTTACTTAACCTCCTTCTTTGCCAGTTGGAGCACTTTAATTTTCTGTAGTAAAAAAGAACTCAACCCTTCGGCCATGTATCAATTACAAAGAAATTAATAAAATTACCATTAAAAAAACCCACTCCCCTTAATTCCTGAGTTGCTAGGCTAGAGAGACTGGGTTCTGCCATGGTTTCTACTAAACTCGATCTAAGGGTGGTTTATAATCTCATATGAATTTGCCTGGGAGATGAGTGGAAAACTGCCTTTAGAACTAGATAAGGACATTTTGAATCCAGTATGCCTTTGGCCTCAGCAATGCTCCTTTCACCTTTCAGCATTTCATTGATGATGTTTTTTGAGATTTTTTGGATCGATTTGTTGTTGTTTATCTTGATGACATTCTTATATTTTCAGATTCTTTGGAGGAGTATTGCAGGCATGTCCAGTTAGTCCTGGAACATCTACAGAAGAACCATCTATATATCAAACTCGAAAAATGTGAATTTGAACAAACAAGGTCTCAATTTCTGGGATATATCATCTTCTCAGAAAGTCTGAGCATGGACCCCAGTAAAATCATTGTGGTAGTTGGTTGGCCTACCCCAAGAAATGTAAAAGACGTACATCGCTTTATAGGATTTGCAAATTTCTACAGAAGGTTCAGTAAAAACGTTTCAAAATTTTTTTACCAATTTCATCACTCACAAAGAAAACTAAAGTGTCTTCCTGGTCTCCAGAGGCACAAGTGGCTTTTGACAAACTAAAGATCCTTTTTACTTCCACACCATTACTAGCCTATCCAAATCCTGAACTGCTGTTTGTTGTTGAAGTAGACGCCTCAGACTCTGTGGTGGGAGCTGTTTTATTAAAGCGAGTTGGAGACAAAATGAAATTTCATCAATGTGCATTCATTTCTCATGCCGTGTCAGCTACAGAAAAGGACTATGGCATTGGAAATAAAGAACTTTTAGCTTTTAAAGTCACCTTCTCTGAATGGAGACATCTTTTGGAAGGAGCCAGTCATCTGGTGACTGTATTTACAGACCACAAAAATTTTGAATTCATCAGTACAGCTTAGAGGCTGTCTGCAAGACAAGCATGTTGGGCCTTATTTTTCTCCAGGTTTAATTTTATAATTTATTGGACTGGTTCAAGAAATGGTAAGGCTAAAGGTCTTTCCAGGATATTTACTGAACCCGGACTTCAGGAGAGAACTAGCACTGACTGTACCATTCGGTGTCCAAAAAAATGTTTTGGGAATAGTGGACACCAAAGAATTTTTAACAAAGATTAAAGATGGATACCAAACTTTTTTCTTACCCATATTTTTAAATATGTTGATCTTTCTTTTAAGGAGGGGATTTGAATGCACAACCACCAAATATATGTCCCTGAATCTGTTCGACTTGAAGTCCTCAAACTTGTCCACGATTCTACACTTGTTGGACACCCTGGAGGCATGAAAACACAAGAACTAATGTTACGTTCTTTTTGGTGGCCTAATTGCAGGGAGATGAGAAGATCAGACTGTCAATCATGAAATGTCTCACACTGGTAACACCCTTTTATATAAAATAAGCTCTAGAGGCAGACACTCAGAGAGATATATGTCTGGCCCATAGATCTCAACAGCTCTTTTACATATTAAGAAAAATGTGGATTTCTCTGGAGGAAGACATCAGATTGTAAATATCAAAGTATTATTGTATTCAGATTCCTATGACCTGCATGAACATAGATGGCTTAGAAGGGATGCTCCTACTGACAGAATCCTTTTAACCCCTTAATGTCCAAAGGCAGGATGTCAGTTCCCGCACCAAGACGGACTATGCCCGTCATGCATTTAAACTATCACTGCATCTAAATAAGCAGTGATAGTTCAGTGCTGACAGCTGTCAGGACAGCTGAGAGGCACGGGAATAGGTGCAAGGACCAATGCTGTCGGTCCCCGCACCCATATCACTGTAATCACAGCATGATCGCACAGTACAGACTAAAATATCAGCACCTCCTGCTTGATCAGTTAAGGAACTCAGCGCTGCCAGTGGCTGAGCTTCTACACTAGCAGCCAGGAGCGGTGTCCACGACACCTCTGGCTGTTAACCCCCTAATTGCTGCGATCGAGCGCGATCGCAGCATTCAGGAGGGAGGCAGGGGGACGGGAGCTCCCTCTGCCTTCAGATCGACGTACCCATGACTTTATGGCAGGGCCCGATCGTTGACATGGTGACCTGGGGTCGTCATGACGATCCCCGGTTCATCAAGCTATGGAACGCCTCTGAGACCATGCTCACAGCATGGTGTCAGAAGCTTTCAGTATAGGTATGATGCACTGCAATGCTAGTGCATTGCAATGCATTATACCTGCAATCAAAGTGAAAAAAGTCCCATAAAGGAACTAGGTAGAAAAGAAAATATTTTGTAAAAAATATGTAGTAATAATAATAATAATAATAATAATAATAATAAAAATTCACTAAAAATACATATTTTTATATAAAAAAATTTAAATAAGCAAAAAAGTACACATGTTTGGTATTGCCGCGTCTGGAAAAATCCAATCAATAAAATTGTCCCACTAGTTAACCCCTTCAGTGAACGCTGTAAAAAAGACACAAAAATAAGTAGCAAATTATGCTTTATCATCATGCCACTTAGAAAAAGTGGAATAGTAATAATAATCTTTTTATTTATATAGCACCAACATATTCGGCAGCACTTTACAGATTTTGCACATATTACCATCTTTGTCCCCATTGGAGCTCACAATCTAAATTCCCTATCTGTATATCTTTGGAATGTGGGAGGAAACCATAGAACCCGGAGGAAACACACGCAAACATGGGGAGAACATACAAACTCCTTGCAGATGTTGTCCTTGATAGGATATGAACCCAGGACCCCAGCGCTGCAGTGCTAACCACTGATTCACCATGCTGACCGTTGAATAAAACGCAATCAAAGAGATGACTTTAAATAAAAATAGTATCACTGAAAATGCCATTTTGTCCCGCAAAAACAAGCCGCCATACAGCTTCATCAGTGTAAAAATAAAAAAGATATAGCTCTCAGAATAAAGCAATGCAAAAACAATTATTTTTTCTATAAAAGTTTCCATTGTGGAAAAATGCCAAAACATAAGATATAAATGTGGCATCACTGTAATCATACTGACCCGAAGAATAAAACTGCCTTATCAATTTTACCACATATGGAACGGAGAAAAAAAACAAACATTTCCTGAATTGCTGGTTTTTGTTCATTCTGCCTCCACAAAAATTGGAATAGAAAGCGATCAAAATATGTCATATGCCCGAAAATGGTACCAATAAAATAGTCAGCTTGTCTTACAAAAAACAAGCCCTAACATGACTCTGTGAGCAGAAATATGGAAAAATTATAGCTCTCAAAAATATACCAGGGCATAATTTCCAAAATGGGGTCACTTGGGGGGAAGGGGATTCTGCTCTCTAGCACTTAGGGGGTTTTGAATATGAAGTCCGCAAACTATTCTAGGAAAATCTGCGTCTGTCCCTACCAAGACTCTCCATATGGCTAAGAAGTACTGTGCAGCCACATATGGTGTATTTCTATATTCAGCAGAAATTGTGGGACACATTCTGGTGCCAATATTACCCATTTCTTGTGTGAAAATGTTAAATCTGGGGCTAAAAAAAATGTTTGTGGTTTAAATGTAATTATTTTTTTTCACTGCCCAATCGTATAAAATCCTGTGACATACCCTTGGTAGCAATATGATCATTACACCCTAGATTAATTAATTGAGAGGTGTAGTTTGCAAAATGGGGTCACCTGTGGGGCATTCTACTGTTCTGGCACCTCAGGGGCTTTCCCAGTGGATCATGGCACCCTCAAACCATAATAGTAAAATCTGTACTATAATATGATGCTCCTTCCCTTTTGAGCTCTGCACTGTGCGTCAAAAGTAAGTTTTCACCCACACATGGGGTACTGGCATACTCTGGAGAAATTTCACAACAAATTCTGGGGTCCATTTTCTCCTGTTACCATTGAGAAAATAAAAAATTGGGGTTAAAATAAAAATGTTGCTGGAAAAAATGTGTTTTTTTAAATTATCTAAGTTCTGTTATAAAAGTCTGTAAAGCACCTGGTGGTTCAAGATTCTCACCACACAGCTAGATAAGTTCCTTGAGGGGTCTTGTTTCCAAAATGGTATCACTTGTGGGGGGTTTCCACTGTTTACGCACATCAGGGGCCATCCAAAAGTGACATGGCAACCACTCTCGATTCCAGACAATTTTGTGTTCAAAAAGTCAAATCTTTCACCTTCACTTCCGGGTCCTGCTATGCACCCAAACAGTGGTCTTACTCCACACATAGGGTACCGGCAAACTCAGGAGAAATTGCACCACAACTTATGGGGTCCATTTTCACCTTCTACCTTTGATAAAGTAAAAAATTTGATGCTAAAGAATGAGTTTTGAGGGAAAAATGTGATTTTTCTATTTTCACGCCTCTACGTTTTAAACTTCTGTGAAGCACCAGGGAGTTCAAGGTGCTCGCCATGCATATAAATACATTCCCTGAGGGGTCTAGTTTCCAAAAATGGGGTCACTCATGGGGGGATATGCACTGTTTAGGCACATCAAGTGCCCTCCAAATTCGTCATGGTGTCCGATCTCAATTCCAGCCAATTTTGCATTGAAAAAATCAAACAGAGCTCCTTCCCTTTTGAGCTCTGCCATGCACCCAAACAGTGATTTACCCCCACATATGGGGTATCGGCGTACTCTGGACAAATTGGATAACAAATTTTGGGGTCCAGTTTCTCTTGTTACCCTTGGGAAAATAAAAAATGGAGACTAAAATATCATGTTTGTGGAAAAAATATGATTTTTTATTTTCACACCCCTATGTTATTAACTTCTGTGATGCACTTGGGGGTTCAAAGTGGTCACCACACATCTAGAAAAGTTTCATAGGGGCTCTATTTTCCAAAATGGGGTCACTTATGGGGAGTTTCCACTGTTTAGGTACATCAGGGGCTCTCCAAACACGACATGGTGTCCACTCTTGATTCCAGCAAATTTTACATTCAAAACCTCAGTTGGTGCTTCTTCTCTTCCGAGCTCTGCCATGCACTTAAAGACTGATCTTCCTCTACACATGGGGTATCGGTGTACTCAGGAGAAATTGCACAACTAATATTGTGGTACATTTTCTCCTGATACCCTTGACAAAATAAAAAATTGTGTCTGATGTAAAATTTTGGTGAAAAAAAGGTAAATGTTCATTTTTTGCTTCCACATTGCTTCAATTCTTGTGAAGCACCTGAAGGGTTAATAAACTTTTTAAATGTGGTTTTGAGCACCTTGAGGGGTGCAGTTTTTAGAATGGTGTCACTTGTTCATATTTTCTGTCATATAGACCCCTCAAAGTCACTTAAAATTTGAGATGGTCCCTAAAAAAAATAGCTTTGTAAATTTTGCTGGAAAAATTAGAAATCTCTGGTGAAATTTTAACCATTATAACTTCCTAACAAAAAACAATTATGCTTCAAAAATTGTGCTGTTGTAAAGTAGACATGTGGGAAATGTTATTTATTAACTATTTTTTGTGACATAATGCTCAGATTTAGTGGCATAAAAAATAAAAGTTGGGAAATTTTCAATTTTTTTGCCAAATTTACATCTTTTTCACAAATAAACAAGAAATTTTGAAGAAATTTTACCACTATCATAAAGTACAATATGTCACAAAAAAACAAGTTATAACCATATAAAGTGACAGTGGTCAGATTTCAAAATTAAGGCCTGGTCATTAACCTACAAAGTGGCTTGGTCTTTAACCCCACTCTGCCATTAGATGTTCTATTCCATCCATGTGACCTGGGACTTAATTCCCATGGACGGAATAGTACGTCATTAGTGATCGGCCGAGCACACGGGGGGGTGGCCGATCGCGGCCAGGTGTCAGCTGATTCTCACAGCTGACACCTGGCACTAAGTGCCAGGAGCAGTCACGGACCACTCCTGGCACATTAAACCCCGGAAAACTGCGATCAAACAAGTTTTCAGCATTTCGGAGCCAGCACAGGGGCTGACAGTCCCTCTTCCATTGGATCAGAGACGCAGGGTCCTGATCGCTCCCATGGTAACCCGATGTTGTCATGACGACATCTGGTTTACCAGAGCTAAGAAACTTCCTGTCATGCACAGTGCATGTTAGGAAGTCTCTCAGGCCAGTGTGCACAGAGTTCAGCGCTGACAGCTTCTGTAGCATGCAGATGCTGTATGCTAAAGAAGTGATCATTGAAAACCAAAAAAGAATGGAAACCGGAGCAATATAAAAAAAATAAATAATTTTATTATATGATTAAATACATTATAAGTAATAAATATAAGGACAAAGACAATTTAAAAACAGAAAACGATACCCAAGTGCCACGCCTATGCATTGAAATAATGAAGAGTCTATCTGTAAATCTGAGCAAAATCAGTCCAAAATATTGATAATGGTAAAGGTGATAAAAGTAAAAACTTCACAGTAAATATGAATTTTCAATAAGGTCTCAGTGACAATAAATGCAGTTACATCTCAATGAGACAGTTACATCTCAATCTCAATATTACAAATGCAAAAAAAATTCTCACAAAAGAGGCTCTAAGTGAAAGTCATACTTTAAAAGGAAATCAATATCCTAAATCAAATCAATAAGGTGCATAGTGCAATATAGGCATAACAGGAGTGGAGGGGGAAAGAAAACCTCACCAGAAAACCAAATGCTATTATGATCAAATGAAGGAAAAATGCAATTGACAGACAATTAATACAGATAGACGAACATGCAAAAGACGTGGAAGGGAACCCCAATGCACATTTCACTTAATGCTTCTTCGGGGGGAGTCAAACTTTAGTGAAACACCTGGGGGTTCAAAGTTCTCACCACACATCTAGATAAGTTCCTTAGGGGGTCTAGTTTCCAAAATGGTGTCACTTGTTGGGGGTTTCCACTGTTTAGGCACATCAGGGGTTCTCCAAATGCGACATGGCGTCCGATCTCAATTCCAGCCAATTTTGCGTTGAAAAAGTAAAACGGCGCTCCTTCCCTTCCAATCTCTGCCATGTGCCCAAACAGTTGTTTGCCCCGACATATGGGGTATCCGCGTACTCAGGACAAATTGCAAAACAACTTTTGGGGTCCAATTTCTCCTGTTACCCTTGGGAAAATAAAAAATTGGGGGCGAAAACATAATTTTTGTAAAAAAATTATTTTTTATTTTTACGGCTGTACATTAAAAACTTCTGTGAAGCACTTGGGGGTTCAAAGTGCTCACCACATATCTAGATAGGTTCCTTAGGGGTCTACTTTCCAAATTGGGGTCATTTGTGGAGGGTTTCCACTGTTTAGGCACATCAGGGGCTCTCCAAACCCGACATGGGGTCCAATCTCAATTCAAGTCAATTTTGCATTGAAAAGTCAAACAACACTCCTTCTCTTCCGAGCTCTGCCATGCTCCCAGAAAGTGGTGTACCTGCATATATGAGGTATCAGCGTACTCAGGGCAAATTGTATAACAACTTTTGGGGTCCAATTTTTTTGTGAAAAAAGTTAAATATTAATTTTTTTAAACATTCCAATAATTCTTGTGAAGCACCTGAAGGGTTAATAAACTTCTTGAATGTGGTTCTGAGCACCATGAGGGGTGCAGTTTTTAGAATGGTGTCACTTTTGGGCATTTTCTATCATATAGACCCCTCAAAGTGCCTTCAAATGTGATGTGGTCCCCCCAAAAAAATGGTGTTGCAAAAATGAGAAATTGCTGTTTTATTTTTAACCCTTATAACCTCCTAAAAAAAATTTTGGCTCCAAAATTGTGCTGACGTAAAGTAAACATGTTGGAAATGTTAATTATTAAGTATTTTGTGTGCCATATATCTGTGATTTAAGGGCATGAAAATTCAAAGTTGGAAAATTGAGAAATTTTCAACATTTTCAAAATTTTCGCCAAACTTACGGTTTTTTTTCCACAAAAATGCAAGTCATATCAAATAAATTTTACCACTATCATGAAGTACAATATCTCACGAGAAAACATTGTCAGAATCACCGGGATCCATGGAAGCATTCCAGAGTTATTACCTCATAAAGGGACAGTGGTCAGAATTGTAAAAATTGGCCCGGTCATTAATATGCAAACCACCCTTGGGGGTAAAGGGGTTAAAAGGGAAAAAATGTGGTCTGTTATGTACTATATAAATGCATTTGATTACAAATGAAGTAATGTTTTTAATGGCCATGGGATAATAATAAACTGAAAAATATTTTTGGTCTTTTAGTCCAATCCATAAAATTGGCAGCATTTGCATATTCATGAATCGGTAATGTTCACCCTGTTTTTTTATGACAAACCTTTAAAGGGGTTGTTTCCCCTCCACCATACACACATACATGCTGTCTGTTGGTTTATCGATTCCAGACCATGTCTGTATGCTCAGCTACTGTAAGGGTATCTAATAGTGATGAGCGAGTATAATCATTACTCAGGTCTCTCCGAGCATGCTCGGATGGTCTCTGAGTATTTTGGCGTGCTCGGAGATTTAGTTTTCGTCGCCTCAGCTGCATGATTTGCTACTGCTAGACAGCTTGAATTCAAGTGTGGAATGCCTGTTTGTTAGGGAA